>NW_027397066.1:1623166-1814936 GCF_003265705.2 Callorhinus ursinus
GCTGAGCAGGGAGCCCGATGCGGGACTCGATCCCAGGACTCCAGGATCATGACCTGAGCCGAAGGCAGTCGCTTAACCAACTGAGCCACCCAGGCGCCCTCCAGCCAGTCTTGGCTAGAGGTTCCTCAAGTGTTTTTTATTTTATTTTAGTTCAGTTAATTAACATTTAGTAGGTTATTAGTTTCAGAGGTAGAGTTCAGTGATTCATCAGTTAAATATAACACTCAGTGTTCATTACATCACATGCCCTCCTTAATGCCCATCACCCATTTACCCCATCCCCCATCCACCTTCCCTCCAGCAACCCTCAGTTTATTTCCTGGAGTTCAGTGTCTCTTACGGTTTGTCTCTCTCTCTGATTTCATCTTATTTTATTTTTCCCTCCCTTCCTCTATGATCCTCTGTTTTGTTTCTTAAATTCCACATATGAGTGAAATCATAGGATAATTGTTTTCTGATTGACTTACTTCGCTTAGCATAATACCTTCTAATTCCATCCACATCGTTGCAAATGGTGAGATTTCTTTTTCTTTTGGTTGCTGTGTTGTATTCCAGTGTGTGTGTGTGTGTGTGTGTGTGTGTGTGTGTGTGTGTGTGTGTTTGTTTGTATACCACATCTTTATCCATTCATCTGTCGATGGACATCTGGGCTCTTTCCATAGTTGGGCTATTGAGGACTTTGCTGCTATAAACATTGGCGTGCACATGCCCCTTTGGATCACTATGTTTGTATCCTTTGGGTAAATACCTAGTAGTGTAATTGTTGGGTCATAGCGTAGCTTTTAAATTTTTGAGGAACCTCCATACTGTTTTCCAGAGTGGCTGTACAGTTCCTCAAGTTTTTAATCTTTTTGAAGAACCAGATTTTTGTTTTATTGATTTTTTTCCCCCCTATTTTTCTGTTTTTGATTTTGATCTTTTTTTTTTTCCTCTGCTTTATTCCTTGCTTTGGGCTTATTTCAATTTTTCTTTCTCTAATTCCTTAAGATAGAAGCTTAGATTATTGATTTGAGACCATTTTTTTCTCTAACATATATATTTAGTGCTATAAAATTCCCTATAAGCTGTGCTTTTGCTATATCTCACAAATTTTAGTATTTTGTACTTTCATTTTAATTCAATTTAGAATATTTTCTAATTTTTCTTGAATTTCCTCTTTGACTCACAGGTTATTTAGAAGTATGTTGGTTAATTTCCTGTTATCGTTCTGTTCCTGAGTTCTAGTCTTATTCCAATATAATCAGAAAACATGCTTTGTATGATTTTAATTCTTTAAAAAATTTTTAAAGTTTTATGGTCTATCTTGGTGAATATTACTTATGCACATAAAACATATATATTCTATTATTGAGTAGAGTGTTCTCTGAATGTCATTTGGATCCAGTCAGTGATGATTTTTTTAATTCTTTTATATTCTTGCAGATTTTTTGTTTACTGGTACTTAGTTGCCGAAAGAGTATTGTTGAAATCAGCTAAAACTGTAGATTTCTTGATTTCTCCTTAGAGTTTGTTTCATTTTTGCTTCATGTATTTTGAAACTCTGTCATTTGGTGCATATACGTTTAGGATTGTTATGTCTTCTTGGTGAAATGGCCCTTTTGTCATTTAAATTATGTTCCTCTAATCCCTAATGGTTTTCTTGGCTCTTAAGTCTACTTTATCTGATACTAACATAGCCACTCTAGCTTTCTTTTCATTAATACTTGCATGGTATATCTTTTCTATTTTTTTAATTTTAACTTACCTATATAATTATATTTGAAGTGTGCTTTTTACAGATAGTTGCTTGATTAATTTTCATTATTTATATTCATGTTTTTACCTTTAATTATAATGTACATGTGAAATATAGTTATTAACTTGAGGCCTTTTTTTCCTGGCCTAATTACTAGTTGAATATATATTTGGTGCTAGTATGAGTTGCTTCTGTGCATTGTATAGCTTTCTTTATTTGACTCTTTTGACCCAGTAGGCTTTCTGAACTCACTTGCTGGAATACACTAGCATGGAGACACAAGCTGTCTTTAGAGAGACTATAACCAGTATGAGTTGGGATCAAATAATTTGTATCTCATGGGACTACAAAACATGTATTTATTTATATTTTTACTGTAGAAATCAGTTTTAGTTTCTAAACTATCTTAGAGTAATTCCAATAATGTATGTGGCACTGAATTATCACATTTCCTGTGGAAATTGACTTTTCTTCCACATATATTCATAGAATGCAAAGGACATTTCTCTTTCTCTCTCCCTCTTTTTTAAGATTTTATTTTTAAGTAATCTCTACACCCAGCATGGGGCTTGAACCCTGAAATCAAGAGTTGCTTGCTCTACTGACTGAGCTAGCAGGAGCCCTGACATTTTACTCTTAAATATTCTGAGTACGGTACTAGTTACATTGTGAAACTGAGTGAGAAATTGGGAATTTAACTTCTTATGGCCCAGGACTTTTTTTTTTTTTTTTAAGATTTATTTATTTGAGGGGCGCCTGGGTGGCTCAGTTGGTTAAGCGACTGCCTTCGGCTCAGGTCATGATCCTGGAGTCCCGGGATCGAGTCCCACATCGGGCTCCCTGCTCAGCGGGGAGTCTGCTTCTGCCTCTGATCCTCTCTCCTCTCGTGTTCTCTCTCTCTCAGATAAATAAATAAAATCTTAAAAAAAAAGATTTATTTAAGAGAGAGAATTGGGGGGGCAGAGGGAGAGAGGATCTTAGGCAGACTCTGCGCAAAGCACAAGCCCAACTTGGGGCTCAGTCCCACCACCCTGAGATCACAACCTGAGGTGAAGCCAAGAATCAGACGCTTAACCAACTGTGCCACTCAGGCACCCCAGCCCTGGATTTTTTTTTTTAACTTTAATAAAATAAATATTTTTAAAATATTTTTATTTTTTAAAGATTATTTATTTGAGAGAGAGTGTGTGTGTGAGAAAGAGAGCATGAGCAGTGGGGATTGGCAGAGGGAGAGGGAGAAGCAGACTCCCCGCTGTGCAGGGAGCCCAATGCAGGGCTCCATCCCAGGACCCTGTACAGGGTCATGACCTGAGCTGAAGGCAGATGCTTAACCAACTGAGCCACCCAGGGGCCCCTAAACTTTTTATTTTAGAATAATTTTAGACTTGGAGAAAAGTTGCTGAGTTAGTATAGTTTCCATATTCCCTTCAGCCAACTTTTTCTAATGTTGACATCTTATATAACCTTGGTATATTTGTTAAAACCAAGACATTAAAATTGGTACAATATTAACTATAGACTTTATTTTGATTTCACCAGTTTTTTCACTAATATTCTATTTTTATTCCAAAACCTAATTTAGGACACCACATTGCAATTAGTGGCCCTGAATTTTAACTTTTAATTATTTTTAGGTGCCTCATATATGGGATGGGGAGATTTTTATTTTCCTGAAGTTCTACAAAAAGCTAATTAATATATATGTTTAAAATATGGTAGTAATTTTACATTAATACCAAAATTCAGGGAAATTGTTTAGTTTGTTACAATGACTTTTTTTTCTCTTTTTCTAATTCTTTTCTTTTTTTTCTTAATGCTTGGCAATTATTCCACTGGTGAAAGTAGCCCAGCAGGGTAAATGTTCTCTACAAGTGCCTGCCGAGAGGTTAGCCTTCTCTTTAGAGGCTGCTGAAGGTGAGGGCCTGTCAGTGCAGGTGCATCGCTAGTCAGGAACTAGGACAGCTTAGAGAAGGGAGGCACCAGCCCCTTGCAAAGCTGTTTGGTTGCTTTAGATAAAGAAATCCCAGAAATGAATTCTTAACTATGCTTATAATATTGTGGTTGCCTTCTGTTTTTAAAGGCATGAAAAACAACATCACTTATTAATTGGCTTAAATTGTAGCTGCTGTCAATATTCTCCTCCTCTAAAGGAATAATGGGTTGGTTGTATCTCAGTTTGAAAAAAGACTAATAGGAAGGTTGGATCTGTCAACCAGTCATTACAATTAAATGCCTGTCCACAAACTGCGAGGTGAACTGTTCTTTTTATGTTTTGCACATTTGCAGATGCCCACACCAGTATTCCAGTTGGAATGCTAGGGTTGGCAAATCATAGACTCATAGAACTTTAGAACTATACGGGAAAACAACAGAACACATGCTTTTTGCTGAGACGGTATTTGCTAGCTGAGGAAGCCGGGGCCCAAAGAACTGAGTTTGGAAAATCCCTTTAATTGTCCTCATCGGTCTCCCCTCTTGCATCTCCTGGCGACATCTATCACTTATCGGTGAGCGCCCAAGATACAAACCCCCTGCTGTTCTTGTCGCCTTACTCTCATCCCTTTCTCTAAGCCAGTCTTTTGGAGTGTCCTTTGTACAACCTCCTCCACCCTTCTGACACATAAGTCTGGGCACTTGGAAGTCCTCGCTTTCCTTTGGGGACACCTTCACTTGCTCTTCCAGGCCTTGGCTGACCAACGCTCTGGTCGAATGGAGAGGTTCTTATTCTTGCTCTTCACTTCCTTCCACTGTGTTGTCCTGCTGCTGTCGCCACCTGTGTCTGACCCTGTAGCAGTCACACCGTTCTGCCGGTGTGACGCGGCCTGCACGGTGTGAGTGGGCCCTGTCCTCGCCTCTGCGCCTTTGCACACTGTTTCTCTCCCTTCTTTGCCTGGTTAACTGCTGTTTCCCTCTCAGAAGAGGTCATGGGCTGTCCCTGTGGGAAGTGTGCCTGCATCGTCCTAGGCCAGGCTGTTGCTGCCCTTCCCGGTTCCTTTGGTGTCTGTCCTCAGCTCGGCCATGGCACTGAGACTGGAGTGTAATCCCTAACTCATTGGGACATTTTCTTCTAAACCAAGGTCTGTGGCTTACTCGGCACATAGTACACAGAAAATGTTGCTCTGGGATCCAGTCTAGTTGATGTGAACTCCTGCAATTCTTCCCTCTTTCCCTTTTTTTCTGAAATCTGTTGTCTTCTTTGTCTTCAAATTTGGAAGAAAGCATTGTCCTTTTTTCCAAAGCTAATTTTATATTCCTGGGGTTCTTTTTTTTTTTTTTTAAGATTTTATTTATTTATTTGACACAGAGAGAAACACAAGCAGGGGGAGCGGCAGGCAGAGGGGGAAGCAGGCTTCCCATTGAGCAGGGAGCCCAACACGGGGCTCCATCCCAGGACCCGGGTATCATGACCCGAGCTGAAGGAAGACGCTTAATGACTGAACTCCCTATTCCTGGGCTTCTTAACTGATAAATTTCAGTGAGTCTGTTAACCCATGGAAACTCAGTGCAGAATTTATGTGAGTACATTACCTTAAGGTGTCTTTAAAACTTCTGTTCTTTCTCTCCTGGATCTGGAATCTTTCATCCTTTATTGGGTTAGTTTCCTTAGCATCCAGATTTGAATTTCCTGTCTTCCCTTCCCCCTCAGTCCTTCTCTTGACCTTGCTTAACCACTTCAGGTACCTTTCTATCTGACCTTGTCCTACCTGTTGCCACTAAATAACTTGAAAATACTGGTTAATAATACTGGTTAATATTGGTTCCTTCTACTTTCTTCATCTTCAGTTCCTGTTTTACTTCCTTACCCGTCTACCACTTGAAGCAGCTTTCCCAGGGATCATTAAGTGATCATACTGTGATCAGATTCTGGAGTTCTGTCCTTTGAGCTTGTTGCATTTGTTCTTATGTACACCTTTCTGGAACTCTCTTTTGCCTTATTTTTCTTTTATTTTGAGAGAGAGAGAGAGCATGCAAGGGGGTGGGGGAGGAGGGAAGGGCAGAAGGAGAGAGAGAATCTTAAGCAGGCCCCACACCCAGTGCAGAGCCCAACGTAGGGCTCGATCTCACAACCCTGATCGTGACCTCAGGTGAAATGAAATCGAGTCAGACGCTTAACCGACTGAGCCACCCAGGCACCCATTTTTGCCTTTAAAGGGCACTGTCCTGGTTCTCCTCCTTACCCTGGCTTTGGTCGCACTCTCTTATTTTCCTACATTTACAGTACTCACCTTGATGCAGGTGAGTCTACATCCAGTTCTTTCTTTCGAGTTCATTCTTACACTTGGTAATTTTAGCGTATGTTGGTAGAGATTTCTGATAATAGTAACTCCAGTGCTGGTCAGCGCGTCTCTAACATTACGGTTGTACTTGGTTACTAGAGTGGTTGGCTGAGGCCTTTCTTGCCTCGTTTCTGACAAGTGAACTCAGACTATCCATGTTTAGACTGAACTCTTCTCTTTACATTACAAAATAGCATAGTGGTTTATCTGCTAGCTAATTAATCAGAGTAAGTTTTTTTTTTTAAGATTTTTTATTTTTTATTTTTAAGTAATCTCTAGACCCAATGTGGGGCTTGAACTCAGCCCTGAGATCAAGAGTCACAAGCTCCACCGACTGAGCCAGCCATGCACCCCTCAAAATAAGTTTTTGTCTAAAGATCTCATGCTAGCTATATGTGGTTGTGCATTGGACAGTTTCTTATCTGTCAGTAGGGCAGTGCTAGGTAATCTTGAAGATCTTTTCCAACTTTATGATTCTATGATTATCAGTCCTTTGGTCACACATTTTCAGAGAGTACTCATTGCCTACTGCAGGGGTCTCTAAAGTGAGGTGTACTTGAGATATGGGAGTAGTAGTGCTGCGGGAAGAACGTGTCAGTCCTTATATTTTCCAGTAAGACGTTATGCTTTACAAACATTTGTTACGTGGATTGAGATCGGCACCCTCACTTGCTATGTATTTCAGAGTCATTAGTCTTGCATGATTGCTGAGGTATCCTGAGGCAAGAGAGGAAGTTTGTTCACTTACAGTGTGTTGAAGAAGCGCTCATTAACTACATTCGTGAATTCTGCTAATTTTAATTAAACTGGCCCTCACAAAATACATAGTCTTCAAAGAAACCCTGGATTGAAGACAATGCCAATGATGAAAGCATATGGAACAATCAGGAAATTGCTGGCAGAAACACCACTACTGCTTCCTGCATAGGCTTTTTATTAGCCACGTGATGAACTTAGGAGAATGATGTAAGCAGAGCTGAGAACCGTCTATCAAAGATTATTTGAAATGTGACGTTACTAGTGACGAGCCACGTCCAAAGTGGTTTATCTTGCCTTGAGATGTTAGGGAAGGAAAGTAGCGAGCCTTTATAGTCAGCAAAACATTTACAAACCAAGTGAGAAACAGCTGTACATTTTGTAGCAGTGTTTCAAGTTATGGGTTAC
The DNA here is from genome assembly GCF_003265705.2 of Callorhinus ursinus. NCBI lineage: Eukaryota > Metazoa > Chordata > Mammalia > Carnivora > Otariidae > Callorhinus > Callorhinus ursinus. The sequence continues at coordinate 1,630,343 of NW_027397066.1, forward strand.
TCAGTCTAGTACTTTATAAAATTTCATTAAGCTTAAGGATGAACTCCTCCTGAGGTTTTACATGTCTAAAAGGTTAGTTGCATAAGCAGCTCTAGCTAATTTGCACAGACAGACATTTAAGATGGAGAATTAGGAGCATACAACATTATGGAAAGTTCCGGTGGAACAGGTCTCTAGGCTGGGCTTCCAAGAATAACTTCCAGAACAAAAGTAAAGCACTGCGCTGTGGGGTTGGTCAAGCCAGTCTGCAGCATCTGCCACGCCTGCCTAACACGCAGAGGCGAACTAGCCACATACCATTGGGAGAAGCCTGCTCTTCCAGCAGGGGGGGAGTGGGTAGGCAAAGAGGGTGAGACAGTTCATGGGAAGCAAGATGGCGCCAGAGTAAGCAGATTACTTTGTCAGCAAACACTTTTGGAGTATTCACAGAAAGGATTGCAGAAGATTTGAAAAACTAAATTATTAGAATAAATTATGATAAACATCACATGGAGGGGTTTATTCTGGGATAATGGAAACATGCTTCTAAACAGATTTCAGGTTAGGCTTTTTGTAGATTCAGATTCGGTACTGTGTGTGTGTGAGAGAGATAGAGACTGAATATCCTGGGGCATATGTATTCTGAAATGATTTCTTTTCTTCTTTTTTTAAGACTTTATTTGATAGAGAGAGAGAGCGCACAAGTAGGCAGAGCAGCAGGCAGTGGGGGAGGGAGAAGCAGGCTTCCCGCGGAGCAGGGAGCCCGATGTGGGGCTCCATCCCAGGACCCCGGGATCATGACCTGAGCCCAAGGCAGACGCCTAACAACTGAGCCACTCAGGTGCCCTGAAATGATTTCTTCAATTAACAGAGTTTGCAGAAAAATTAGAATAACCAGTGATGGAGAAGCCACTGTAATTTATATTAAAAAAAAGATGCTTGGATAGAGTAGGATGGCAGAAAGAACACCACATGTGAAATTTACTCACCACATGATGCATAAGTTCTTATAGCAACAAATTGAAGCCAGAGTCATATATGGGATCAGCCTGAGCCCTTTACAAAAGTAGTAAATCTTTACAGTGTTTTGTAATGAGATGGGGAATGACTATGAAGGTACTTGGCAAGATCTGGTTATCTTGTGGCAAAATTAAAAGCACTGCCTATTCTGAAGGTGAATTGAGTGTTTTTCTTTTACACAAAGACGACTGGTCTAAATTTGCTGATCTTTTCTGTAAATAATAAGTGGCTTCCAGTAGAAAGCTACCTAGCAAATTCAGTATTTTTGAGAAAATAAACACTTAATCTGCCCCCTCAAGGTAAAGGTGACATTTTAACAATGAGTAGAAAATTGCTTTTTGAAAGAAGCTCTTGCTGTAGAGAGCATCTTGAAAATGGATGTTTAGAGTTGTCGCCACAGTGTCTTGTTCTGTTTTGTTGCTAAGAATAATATAAGTAGTCATCTTACTGCACACTTAAACTGGGAAATGAAATTTTTATACTGTCTATAAGCTTTTTGTAAAGTTTTTAAAAATTTTTTATTGTTATGTTAATCACCATACATTACATCATTAGTTTTTTGATGTAGTGTTCCATGATTCATTGTTTGTGCATAACACCCAGTGCTCCACGCAGAACGTGCCCTCTTTAATACCCATCACCAGGCTAACCCATCCCCCCACCCCCCTCCCCTCTAGAACCCTGTTTGTTTTTCAGAGTCCATCCTCTCTCATGGTTCATCTCCCCCTCCAATTTACTCCCCTTCATTCTTCCCCTCCTGCTATCTTCTTCTTTTTCTTTTTTCTTAACATATGTTGCATTATTTGTTTCAGAAGTACAGATCTGTGATTCAACAGTCTTGCACAATTCACAGCACCCACCATAGCACATACCCTCCCCAATGTCTATCACCCAGCCACCCCATCCCTCCCACACCCCCTGTAAAGTTTCTTTTTGAACTTATTAAAAATGTAAAAATGTGATACCTTCTGATTTGTGTAAAAACAAAGAACTCTATGAGGAAGATAAAAATTGACTAGCCGAATTTCAGTAAAAATCTTTGTGTAATTGATTGATGGGATTGAAAATCGATCAGCATGATTTAGTAAGTGTAAATGATATATTTCTTCCATTTAGATCTGTGCGTATTTAAATACGAGAGGGACCTTTTTCAGTAAAGGCTGCCAGTAAAACCAGCTTTCTATGTAATTGAATTTATAGTGTTCCAAAGATTTGGTTTTAACACAAAATATTATACCAAGATTTTGAAAAATAAAGTACATTCAATTACACTGGCCTCCTTAAATTTTTTTCTCATGATTCTTTGTTGTAAAAAGTTTTTCCGGGGCACCTAGGTGTCTCGGTCAGTTAAGCGTCCAACTCTTGATTTCATTTTGTCTCATGTCATGATATCAGGGTTGTGAGATCAAGCCCTTTGTTGGACTCTGTGCTGGGCATGGAGCCTGCTTAAAATTCTTTCTTCCCCCCATCCCCCCTCCCTCTCTTAAAAAAAAAAAAGTTTTTCAGTATTGTTAATAAAAAAAGTATGTGAAAACATGATTTCATTTTTATGTTATTGTATGTTTTTTTGATTTGTGTAATGTTTAAAAGATTTTTATTTATTTATTTATTTATTTTTTTAAGATTTTATTTATTTATTTGAGAGAGAGAGAGAATGAGAGATAGAGAGCATGAGAGGGGGGAGGGTCAGAGGGAGAAGCAGGCTCCCCGCTGAGCTGGGAGCCCGATGTGGGACTCCATCGGAGGACTCTGGGATCATGACCTGAGCCGAAGGCAGATGCCCAACCAACAGAGCCACCCAGGCGCCCTAAAGATTTTTAATTCATTCACTTTAGAGTCAGATGGAGAGAGAGAGAGCAGGAGCAGAGGGAGAGGGACAAGCAGACTCTGCGCTGAGCACAGAGCCCCACGTGGGGCTCGATCCCACGGCCCTGAGATCTTGACGAACCGAAACCAAGAGTTGAGTGCTTGACCAACTGAGCTACCCAGGCGCCCCTTGTGGGTTTTTTTTTTTTAATTGTACGTAAATTATATTCATCAACTGCATCTGAATGCCTTCTGCATTACTGGTAGGAGATGTAGGATGACCCCAAAGCCATGTTCTTGTGCCATGTCTGGACATCCAGTCTGTAATGTGGGTGGGGGTGGTGTGCCTCAGGTCTTCCTGACTGGGAGTCCTTCTGGAGGAGTCCACCTGCTTTGCAAGCAGGACCTCTCTCCCGCTGGGTCCCCTCCTCTTTCTCCCATTACCTTGTACTTTCTCATACGTCACATCTGGACCTTGGCTCCCCGCCTTTGCTTTCCAGGAAGGCTTTTTCTCCCACATCCTTGTCTTTTAACCCACCCCCCATCCCTTCCTTCCAGTTCTGCTTCCTGAGCACCCTACTGTTCTCCGTTATTTGGGGCCTGGCTTGTTGCTGCTCTCTCCATTCAGCTCACCCTGATCTCCCGGCGACAGCAGTTACCTCTGATGACACTAAACACGTTTGTATTTACCTATGCATTTATTGCCTTTTACTAGATTGGTAGTTTATTGAATGCAGAGAGATTTTAAGGCAAAGCACCTTGTTCATAGCCAATAAGTGTTTGTTGAATGAATCAAATGAGATGTAGAATTAGGAATTTTTAAAAGTTGTCTAAAAATTTCATTATCACATTTGAAGTGTAGAAATTTTTTTTAAAATTTATTTATTTGACAGAGACACAGCGAGAGAGGGAACACAAGCAGGGGGAGTGGGGGAGGGAGAAGCAGGCTTCCCGCTGAGCAGGGAGCCCAGTGCGGGGCTCGATCCCAGGACCCTGGGATCGTGACCGAAGCCGAAGGCAGACGCTTAACGACTGAGCCACCCAGGCGCCCCTGAAGTGTAGAAATCTTCTATCATGTGAATTTAGACAGATTCTAGCTAATTTAGTCCAGATGTTCAAACATACTAAATTAAAAGGCATAGTGAAACATTCTAGGCCAGCGTTTCCCACAGCGAGGTATGGGTATTACCGGGTATAGCTACCACAGTAAGGGAAAAACAAGAGGGGTGCTACTGTGAAAAAGCAAGGGTGGTTATTTGGAGAATTGGGACTTAGGTCTTAGGAGGTAATGGGTTGGATACATTTCTTGTATAAAAAGTCAGTTCCAGATTTAGTTGATTCTGGAGTGTGGAAGATCATTGTCCTCCCTTTTCTTGTGGCATAGAAACTCATGAGTGGGTAGAATTAAGTCTTTAGGTCACTCTGGGAGTTAAACACAGTTTGTTTCAATATTGTCCTAGTTATTTATTGAAACACTCACGGGCTTAGTCATCCAGACTCTTGTGAAGAGCCAACTGATTAGAAACTCAAGTGTGGAGCTTAGAAATTGTAATAGAAATTTTGTTGCTAATAGTGGGTGGACTATAACTTTCTAAAACCTGAATTTTATTTAGCAGTAATACAAAAGCAGTCCAAAGTTAGGTTTATTCAGTCTTATTTAAACAAAATGTGCAGATATGAGCTTAGTGCTATTTGTCAGTTTTAATAATGAGAGGTTTGGTGTTTAACATCCTGAAATGCTCTTGAGAGCTGTGGGGAAGATTCAGTCAAAGGCACACCTGAGATCTGTCTTCCCTCATCCTATATTTAGAGCATCTAGTCTGTGTCAGGAGTTGTTCTTGGCACTGAGGATGTATCTACAAACAGAGCACATGAAGAGTCCCCTTCCCCCTTTAATGGGAAGAGACAGTAAATTAGATGAAGTGGCGGGATGGTGAGCGAGGAAGTAGGTTGTTGTGGGCATGATGCCTCCAGGGTTAAGTGGGGGGGCGGGGTGTCAGGGAAGGCCTTCCTAAGAAGGTAGCACTGAGCAGAGACCCAAACGCAATGAGAGAGCAAAACTATGTAGACATCTGGACAAGAGTGTTGTAGGCAGAGGGAACAGCAGGTGCCAAGGTCCTGTGACTCTCCTTTATAATTTTAGCTAATTCCACTAAAAGAAAAGGTGCTTTCCTAATCAGTTGGACTGAAATATTACCTAGAATCTGGTCACAAAGTCACAAATTTCTGGATGGTCCTATTCATATATTCTTCCTCAGAATTTTATTTTATTTTATTTTATTTTAAAGATTTTATTTATTTGACAGAGCGAGAGAGCACAAGCAGGGGGAACAGTAGACGGAGAGGGAGAAGCAGGCTTCCCGCCGAGCAGGGAGCTCGATGCGGGGCTCGATCCCAGGACCCTGAGGTCATGACCTGAGCCAAAGGCAGACGCTTAACCATCTGAGCCACACAGGTGCCCCAGTTCCTCAGAATTTTAGGACTGGCATATTGTCACGGTGAGCATAATTTGATTTCATCTCATTCAGATGCTTTTGAAAGTGGAGCCATATCCTTAGGGTCAGATGCTGCATAATTCACATACATCTGGAGGTTTTCACACTAATATTAGATAACAGGCACTTAGACCATGACCTCTAATCTTTACTTTTGAATGTTTTCTGAAATTGTGACTGATTCTAAATAGCCCAGCACTTCTTCGGAATTTGTGCTTCTGGGCAGTCGGGCAGTAGTATGTGGAGTCTCCAGTTGCCATCTGCTCATCCTGGAGGCCAGTTTGAATCTAGGCTTCTCAGACAGATCATCTTACTCTGACTTCTACCTGCAGGGTTGAGTTTAGTGTGTTCAGATCTTCCAGTTGTAAGAAAGCAGTACCTTCTGTGAGCCGTTGTGGACTTGGCCATTTGTATTTCTTATAGCATTGTAGGTTCAGAGAGTCATTCTGAGCTGAAGAAGCAACTCTGAGTTTCTTAAAAGAGTTTTGATGACATGTTCTAAACCAAACCTCCACGTTTTTTCTCCATATATTTTAATTAAGTCCATATATTTTAAACTTTTCCTAAGTATTCCATGAACTGGGTGAGAATATCAAGACTCTTCTTGGTCACCTCATCTGTTCTTCTTCCTAAAGACAGCACAGTCTTCAGTGTAGGACATAGCAGTAAAGGGCCCTCCAGCCCTCTCTCTTGACTGGAATCACTGAAACTCTTTTCTCCCCTTCATTACTGAAGTCCTGTGGTGACACAGGAGATGAACCTGCCCATGTCTGGATGTAAGGCAGTGTGCAGTTTGGAAGAAGGTATGCAAAATACCCCTTGGGTGCAGGACTTGGAGAGCTCCTTCCCAGAGCAAGCTTTGGCTAGAAGAGCCCTGGTTCGTTTTCAGTCCTTACTCCTCGGGCTGGGAGCTTTTGTTCTAGCCAAATCTCCTGCTAAGGCGGGCTACATTTGGTCCGATTTCCTAGATTGAAATGGAGTGCTCTAAGAGCTGACTGCACCAGTGCCTCTTCCTCTGCCTCCTGCCCCTTCCCTCCCCTTCCTGCTCTCTGGTGTGCTCAGGGTTGTTCAGATTGCAAGAAACAGATCTCCACCCTGCCAGTACCATTGCTCCTTCTCCGTGTGGCGGCTTCGCTGAGCTTCTCTTCTGGCTGGCCCCCCTTAACCATGGCTTCTGCTCTTTGGTGATTCTGCTTGCCATGGCCCAAGCCCTTCCTCTTGGCAGCCTCTAGTGAATACTGGCTGATTTCACTTTGGATTTTGATTCAGATTTCTCAGAGGTAGACCAGACCATGTTTTTATGCTAGGCCTCATCTTGGGTCCCTGGGCGTACTGTGATGGGCTGCCTCTCTTCCTCACCCTCCACGCCTCTGTAGGCATGAGAGAAAGGGCCTGGGTTACTAAGCAGGGGGACGGTGGGGGCACTTTCCCTATGAGAGCCACCTTGCAGACAAGCTTGGAGACGCACACCTGTTAGAACAGTGACCTTCTGTTTGGTTATGTGTAACAAAAGTTGTATGTGTAGTATGAGTTTGGAAGGGAGTGGCTTCAGAGGTACAAAAGTTAATTTTATTTAAAGGTGTTGTGGTGGGGTGCCCAGGTGGCTCAGTCGGTTGAGCGTCTGACTCTTGGTTTCAGGTCGGGTCATGATCTCAGGGTCCTGGGATTGAGCCCCGCATCGGGCTCCCTGCTCAGCAGGAAACCTGCTTCTCCCTCTGCCCCTTCCCCTGCTTGTGCTCGCTCTCTCAAATAAATAAATAAAATCTTAGAGGAAAAAAAAGAAAGTTCTAGTCTAGGATTTTGTTCTATACATATCACTCAGAATTCTCCTTCACCAAGACACCTGTATATTTTTTTAAGATTTTATTTATTTATTCGAGAGAGAGCGCACAAGCAGGCAGAAGGGCACAGAGAGAGAGAGAGAGAAGCAGGCTCTACACCAAGCAAGGAACTCGATGCGGGGCTCCATCCCAGGACCCTGGGATCATGACCTGAGCCGAAGGCCGACGCTTAACCGACTGAGCCACCCAGGCGTCCCTAGACCAGAACTTTCTGTTTATCAGTTTCTAAGTCTTGTTCAGGATATCAAAACAGATTATAAAGACTGAATTTAACTAAAAGTTATGCCCAAAATAACATTTGAAGTTTTCTTTTTAATCCCCTTTCCCTTTAAATGAAGTCTTGCACGGTACCTAATGGAAACCAGATTGTCCAAGGATGTGGCCTCACAGCAAGGGCTGGACTGGGGACCTGGGCGGTTTTCCAGCCTTGCCAGGAATTGACAGTGGGACCCAGAGAGAGTCTCTTGTCCTCCTCTGATTTGTAAAACGAGAGATTTAGGTGAGATTAAGGGTTGCAGGCTGGGCCTGGCTGCTGCTTGTGGCAGGAGCTGTCTAGGCCAGGTGGGAGGAAAGCCCTGTGCTGTGCCCAACCCTGCTGGGCAAGTGGGGCAGGGGGCCTGCAGGAGCAGCTCCCATGTGCAACCCTGAGGGCTGCGGCCAGAGTTGGGGTCTTTTGATTTAGAGCAGTTGGAGACAGTTAAAGGGCTTGGAAAAGCTGAGCAGACATGCCTGGCGGCAGTGAGGGTTACGGTTCGCAGGATAACAGTGGGTATGGGGGACAGGTGAGAGGCCAGGTGGCAGTGAAAATGCACAGAAGGGCACACCTCTGAGCCTCATAGGAGAGTGAGGTGGGTTGAACGTGGGAGGGGCAAAGCAAACTCTTAGGAGTCTGACTTCAGAAATGGTTTTCCCTGAGATAGGAGATACTACTGAAGGGCTGGACGGGGGCAGGCCTTACGGTGTGTTAGCTGCATTTGTTTAGGACCTCAGACTCCTTGGTTCACAGTGTGTGCCCAACATAAGTGTTGGTCTCCTTTCTCCTGCTTTCCTGTCCTCCCCTCAACCCAGCTTCATTTTATGCTCACTCCTCCCCCACCCCCAGTCTGCTCCAGTCTGATAGGTTTGTGTATTTGGATAAGTATGAATCTCTGGTTTCAAAAAAATCCCTTGTATGTATTTGTTTATCACCAAATGGTGTGAGGCACAGGTCCTGCTCTCACTTCATGCCGCTCCATGTCCACGATCATCTGTTGCCTTGTGTATGTCATGTCTGTCCATCTGTCCCACGAGTGTGTGCTGAGTGCCGGATTGTCAGGCTGTGTGGACAGATGTGGAGGGCCTTGTCTGACACTCTAACAACACTGGTTTTAATCATGTCCAGATGGGAACATGGGAGGATCTTGAGCAGAAGAGTGATATGCTGTGACTTAGGTTCTACAAGAACGACTGCTGATGCTTTGTGGATGTAAGGGGCAAAGACTGAAGCAGGAAGACCCGTTAGAGGCCTGGTGTCAGGTGTGGGGTGGGCATTCGACAGGTGAATGATTTCTGCTTTTGGGATGTGGGGCATAGGCATCTTCTCAGAGGTGTGCTTCACATGGGGCAGGCTAGGCTGTTCCACGAACTAAGCTGGCCGTGCCTACCGACCTTTCATTTTCTTTGCATTGATGACACCCAGGTTCTCTGGTTCACTGCTGCCACATCTAAGTTTGGTTTTGGACATGTTGAACTCCAAGAGCCTAGAGACATCCAGGAGGAGATCCGGATTAGGCAGTTGTTCCATGGACATCTGACTGTTGCTCTTCTCTGTACCACTGGCTCCCTTTCCATTGTGGACCACGGTCTGTTTTGCTCCCACACCATGTCTTCACCCTTCCAGCCTTCGATGTGGAGTTTGTTCTGCCAGTCTTTGGATCATTTTATGGGTTAGTTATACTGATCTGTTAACCTTGTTGTATCTGTGGAATAAGGCAGGCCAAGAGTCCTCCTACTCCACCGTCTTCCCAGCCCTCTCCACCATAGACATTGAGCCCCAAACCAACTTCTGGGAGTTGAGTGTGACTTGATGGTCTGCATGTGGCTAGTGGGGTGAAGCATCAGTGAGGAGAGACCAAGAACGGGCCCTTGAGGTTCTGTAACACTCAGAACCTGTGACGACTCTTACATCATCATCATCATCATCATTTTTTTTTTAAGATTTTATTTATTTGACAGAGAGAGAGAGCACAAGCAGGGGGAGCAGCAGAGGGAGAGGGAGAAGCAGGCTTCCGACAGAGCAGGGAGTCTGTTCAACCGACTGAGCCGTCCGGGTGCTGCTGCTGCTGCTCCTCCTCCTCCTCCTCCTCCTCCTCCTCATCATCATCATCTTAAGTAATCTCTGAGCTCAACATGGGGCTCAAATTCACGACCCCAGATCAAGAGTTCCATGCTCCACTGACTGAGCCAGCTAGGTGCCCACCTCTCTTAACATTTTTAATGCTTACATCTAACTGCCTTAAATAGATTTGGAACAGAGGAGTTTTCAATAAATATTACATGCACAGTTTTTTTATTACATGAATTAATCATTTGGCATTAATTAAAAAATGAACATTAGGGGCGCCTGGGTGGCTCAGTCATTAAGCGTCTGCCGTCGGCTCAGGTCATGATCCCAGGGTCCTGGGATCGAGCCCCGCATCGGGCTCCCTGCTCCACGGGAAGCCTGCTGCTCCCTCTCCCACTCCCCCTGCTTGTGTTCCCTCTTTCGCTGTGTCTCTCTCTGTCAAATAAATAAATAAAATCTTTAAAAAAAAAATTAAAATCAGAAGCAACATGAATTTATCAGTTAATTCTGGTTACCAAAGTGTTATTTGGGTACAGGTAGTAGCCCTCTACCCTCTTGGAAGTATTGAAAAGCCAAATGAAATTAAAAAAAAAAAAAAACTTACTGAGAATAAAAGGTTCCCTCGCCCTCTGTTTGAAGGTCCCCACTTGTCTAACCGCCTCCCTCCCAAGATACGTGAGATGCTCCCGGCCCAGGCCCTCGGTCGGAGAGCTTGCCGACCTGTCATTGCAGGTGAGAGGGAGGAAGCAAAGACAGCGCATCATCTCTGCAGACTGAGAACCACAGTGTTTGCCCGAGTGAGACAAGTCACGGTTGATGCCCAGCGACTGGGTCACCGACAGTTTGTTCAGAGGTGTGGTTACTAGGGCCAGATTCACCAAGGGGTGTCAGAGCCTTGGACTTCAAGTTGAAATACTTGAAAGAATGCAGATTTATTCATTGAGCAAACATTTATTGAAGATTTTTGATGTGTTGGGTACATGCCAGCTACTGGGATTGTAACACTGGAAGAATATCCATCAATCTCGTTGTATATTGTTTGGCGTGGTTGGGTTGCAAGGAAGTGTGGGGTGGAGTGGTTTCTGCTCCCAGGAGGCTTATGCTGTAGGTGAGTTGGACAGCAATGAGATAGAAATAGCAGCAGTCCAGAACTATAATAGAATTCAGAAATTAATTTATATAGTTCTTTTGGCATTAATTTACAGTGTAAGCAATTAGTTGCTGAGGAACTCTGCCACAAGCTGATAGTGGTGTGTTAACACTAGCTGGCCTCCCTACAGCACTTCCCACGTCAGGCACTGTTGTGCTGCCCATGAGCGCGTGTCTCCCTTCTGTCCACACGGGGACCTGAAGCAGAGGTGCTCTTGTCCCCACTTTATGTTGAGGAAACAGGCAGAGAAAGACCAAGGACTTGTTCAGGGCCAGCTGCACAGCTAGGAGCAAGGGGCCAGGGCCAGGCAGCGCCTGCCCTTTTGGTTGTCAGGGTCTGGGAAGGTACCGCAACAGGTGTCGGGCCACCTAAGACGGTGGTGTGCGGACTCTGACCAATCTCTGTGGTTTAGACAGTAATTTCCATACAGCATTTTTGAGGATTTAATATGGTTGCTTGAGTTTTATTGGACTCCGTACAGGTATTGAACTCAAAATTATATTACCTCAGGCTTTTAGTTGACATGAGAACTAAAATACCTCAGATTTGAGAATATTGTGGAGTCCATGTAATAATTATTCCAGATATTCATTATTTTTGATGTAACTAATGGTTACCATTCTGATGTCAATTTTGTGAAGGCATGAATTTGAAAAGGGGGAATGTTGAAGCTCCTGGTTTTGTCTGGAAGTCACTTAGCTGCTGGCTGCCCACACCCCACCGGCATTTCACTTGAGCTTTGTTGTGGTTTTCCTGCCCTGTGAACAGTGACCATCTCCTGAGATTAATAGAAGAATGTCCAGAAGTGCAGTGTGTACCTAGAGGCAGAACTTATTTTAATCTTACATGTTTCTTAAAGGTCTGATGAGGTCATTTAACTGTTTTAGTGATTTGTTACAGTAGGTCTTCTTGAAGGTCCTCATGTGTCCTGGAGAATGTCAGGAGTCTGTTGTAGAAAATAAACTGACTTGAGAACATCCATAGATAGTGGAACAGTGGTAGGAATTAATTTAAAACCATGGCTTTGGAGAATGTGTGGGTGGTTTGAGGTAGATGAGAGAGTGAAAATCTTAGTAGGACTCCATGAATGCTAATTGTTATCATGTGCTTTTCATGATTCTAAGATGTTTCTGGTGTTAGAACATTTAATTTTTAACCCTGTGAAGTATGCACATTGTTAGTGCTCAGGAATATTCTATTTCTTAAAGGATAATCATCTGTTAAACTCTCTAGAACAGTTCTTTTTTAATCTGTTGTTTTTTTTTTTAAATTTTCATTATCCACCCGCCCCCTTAATTTGCCCTTCTTAAAAAAAAACTATTTTTTAATAGTGGTAAAAATATATATCATAAAATGTGCCATTTTAACCATTTTTAAGCATACAGTTCAATGAGATGTGCCACATTTTAACTACTTTTTTATTATTATGTTAATCACCATACATTACATCATTAGTTCTTGATGTAGTGTTCCATGATTCATTGTTTGCGTTTAACTATTTTTTATTGTTGAACAATGCCCTTTACTAAGTCATTAACTTTTCATATTTATTAATAATTTGTTCCTGTTTTGGGGAGGGCAGTTTTCTGAATTGATTTCTAATTGTGAGCTGATTTTTTTTTTCACTTCAAAATAATACTAGTTGTTAAAGCTATGAACTTAATTTTAAGTACAACTTTGGCCAGACACCTAAAGTTTTTTGATACATAGTGTTCTCAGTTTTGTTGTTTTTCTGAATCTGTTTACTCAGCACACATTCAGTTAGTGCATATTATGTGTTAGTTACTAAGGTGTAAGTACTGGGACTTTAAAGATTTATTTTATCTATTTAAGAGCACCAGTGAGGGGAGGGAGAGAGAGAATCTCAAGCAGATTCCATGCCAAGTGCGGAGCCCAACGTGGGTCTCAATCCCATGACTCCCAAGATCATGACCTGAGCCGAAACCAAGAGTCAGATGTTAACGGAGCCACCATGGCACCCCTATTTTTTTTTAAATTTATTTATTTGTTTGACAAGAGAGAGGCAGCGAGAGAGGGAACACAAGCAGGGGGAGTGGGGGAGGGAGAAGCAGGCTTCCCGCAGAGCAGGGAGCCCGATGCGGGGCTGGATCCCAGGACCCTGGGACCATGACCTGAGCTGAAGGCAGACGCTTAAGGACTGAGCCACCCAGGCGCCCCACAAATAAGCCTTTTTTAAATTTGTCATTTTTGTTTTTTCTCTACTTGGTTTGTTACAGGTTGATAGGTGCCCTGTTTGACGGTTGATAACCTCTGTTAATTTTTACTGGAGACTTTACTGGCTTTTGCATTATATATTCAACATTTTTTTTTAAAGATTTTATTATTTATTTGAGAGAAGAGAGACACAGCGAGAGAGGGAACACAAGCAGGGGGAGTGGGAGAGGGAGAAGCGGGCTTCCCGCGGAGCAGGGAGCCCAATGCGGGGCTCGATCCCAGGACCCTGGGATCATGATCTGAGCCGAAGGCAGACGCTTAACGACTGAGCCACCCAGGCGCCCCTCAACATGTTTATTTTAATATTGAGTTAGGACCTTCATATCTTTATTAAAAGTATACCTCCTATTAGCAGAATAACCTTGTTACTTATAATGTTTTTCTTTTCTTTTTAGTATTTTATTTTTAAGTGATCTCTACACCCAGTGTGGAGCTCAAATTCACAACCCTGAGATCAAGAATTGTGTGCTCCACTGACCACACCAGCCAGGCATCCCACTTTTGTTTCTCTGATTTTAAATTGCTACCCATGCATTCATTTTCTTTGCATTTGCCTGTTTTATTTTGCCCATTTAAAAAATTCTGTCAGTTTAATGATAATAAACAGCGGCCATTTTGACTTAATGATTACTATGTCCTGCATTCTATTAAGCACTTTACTTGTCATATCTCATTTGATTCTGTGGCAACCTTCTGAGTGGATTTTTTTAATCCTCCATTTACAAATAAGGAAACTGAGGCTTGCAGTGTTACTGACTTGCTTAAAGGTGAACAGTGAGTAGTTTTCAACCACACTTGTACAGTATTTTAAATATATTTTCTAAGCAGCCATAGGGTTCAGTATTGCATTAAAAAATAAACTTGGGGGCACCTGGGTGGCTCAGTTGGTTAAGCGACTGCCTTCGGCTCGGGTCATGATCCTGGAGTCCCGGGATCGAGTCCCGCATCAGGCTCCCTGCTCGGCAGGGAGTCTGCTTCTCCCTCTGACCCTCCCCCCTCTCATGTGCTCTCTCTCTCATTCTCTGTCTCTCTCAAATAAATAAAATCTTTAAAAAACAGATGTTTAAAAAAAAATAACCTTGGGGCACTTGGGTGGCTCAGTTGGTTGGGCATCCACCTCTTGGTTTTGGCTCAGGTTGTGATCTTGTGGGTGGTGGGCTCGAGCCCCACATCCAACTCTGTGCTTGGCGGGGCATCTGCTCAGAGATTCTCTGTCTCTCTCCCTTCCCCCCTCTCTTTCTCATTCTCTCTCCAATAAATTAATCTTTAAAAACAATAAAAAAAAAAAAACCCTTAGGGGCGCCTGGGTGGCTCTGTTGCTTAAGCATCCGATTCTTGATCTCGGCTCAGGTCTTGATCTCAGGGTCGTGAGTTCAAGCCCCACATTGGGCTCCATGCTGGGTGTGGAACTTACTTAAAAAAAAAAAGAAAACTTAATATTTTTTAATACCTTATAAGGTATCTCTATTTCTCAGAAGAAGAAAAATAAGTTCTGGGCACCTGACTGGCTCAGTCAGTGGAGCATGCGACTCTTGCCCCACACTGGGGGTATGGATTTTTTAAATAAGTAAAATCTAGGGGCTCCTGGGTGGCTCAGTCATTGAGCGTCTGCCTTCGGCTCAGGTCATGGTCCCAGGGTCCTGGGATCGAGCCCCGCATCGGGCTCCCTGCTCCGCGGGAAGCCTGCTGCTCCCTCTCCCTCTGCTCCCCCTGCTTGTGTTCCCTCTCTCGCTGTGTCTCTCTCTGTCAAATAAATAAATAAAATCTTAAAAAAAAAATAAGTAAAATCTTTAAAAAAACCAAATAAAAGGAAGAAAATGAGTCCTGCAAATGTGAGTGACTTCTCAGGGTTACACAGCTTATTAGGAGGTAGAGTTGGGATTTGAACCCAGGTATCCTGGCTCCAGTCTCTCTATACCAAACACTGCTGCCTTTCTGCAGTTTCTCTTCTTAACCACTGCTACTGTTCTATTTGCGTTAGCCTGCCCTTGACCGTAAGTGGTGCTAAGAGGTGAAAGTATTCCAATACATTCTTGTTTGCTTATTAAAATAATTTTTTTAAAGTAATTTCTATGCCCGGTCGGGGCTTCCACTCATGACCGTGAGATCAAGAGTCACATGCTCCATCAACTGAGCCGGCCGGGCACTATTTATTCCAAGTATATTTTATTTAGAAGCATGTGTATGTATGAAAACAAAGTCATAGCTGACTCAGTTTTGTTTGGGGGTAATGTTTTATTAATTTTTCTTCATGCCGTTTTGCAACATAAATTCAGATAGTTGGAAAAATTTATCAGCATTGATGTTGCTGGTCTTGGAAGATGTGTCAACATTTTAGAAAGAAGCTTAATTCAGAAATATGTATTTTTGTGAAGACATACTTGTGGGATTCCACAACTTGTCTCATGTTCTCTTTACCTTTGACCATCACAGTATCTAGTCAGTGTTTGTTGTTGTCGAAATGTTGGTTCAGAAGTACCAGAAGTCCAGATGGCCAGGCTAGCTTCTAGTGCACTGAAACTACTGTCACCTGGTACATGTATTCATCTTGTGTACTAAGACTTCACACTTATCAGAACCCAAAGTTGTGGGGGTTGGAAGGAAAAAGTTTCTGGATTGGTCCAGAAAGTGTAAATCAGAGATGCTACTTGCATTTGGATCCTTCTTTCCTGGAGAAGCAGCACCATCTATCGGGCATCTGTGCAGAATATATATAGCTATGTCTTGTGGGACAGTTTTCTAACCCCAAAGGTCTCCTGTTTGATGTGGTGAGTCCCTAGTGGGCCATTTCACCATTTTCTGCAGCCAGCTGTTTTGGGTGATGGAGTATGTGACAAGATGAGTGAATCCCATGACCATGGGTCATCACCTCACTGTTACCCTAAAACAAACTCCTTGGTCAGTGTTGTGTCATAACAGTGAAAAGTTAGTCAGCAAGTCCATAGGTGGTGACAGTGGAGAACAAGGTGTATACCAGTCTGGGTCCAATCAGGAGACAAACCATATAGTAATTTAAACAAGGGAAATTTAACATATTAAGAAATTAGTAAACTTTGACAGAGTAGCTATAAACTGGAAAGAGAACTCTAAAGTATACTCCAGGGCTGAGGGATAGTACCCCCAAGGAAGGATACATTTGGAAGGGGGCCATACCCCAAGACTGGGGTTCATATCTTGTTGGAATACAGACGGTTGCCTGGGCCAGAGCTAGTCCATACTTACTAGGCAAGCAGGATCAGTCTGGGGTGCAGGCCAGCTGAGGCGAACGGGTGGGTGTGCAGAGGCAGTCAGGGTCCCCTGTAGGCATGCTGCCTGGGGGCATTGTGTCTGTGTTGGGAGGGCCCTGGAAACATTCCTCTAGGGTTCAGGGGAGCCAGCATTGACGCAGGTGTGCAGGCGTCTGGGAAGCATCAGCAGAACTGGTTGCGGGAGCAGCAACCTCCTAACCAGGCCTGCACACACTTGTCTGTCACTTGGGCCAGGGCGGCTCCAGGCCCCTGTGTGGGACAAGATTGGGTGGTAGTAGGCTCACTAGACAGCCAGCCCTGCAGGAACCCTTCTATGTGCTGAGGCATGGGGCTGAGGAGAGGGTGCAGAAAGCAGTCATTGAGGCTGGGGCACAAGTCCAGACTCCCTGGGGCTCCTCCCAGGTATGTTATCGCTCCCTGAGTGAGTCCAGTGCTGGAGCAAGCACGAAATGCCAAACACCAGAGAAGCTATGTCCTGCAGGTACCTAGCATTGGAGAATCCAGATCATCCTTGGTGGAAGTTCGTGTCACTGAGCACGTTCATCACTCCCATCCTTGCTGCCATGTCTCTTTGTTCATGAGCATATTTGAATAAGTGTTGGGGAAAGAAGCTCAGAGACATACATATGCGGGGCCACTCATCTCATCCACCGAGTTTTGAGAGCTGCTTTGGTGCTGGCTGTCATTGCTGAGCGCTCACAGAGGATACAGATTTCCTTGTGCTCCATGCCCAACCTCAGGCCCCTTCTCTAGAGCCCTCTGCCTCCAGTTATCCCTTCTTGTTCTTTCCAGGTTCCTGGGCCAGCCAGACAGACACCACCTTCTATCAGTACGGTGGTGTAGATCTGCATCTCTGGCCATTTCTCCTCCCTGGCAAAGCGTACAGGCAAGCACCCTTCTCAGACTTGTGCTCACTGGTTGGATTTTCCCTTCCGCTGAGCCTTCAGGACCCTGAGTACAGCATCAGCTGTAACCATCCACCACTGGCTGGTGCCAACATTCTCCTTCAGAGCCATCTATAAAGAGACTCCGCATTTTCTTCCTTTGTTATTGGTCATAGGTGTCACTTGATTGTGCAGCGTGTGTGTGATTTCAGGGTCTTCTTGCACACGTTCTCCTGGTGGACAGCTCAGGTAGCTCCCGGTCAGGCAGCCGGCCTCTCCGGTCTGCTGCCATCACTTGAAAACCACTGGAGAGTTTTCTGCTTGCTCATTCCATGGACACTGCCTGTCCTAGGAGTGACATTATGGAAGGTGTTAGAAGAAGGAATGTGCTGGGGACAAAGTCTGTGGTCAGTTTCTTGGGGGGAGAGAGAGAGAGAGAGAGGAGCACGTGTGGTCGGGAAATGCTGTGCAAACAGGAGGCCAGTCCTAACTGCCCAGACTGGGAGAGAGCAGGCATGGGGGGAGTCAGCTTTTAAAGAGAAGATGCCTGAGTTGCACTGAAAGAGGAGAGGCACTTTCCAGGTGGCTAATGGGCACATCTTTTGTGGTGTTGTGAGTACAAGTGCAGGATTCACACTGCCTGGATTTGAATCCTAGCTCTGTGATGTCACATGGGCTTCCATGATGGGTCTGTTCCTTAGGTGCCACAGCTTTTTAAATGAGACAGGAGTGCCTGCCTTTGGGGTCATCCTAAGAGTTATCAGAGGAAATACGTGCATGGCATTTATTTTGCATAATGCCTGGCGCTTGGTTCTTAGCTTTGTAGTTTTTTTTTTTTTTTAAGATTTATGTATTTGAGAGAGTGAGAATGAGAGAGAGAGAGTACATGAGGGGGGGGAGGGTCAGAGGGAGAAGCAGGCTCCTCCCCGAGCAGGGAGCCCGATGTGGGACTCGATCCCGGGACTCCAGGATCATGACCTGAGCCGAAGGCAGTCACTTAACCAACTGAGCCACCCAGGCGCCCTTAGCTTTGTAGTTTGATGTGAGTCATTTCCTGTCCTCGGGGCTTCTGTAGTAACGTGCACAGCTTTTTATATTAATACTTTTTCTTTCATGATGTTGAAACAGTCCACTCCCATGCCATTTTCTCAAGAGCCAGAACATGTATGTGGTCTTTGGATCCATCTCCAGCACCTTGTAGGTCTTCCATAAATACTGACTGAACCGTACAGAAGTAGGAATGTAGGAAAAATGGAATATTTTCTAATTGTGAGGCGTGTTTCTATCAATTTATTTCCTTTTTTTTAATAAAAGATTTTATTTATTTATTTGACAGAGAGAGCGCATGCATGGGGGGGGCAGGCAGAGGGAGAGGGAGAAGCAGGCTTCCCGCTGAGCAGGGAGCCCGATGTGGGACTCCATCCCAGGACCCTGGGATCATGACCTGAGCCGAAGGCAGACGCTGAACCAGCTGAGCCACCCAGGTGCCCCTATCAATTTATTTCTGATAATATGTTTTATTTGCATTTAACGTTTCTTTGCACTCACCACAGACCATCAGGTGAGAATAGACACCTTTAACGGGATGATTACTTGGCAGTTTCTTTTGTACCGCTGCAGGTGATCTTCAGCAGATCTGGCCCAGAGTTTCCAAGCATGGAACTGAATAGGTGCTTGGTCCTGGGAACCCCAAAGCCCCTTTACTGTAAGAAGCATCTAGAAGCGCCAGCTTCTCTGAGGGGAGGCTTCCAGAGCTTTCAGCTCATGATCACTTAGTCTCTTCTCATTTGATTTTAGTTAACAACTGTAAAAACATAGAGCAGATATCTAAAAAAAAAATAAAATGTATCTTAACCTGAAAAACAGAGTTGAATAATTTAAAAAATATATCTTGAGATAATAAGACTATAATGCATTGGAATGCGTTTTGAGCTATCTGGTCCACAGTGATTTTTTAAAAATTCAGTCTTTGAGCCTTTAGTCAGATGACGCGAGCAGAGATAGTGACCTCTCCCTCAAGGAGCCACCATATATGATTCCGTGTGCAAACATGGGTTATTCATTATGAATCAGAGTGCTAGCCAGCACTGGATGGCCACTAACTGTGTGCCAGCCTGGGGCTTGGGGCACTTACTGCCTCCTCAGGGCAGGCGGTGAGGCAGGTGTTCTAGGACGAGAGAGCTGAGGGGCGGCGAGGGTGACTGATGCCCGTGTTAGTCCTCCAGCGAGTGAGGCTGGGCAGGCCGGCCCAGAGCGGGCATTCTTCATTACCTCAGTAGCTTGTTTTTTCTTTAATTTTTCATTCTTTACTTGGAAAAATAAACTTTATTAAGGTATAATTTACGCACAGTAGGACGCACCCATTTTAAACCTACAGTTGTAGGAGGAGTGACGTCTGCCACTCCAGTTAAGACTCAGGAAAGGTCCATCACCCCACACAGTTCCCGCATCCTCCTTTTCCAGTCCCTCCTCTCTTGTCTGGCCCCAGGCAGCCATTGATGGTTATTGATAGGATTTGGTTAAAATCTACCATCTCGCTAGCTGTTTTCTGTTCATCATTTATTTCTTGTTTTCTTTTCCCTCTTTTTCTGCCTCTTCTGGGTTTAATTTAGCATGTATTATGATTCCATTTTATCTCTTCTGTTGACTTATTATTCATACCTCTTAAAGTATTTTTATACTTGTTGCCTTTGGGTTTATAGTGTACTTTTTTTTAATTTCTGTTTATTTTGAGAGAGAGAAAGGAACTTCTTTCATTTCCTAAGCACCATGCTTCTTGGTGGCACTAGCTTCCCCACCAAGGTGTCACAGTAAACAGCAGATTTGAAACTCCCACTGGGTTATGGATCACAGTTATTTCCGAGGGGTCTTCACAGTTAAGATGGGCATACATTTCAGAAGGCAGCCTCTGGGCTCCCCTCTCTCACACACACACACTCACACAGACTCTCCCACAGTGGGAACATTGTTCAGCTGGTGGGCTTGGCTGGCTCATGTCAGGTACTGTACCACGAGGAACATGACCGCACGGGTGAGCAGCATCCCACCAGTCATAAAGTACTTGTCCTGGAAAGCCCGCTTCTCACCTCATGCTGTAACAAGCTCAGCATGTTGGCAGTATCAAGGATCTTCTGAGCCCCCTTCAAGGTCAGTCTCTGGGCCCTCAGTCCTTCCAGAATACTGTGCCCTACTCCAGTGAGGTCATCTGTGCTGTGGTGAATTTTCTGGAGGGTAAATGCCATGAGTCATCCATTAGAATGGCACTGAGTCCTTAGTGGCGGAAGTGTGATGCAGAAGCCCCTCGTGCCATCTCTCTTGCTCTCTTATGTATCACTGATGCTGGAAGTTTCCAAGCATTCTACAGGTGCTAGACATGATACTTTCAGTGGTCAACATGAAGTTTGGCATTCTGTCTTTTGTTAGAGGGCTCCTTGCTGGACAAAATCTCCAGACATTCTAGATGGCTGAATATCTGGTCTGTGTTTGCTTGGATTTTGTTTTCTACTAAGTGCAGAGACTATTTTGCCATCTCAAGTCCTCCCTTGTGAGACTAGGTCTTATGGACCTGCTTGTGCGTTTGCTGGTATAGCGGCTCCATGTCGCCAGCCCTGCCGGGTCCAGTCCTGGCTTTGCAGTATATATTTTATTTGTTTGTTATTACATATTTGCTTTATTTTTCTGTTGAATCAAGTATTGGCCCCCAGTTTACAGGTTGTTGTTTTTTTATGCCTTCCGAGCAGTAGCACAGTGAATATCACCCTGTCAATAGCCAAACAATAAATCAGATTACTCCCAGTGGTTATGACCACATCCAGATTGTTCTAGTGGTCAGGAACTCTTATTTGTTTGCTTTAGCTTTTAGTTCTTGGTTATATCTCCAAATATAGAAGAACTGAAAAACTCCTGCTGCCCCCACAGAGAAATTAATAGCAAACAGATTCTAGCTTTTTGGAACAATTAACAAGTGAGTCTCCTGACCACATAAACCCTGTAGCCGTCAACATAGCAGATTGAGTTGTGCTGCGTTTCTCTGCAGGTCTGGCCATGTCAGCCAATCCAGCACACACCACCCCCATTTCATAATTGGAACTCAGAAAAAGACTGGGACCTGCCAGGTGGTTGTACACAGCCTCAATTTCTCCGCCAGCAAGAGCTTCATTTTATCAAGGATCCAGTGGTAGGTGGCCCGAAGGGCCCAGGTGCCAGCAGCTGACATCTCTGTGGAAGAGTGGTCGTGGAGGCAGCCCTCTCCCCTCTGCATGACAACGAAGGGCACTCGTCACTTTCTCTTGCCATAGTGCCTCATATCTTCCTCTCCCCTTACAGTGTACATTTTAAATTCATCCAAAGTTTACCTTCAGATGATACTATACTGCTTCACAGTATAGTACAGGCGTACTTTGTTTTAATTGAAGGTTTGTGGCAACCTGCGTTGACCAAGGTTTTTTATTGGTGCAGTTTTTCCAACAGCATTTTTTCCCCTTTGTGTCTCTGTGTCACAGTTGGGTAATTCTCAGTATTTCAAACATTTTCATTATTATACTTGTTGTGGTGATGTGTGATCATTGATCTCTGATGTTACTATTGTACTTCTTTTGGGGTGCCACAAACTGTGCCCATTAGGACGGTAAGCTTTTTTTTTTTTAAGACGGTGAATAATAAATGTTGTGTATGTTCTGACTGCTCTGTGGACTGTCAGTCCACCCCCCCTTCCCACGTGGGCCTTCCTGTCCCCTGAGACACAACAATATGGAAATTAGGCCAATTAATAACCCTGTAATGGCCTCTAAGTGCTCAAGTGAAAGGAAGAGTCACACATATCTCACTTGAAATCAAAAGCTAGAAATGATTAAGCTTAGTGAGGAAGGGATGTCTAAAGCCGAGATAGGCCAAAAGGTAGGCCTCTTGTGCCAAAAGGCCACGTCACAAATGCCAAGGAAGGGTTCTCGAAGGAAGTTAAGAGCGCTACTCCAGCGAACACATGAGTGATAAGAAAGCACAATGGCCTCATTGCTGATGGGGAGAAAGAAGATTTTGGTGGCCTGGATAGGAAATCAAAGCAACCCCAATATTCCCTTAAGCCAAAGCCTCATCCAGAGCAAGACCCTGACTCTCTTCAAGTCCACGAAGGCTGAGGGAGGTGAGGAAGCCACAGAAGAAAAGTCTGCAGCTAGCAGAGGTGGGTTCATGAGGTTTAAGGAAACACAGAAGTGCCAGGTGAAGCAGCACACGCTGATGGAGAAGCTGCAGCAGGTTCAGCAGAAGATCCAGCTAGGATCGCTTGGGAAGGTGGCTGCTAAACAGATGCTCTGTGGAGACGCGGCAGCCTTATCTGGGAGAAGAGGTCGCCCGGGACTGTCCTAGCTAGAGAGGAGAAGCCAGCACCTGGCTTCAGACGTTCAAGGGACAGGCTGACTCCCCTGTTAGGGACTAATGCGGCTGGTGACTTGAAGCTGAAGCCGGAAAATTCTTAGGGCCCTTAAGAATTATGCTACCTCTCCTCTGCCCGTGCTCTACGAACGGAACAGCGCGGCCTGGACGACAGCATACCTGTTTACAACACGGTTTACCAAATATCTGAAGCCCACTGTGGAGACCTACTGCTCAGAAAAAAAAGATTCCTGGGCGCCTGGGTGGCTCAGTCATTAAGCGTCTGCCTTCAGCTCAGGTCATGGTTCCCGGGGTCCTGGGATCGAGTCCCATCGGATTCCCTGCTCAGCAGGGGGTCTGCTTCTCCCTCTCCCTCTGCCTGCCTGTCTGCTGACTTGTGATCTCTCTCTCTCTCTGTGTCAAGTAAATAAATAAAATCTTAAAAAAAAAATTTTTTTTTTAATTTAAAAAAGAAAAAAAGATTCCTTTTGAAATATTACTGCTCGTCGACATTGTACCTGGTCACCCAAGAGCTCTGATGACGTCCGGCGAGATTAGTGTTGTTTTCGTGCCTGCTAATGCAACACCCATTCTGCAGCCCACGGAGCAAGGAGTAATTTTGACTTTGAAGTCTTATTATTTAAGAAACGCACTTTGCAAGGCTGTATTATTTAAGAGACACACCACAGATGGTGATTCCTCTGCTCGATTTGGATAAATTGAGAATCTTCTGGAAAGGATTCACCATTCCAGACGCCATTAAGAAAATGTTCCCATGGTTCAATGTCAGTACTAACAGGAGTTTGGAAGAAGTGGGTGCCAGCCCTCGTGGAGGACGTTGAGGGGTTCAAGACTCAGTGGAGGAAGTCACTGCAGATGTGGTGGAAACAGCCAGAGAACTAGAAGTGGAGCCTGGAGCGGTGAGCGAACCTCTGCCCTCTCAGGATAACACTTGGACGGATGAGGAGGTGCTTCTGTGGAGGAGCAAAGAAGGGGATTTCTTGAGATGGAGTCTACTCCCGGTGACGATGCCCTGAAGATTGTTGAACTATGACGAAGGATTTAAATACTGCATAACCTTAGTTGATAGGTTGGCAGGGTTTGAGAGGACTGACTCCAGTTTTGAGAGAAGTTCTACTGTGGGTAAAATGCTATCAGACAAAAATCATTTGGGAAAGGAAGAGTCAATCAGTGCAACAAATTTATTCTCTTGTTTGAAGAAACTGTCACAGACACCCCAACCTTCAGCAACCCCCACGTGATCAGTCAGCGGCCGGCAACATCGAGGTAAGACCCTCCACCAGCCAAAGGATTACAGCTGCTGAAAGCTCAGATGATGGTTAGCATTTTTTAATAGATACAGTATTTTATAATATTTATGGTAATTTAAAAATAAAGTATTTTTAAATTAAGATATGTACATAATTTTTTTTAAACATAATGCTATTGCACACTTAATATGCTACAGTATAGTATACTGGGAAACCAAAAAAATCATTTGACTGGCTTTATTGGCAGTGGTCTGGGGCTGAACCCACAGTCTCTCTAAGGTATGCATAAATGCCTTACACAGTAAATTCCCAGTTCTTAATGCTATTGATGTTATTTATTTTGCTTTTACAAATGCTGTAAATACACAGTACATTGCTGTTTTTGCTTTTGAAAGTCATCTTTTAGTGCAATTCTTAAAAAAAGAGAAGACTAATTTTATTTTACTTGAATTACATTTTTAGGGCTCTTCATTTCTTTTCGTAGATCCAAGTTTCCGTCTTATTCAAATTCTTACTGCCTAAAATACCTTCTTTAACATTTTTTGTAGGTTAAGTCTCCTGGCAATGAATTTCTTCAGTATTTATTTCTGAGAAAGTTTTCCTCCGTTATTTTTAGAAAGATATCTTTGTTGGGTATAGGATTTTGACTTAACAGGTGGTGGTGGTTGTTTTTGCCTTTCAGTACTTAAAAAAATCACTCCACTGTCTTCTGGTTTTTATGGGTTTGTTGTTGTTGTTGTTGTTTGTTTTGGTGGGGTTTTTTTGTTGTTTTTGTTTTTTTGCAAGAAGCCTGGTGTAATTCTTGTTTTTGTTCTTCTGTAGGTAATGTCTCTTTTTATCTCTGGCTGCCTTAAAGATTTTCTCTTTTTTTGCTTTTAGCAGTTGAAAGTGATATCATGAGGCAGATTTGTTTTGTTTTTGTTATTTATCCTAATTGATATTCTCACTGCTGCTTGGATCTGTGGTTTGGTGTCTCATTAATTTTGGAACGTTCTCCACAATTTCTTCTGCTCTGTTAACCTCTTTGTAGGATTTCGATTACATATATGTGAGAATGTTTCATATTGTTTCACACTTCTTGGTTGTTCCCCAGCCCCTTTTCTTTTTGTATTTTACTTCAGATGACTTGACCTGTCTTCAAGTTCACTGATTCTGTAGTGTTCATTTCTCTGCTGAAATTACCCCTCTGATCTAGCATGTTGTCCACCTTTTCTGTTAATAGTCTTTAACGTGTTTAAATTCCCTGTTAGATAGTTCCAACACCTGCTTCATATCTGAGTCTTGTTTTGATGATCGCTCTCTTTGGACTGTGGTTTGTTTTTTGCCTTTTGTATGGTTATACAAAATTATAATTATTATTCAAAGCCAGACATATTGTATAGGACAGTAGAAACTAAAGTAAATCACTTCTATACCTGGAAATGGACACAGTTTTCTTTCTACTAGGCGTTTAGTGCTGTAGTTGACATTACTCTTGTTAGGAGTTGGCTGCCATGGTCATTGTCAGTGCACCACAGCCTTCAGATTTCTATAGCAGTGTCTACTAGAGGGTGGTTTACTACAACTCTGTAATTCTTTTTTTCCCTTAAGATTTTATTTATTTGAGAGAGTGAGAGCAGGAGAGAGGGAAAGAGAGAAAGAAAGTGAGCACACAGAGGGAGAGGGAGAAGCAGACTCCCTGCTGAGCAGGGAGCCCGACACGGGGCTTGATCCCAGGACCCCGGGATCATGACCTGGGTCGAAGCAGATGCTTCACAGACTGAGCCGCCCAGGCGCCCCTGTATTCTAAGTGTTAAGTCTTCCCTTTCTATGTTGCTTCACAGTGTATGTATATTTGCACACCCTTACTCCTCTCCTGTCCCTCCTCGGTCTAGTCTTCAGTTAACTTTTATTTGAAGCTTTTTCGTTTGGACACACGTATGGCAACCCTGAGTCTTGGGGTATGGCCTCCTCAGTTCTCCTGTCCCTTCCTTGGCTGAGACTGTGGGCTCACCATGTAATCCTGCCCCTTCTCCAGGAGTTGTGTCGCCAGAGCCCTTCCCTGTATAGACTAAGGCTTTTTTTTTTTTTTTTTTAAAGATTTTATTTATTTGACAGAGAGAGACACAGCGAGGGGGGGAACACAAGCAGGGGGAGTGGGAGAGGGAGAAGCAGGCTTCCCGCCGAGCAGGGAGCCCGATGCGGGGCTCGATCCCAGGACCCTGGGATCATGACCTGAGCCGAAGGCAGACGCTTAGCGACTGAGCCACCCAGGCGCCCCTAGACTAAGGCTTTTGTTCCTTAGTGGGTGGAGGGGAAGGACAGGGAGCCGGGGTTCTCACCCCACCCACATAGCTGTTGCTCCCTGATTCTGTTACTGTCCATGCTCTTTCGAGCTCTTGCAGAGCCTTTCAGTGCTCACCCACTGGGCTTCATAGAGACGTTGCAAAGAGATGTAGGCTTCCCAATTCCTGTGATCCCAGGAATTGTCCTGGCAGCTTATACTGTCTTCACAATATGTCGTCTGTTCTCAACAGACTCACCTTGCCAGTGTCTGATTGCATCTGCCTCAGGTGAGTATGTGTGCTGTTTCACTGCAGGCATTTAGTTTTTGGACCAGTTTGCTCTGTGACCTCCGTTCCCTGATAGGTTCAGAAAAAGTCATGGACTTGGAATTAGTTGGTTTTCATTGTGAGTGTGGGAGCAGTGTTCCCCTCCTACCCCCCAGCTCTCTCCATCCTGGGGCAGAAGTCAGAAGCAACCATGTCTTGAGGAACAGTTTTATTAAGTTTGATGAAGTCCAGTTTATCAATTTTTTCTTTTATCATTAGTGCTTTTTAGGGTCCTAAGAAATCTCTGTCTACCCCAAGGTTGAAATCTTTTGTCTACTCCAAGGATGGGAATATTTTATTTTTAAGTGATGTCTAATACCAGCGTGGGGCTCAAACTTACAACCCCAAGATCAAGAGTCGCATGCTCCACCAACTGAGCCAGCCAGCACCCCTATAATTTTACCTTTTATGTATAGGTCTGTTATCCATTTCATATTAATTTTTACAGTGGTGTTAGGTAAGGTTTGAGGTGTTCTCCTCCTCATATGGATTTCCAGTTGTATCGTTTCTTGAGAAGCCTTTTCTTTCCCAACTGAATTACCTTGTTCCTTTGTTAAACATTTGTTTCTTTTTTCAAAACCTGTTATTGTTAAATACTATAAAAGTGCATAAAATGATTGTATAGCTTTGCAAATTTCTTGAATTTGACCCCTAGTATGAGCATCATTCAGATAAAGAAATAGAACATTTTGGGGACTCTGAAAGCCCACTAAAGGTTGTATTTTGGTTACAGTTCTCTTTCTTTCCCTTTGCAGGTAACCCCTAAGCATACATTTCTAAACACTGCAGTTTTGCTTGTTTTTGAATGATATATAAATAGAATTATACTACATACAGTCTTTGGTATATGGCTTTTTTCATGCAATAATATTTTAAAGATTTGTTTTGAATTGAGCTGCAGTTTGATTGACCATTTTAATTGCTGAGTAATGTTCCACTATATGAATAGACTTCAGTGTACTTATCCATTCTATAGTCGATGGGTACCCGGGCTATTTCAAGTTTGGAGCTGGTATGAATAATCTTGTACATGTATCTTGGTGCATACAAAACTTAGTATCAGGAAGGATATGTGTTTTCGGGGCTCCTAGGTGGCTCAGTACGTTAAGTGGCTGCCTTCGGCTCAGGTCATGATCCCATGGTCCTGGGCTCGAGCCCCGCATTGGGCTCCCTGCCCAGTGGGGAGTCGGCTTCTCCCTCTCCCTCTGCAATCTCTTGCTCATTCTCTCTCTCTTTCTCTCAAATAAAGAATAAAAGAAAATCTTTTAAAAATATGTATGTGTGTGTTTTCAGTCTTAATATAGTGCATGTTCCCCAGGATGGTTGTTCTTATTTCCACTCCACCAGCAGTGCCTGAGTATTCCCATTGTTCCATGTTTTTGCCTAAATTGTCACAATTTCTTTTTTTAGCTACTCTGCTTGTTATTTTACTGTGGTTTAATTTACATTCCTTGTTTACATGTGAACTTACCTTTTCATGTGTTAATTGACCATTTGGCTATCCTTTTTTGTGTGAAAAGCCTGTTCAAGTCTTTTTCCTCATTTATTTTCTATTGAGTTTTATATCTTTTCTTATCTTTCTTGCTTTTTTAAAAAATATATTTATCAGAGAGAGAGCTATACTTTTGTTGTTGTTGTTGTTGAAGATTTTATTTATTTGTCAGAATGAGCGCACTCACAAGCAGGGGGAGCAGTAGGCAGAGGGAGAGGGAGAAGCAGACTCCATGCTGAGCGTGGAGCCCGATGTGGGTCTGAATCCCGGGACGCTGGGATCACGACCTGAGCCAAAGCAGATGCTTAACTGACTGAGCCCCGCAGGTGCCCCCACCTTGCCTGGGTTTGAATCCTTGCTCTGATACTTACTAGTTTGGACAAGTTTCTTAAACTCAGCACCTTGATTTTCTCTTTAGTGAAGTGAGGATGGTAATGCACAAACAATATAGGGCTATTGGGATGATTAGGAGCTGCTATACATATTTAGGAAATTACCATATTTCCTCTACTGCAGATAGTTTGTCTAAGTTGGTATTAAAAAAAAAAAACTTTGTATTTTATAGAAATTTTAAATTTCTGTGTTAAAAGACTTTGGCGTTTAAAACAACTAAACATTGCTATGTAGAGCTATTGTCAGCTGTAGTCAGATTCTGATTTTCTAGCTGTTCTTTTTCCTATCTGTAAATTATTCCTTTGGCTTCATTTTCCTTCTGCCCAGGGCTGGATATTTTATTCTTTATTAGCATTCACAGAAGATGGGAAAAGGGAGAAGTAGTGACTCTCCAGCCCAGTGCTGCTCAACAGAAATGGAATGTAAGCCACATATGTGATTGTAAAATTTTCAGTAACCATATTATAAAAGTAAAAAGAAATACGTATAATCAGTTTTACTTCGTGTCTTTTACTTAGCCCTAAGTAGCCTGCCACAATATTATGTCAGCATGGAATCCATGTAAAGATTATTACTGAAATATTTACATTCCTTTTTTATACTAAGTCTTTGAAATCTGGTGTGAATTTTATGGTTGGGCTCATCTCAGCTTGGACTTGCTGTATTTCAGGTGCACAGTAGCCACATTTGGACAGTGACTACCAAACGATGTGCAGCTCTGTCTTTTGTTGGTTTGGGGATTAACTTAAAGCTATCTAACATTGCATTTGACTTTGCTCTTTTTTTAAAAAAAATTTTTATTGGGGTATGACATACAACATTCTATTACTTTCAGGTGTACAATATAATGAATGATTCAGTATTTGTATATATTGCAGAATGATCACTGCAGTAAGTCTAGTGTCTCTCATCATACATAGTTAACAGAATTTTTTGGAGCAGTTTTAGGTTCACAGAAATTTTGAGCAGTAAGTACAGGGAGTTCCCATGTACCTGTCCCCTGTCCTCACAGATGCACATGCTCCCACACTTTGAGCATCCACCACCAGAGTGGGACATTTGTTATAGTTGGTAAACCTACATTGACACATCTTCATCACCCAGAGTCCATAGTTTCCATTGGGGTCACTCTTGGTATTATACATTTTATGGATTTGGACAAATGTATAATGACAGGTATCCATTATTAGGCTATCAGCAGAGTAGTTTCTCTGCCCTAAAAACCCTCTGTGCTCCATCTTTCCATCCCTTCCTCCCCCAGACCCTGTTAACAACTGATCTTTTTGTTGTCTCTGTGACTTCGCCTTTTCTGGAATGTCCTGTAGATGGAATCATACAGTATGTAGCCTTTTCAGATTGGTTTCTTTCTCTTAGTAATGTGCATTTAAAGTTCCTCCATGTCTTCTCCTGACTTGATAGCTTGTTTCTTTTTAGTACTGAATAATATTCCATTGTTTGGATAGATCATAGTTTATCCGTTCACCTTCTGAAGGATATCTTGGTTAGTTCCAAGTTTTGGAAATTTTGAATTAAGGTGCTATAAACATTCATATGCAAGTTTTTGTGTGGATCAAAGTTTTCAGCTCCTCTGGGTAAAGACCAAGGAGCATGATTGCTGGATCGTATGGTAAGAGTGTATTTAGTTTTGTAAGAAACTGCCAAACTATCTTCCAAAGTGGCTGCACCATTCTGTCTTCCCATGAGAGTTTCTTTTGCTTCACATCCTCGCCAGCATGGCCATTCTGATAGGTGTGATGTGGTATTTTGTTTTCATCAATGTTGTTTCTGTGTTTTGTTTTGTTTTTTAACTTGCTACATAGCTCACATTTGTGGCTTGTGTTATATTTCTCTTAGAAAGAGCTGGGGTGGATAGCTCTGAAGGAGTTGAAAAGGAAGGAAAAGAGGCTGTTAGTAGGTTGAGGTGGAAGTGTGATCCCAAGGAGGGCGCTTTGTTTCTTCAGCCTAGTAGTAACAGTGTGCTTGTATCCTCATGGAAATGATGCAGGAAAGAAGGAAGGATTGATGATCCGAAGAATGGAGGGGAGAATCCATAGAACAAAGTCCTCAAGCAGATGGCGGGGCCTGGTGCATGAGCAGAGGTTTCACCTAGGCGAGGAGGCGTGTGATGGGTAAGCATGCCAAAGGGCTCAGCTTCAGGTAGATGGCATGGAGCCTGTGGAAACATACCACCCGTGGGTTTTCAGACATATTGTTAGGCCTTTGTGCCATCATCAGCAGGATGTGTGTATACCCATCGTCCTTCGTTCTATAGCACTGAGTGTTGTCGTCTTTAAATGTTTGCAAAGTCTTAGCAAGAAGCCTCTGCTCTTCCCCTTGTGAAACCCACGGAGACCAGAGCTTTGACAGGCACCTGCTCATTTGGCCAGGTGCCCTGTTGATGCACACGTACTTGTGTCCTGCCTCATGCTGCCACCCACCTGCACACGTCATCCACTTGTAAGTCTCTGCTCTGCTTCCCCTCAGCTTGATCTCTGCATCTCTGCTCCCTTTCCTCTCCAGCTCCTACCAGGAGGCACCCCCCCCCCCGTTCTTTTAAACTCTTAGTCCTTTGATGAAAGTTTCTTTGCCTCCTTATTCTGACTCATCTCCCTGCCTTGTGAATTTCTTGGACCATAAAAATTTTAGTAACAATCCTGGAGACTGACTCAATGTTATCAAAGTCTGTATTATGGGAAGTTGAGGATTCTTTAAAAGCAAGTACTTTCTGTGGCTATTATTTTAGGTCACTGGCTAGTCTTTGGTGTGGCTTTCCTGGGGCCAAGTGCCTCCCTGTAGCCAGGTGAGTGGTGGTGATGGTGATGGGAGTGGGGTGGACGGTGGGGAATGCCTCTGGCCTGGCTGCCTGGGTTAGCAAAGCCATATTAATGATGGGCTTGCCAAGTGTGTGGATGGCTGGCTACCTTTGGAATCACCTCAGGTCCCTCAGTTTTCAAATGTTGCCTATCCCACTTAGGGTTTCTGATTCAAAGCCTTTCCAGCTTCTGTTCTATTTATGTGTCTCCCCCCCCGCCCCCACCCCCCAGTGATTTCTGGGTATTGCTGTAAAGACCATTAGCACCCTATACAAAATGACTGGTTACTGGGACTTTCAGATTTTAAAGGGGGATGCAAACTGTAGCCGGAGAAGTTGGTAGTATTTTGATACCAACTTGTCATTTGAACACAGTAGATTATTTGTATTTTAAAGATTGAAGAGGAATGTAAGAAATACATATTTCCAGAGCTGTAAGTCTTTTTTTAACTGTGTGATTTGCTGCTATTAATAAATTCAAGTTATTTTTCTCTTTTGCCATATGGAGCTTTAAATGCAGAGACCTGAAGTATTTTGTAAATATTTTAATGTGTGAATTGCTGTGCTGCTGGATGACGGAGCAGTGGTGCTGAACTGGCGCGGGCATCCTGGCTGGCTCTGAGGCTGGCTGAGATGTGTCTTTTCTTCCAGATAAGTAGGATCAAAACAATTACATTGTTGACTAGACATGGAGCGTTACTTCATCTGTATAGAAAAACCATATTAATAACAGGTACATACATAAAACCATTTTATGTAACTATAGTTCTAGCAGACAGCCAGTACCACTGTGCCTTCCTTAATGCACAGAGCCACCCCATTTATTTCTGTAGAACCACTGGTCGTTCACAGGCAGGCCAATACAGGAGGTTAACTTGCAGTTATAAGAAAAAATGGTTGGGGCACCTGGGTGGCTCAGTCGGTTAAGCATCCAACTCTTGCTTGATTTTAGCTCAGGTCACGATCTCAGAATTGTGAGATCGAGCCTCTTGTCAGGCTGCACACTCAGCCAGGAGTGTGCTGGAGATTCTCTCTCTCACTCTCCCCCTCTCCCCTGCTCACACATGCACACTCGCTCTATCTCTCTCTCTCAAATAAATAAATAAATACATCTTTTAAAAAACATAGTTGCAGGTTTTTTAGGCTTTCTCTTTTTTTTTAAATATGTAAAATGAAAGTAAATCCTAAAGAAAGCTCAGTTCCACATTACCTATAAAAAGAATGCTATAATAATGTAATAATATGGGATCATATATAATTAATGTTTATTGAGTTTTTAGGAAGCACCTTTGAAATCTATAAATTGCTAAATATTTGCTCTGTGATTATATAAATTATATGTTACAACACATTAAATACTTAAGGTAATTTTACACCTAACTTATGATTCGGTTACCAGTTTCTTGGTAACTAATTGGAAGAGAGCATAAGTATTAATGTTAGTAATTATTTCCCAAGCAGTACCTCTTGCTTAACTTGCACGTGCCTTGGGAAAGCTGAGTTCAGGAAGGAAGCAGAAAAGATTGTAGATATTTTAGTGACCACACAGGCAGTCATCCCTGGACTTCAGCACAGGTAGCTGATAAAAGATCATGTGTAAAATAAGGAAGGAAATTTGTGATTGAATAGGTAACACAAAATGTGAATTACTGATTTGAACTAGTCATTTCCTTAACTGAACATTTGTTGGATGCCTTCTGTATGCTGGGTGCTTTGTGGGACTTAAGAATTGTTGAGTGTCGTCTGCAAGAGGCTCATTTTAGACCCAAAGACATCTCCAGATTTAAAGTGAGGGGGTGGGAAACCATTTACCATGCTAATGGACATCAAAAGAAAGCTGGGTTGGCAATCCTCATACCAGACAAATTAGATTTTAAACCAAAGACTATAATAAGAGATGAGGAAGGACACTATATCCTACTTAAAGGGTCTGTCCAACAAGAAAATCTAACAATTTTAAATATCTATGCCCCTAACATGGGAGCAGCCAATTATATAAGCCAATTCATAACAAAATCAAAGAAACACATCGACAACAATACAATAATAGTAGGGGACTTTAACACCCCCCCTCACTGCAATGGACAGATCATCTAAGCAAAAGATCAACAAGGAAATAAAGGCTTTAAATGACACACTGGGTCAGATGGACTTCACAGATATATTCAGAACATTCCATCCCAAAGCAACAGAATACACATTCTTCTCTAGTGCCCATGCAGCATTCTCCAGAATAGATCACATCCTGGGTCACAAATCAGGTCTCCACCAGTACAAAAATACTGGGATCATTCCCTGCATATTTTCGGACCACAGTGCTTTGAAACTAGAACTCAATCACAAGAGGAAAGTTGGAAAGAACTCAGATACATGGAGGCGAAAGAGCATCCTACTAAAGAATGAATGGGTCAACCAGGAAATTAAAGAAGAATTAAAAAAATTCATGGAAACAAATAAAATGAAAACACAAATGTCCAAAATCTTTGGGATGCAGCAGAGGCGGTTCTAAGAGGAAAGTATATAGCAATTCAGGCCTTTCTCAAGAAACAAGAAAGGTCTCAAATACACAACCTCACCCTACACCTAAAGGTAGAGCTGGAGAAAGAACAGCAAATAAAGCCTAAACCCAGCAGGAGGAGAGAAATAATAAAGATCAGAGCAGAAATCAGTGAAATAGAAACCAAAAGAACAGTAGAACAGATCAACGAAACTAGGAGCTGATTCTTTTAAATAATTAATAAGATCGATAAACCCCATCCAGACTTTCAGAAAGAAAAGAGAAAGGACCCAAATAAATAAAATCATGAATGAAAGAGGAGAGATCACAGCCAACACCAAAGAAATACAAACAATTGTAAGAACGTATTAGGAGCAACTATATGCCAGCAAATTAGACAATCTGGAAGAAATGGATGCATTCCTCGAGACGTATAAACTACCAAAACTGAACCAGGAAGAAATAGAAAACCTGAACAGACCTGTAACCAGCAAGGAAATTGAAGCAGTCATCAAAAATCTCCCAGCAAACAAGAGCCCAGGGTCAGATGGCTTCCCAGGGGACTTCTACCAAACATTTAAAGAAGAATTAATACCTATTCTTCTGAAACTGTTCCAAGAAATAGAAATGGAAGGAAAACTCCCAAACTCATTTTAAGAGGCCAACATTACCTTGATCCCAAAACCAGACAGAGACGCCATCAAAAAGGAGAATTACAGACCAAAATCCCTGATGAACATGGCTGCAAAAACTCTCACCAAAATACTAGCCAATAGGTACATTAAAAAGATTATTCACCACGACCAAGTGGGATTTATTCCTGGGCTGCAGGGTTGGTTCAACATCCACAAATCAATCAGTGTGATACAATACATTAATAAAAGAAAGAACAAGAACCATATGATACTCTCAGTAGATGCAGAAAAAGCATTTGACAAAGTATAGCATCCTTTCTTGATTAAAACTCTTCACAGTGTAGGGATAGAGGATACATACCTCAATATCATAAACGCCATCTCTGAAAAACCCACAGCAAATACCATTCTCGATGGGGAAAAATTGAGACCTTTTCCCCTAAGGTCAGGAACACGGCAGGGCTGTCCACTATCAGTCACTACTGCTGTTCAACATAGTACCAGAAGTCCTTGCCTCAGCAGTCAGACAACAAAAAGAAATAAAAGGCATCTGAATCGGCAAGGAAGAAGTCAAACTCTCACTTTTTGCAGATGATATGATACTTTATGTGGAAAACCCAAAGACTCCACCCCAAAATTGCTAGAACTCACACAGGAATTCAGTAAAGTGCAGGATATAAAATCAGTGCACAGAAATCAGTTGCATTTCTATATACCAACAACAAGGCAGAAGAAAGAGAAATTAAGGAGTCGATCCCATTTACAATTGTACCCCAAACCATAAGATACCTAGGAATCAATCTAACCAGAGAGGCAAAGAATCTGTACTCGAAAATTATAGAACACTCATGAAAGAAATTGAGGAAGACACAAAGAAATGGAAAAACATTCCATGCTCGTGGATTGGAAGAACAGATACTATGAAAATGTCTATGCTGCCTAGAGCAATCTACACATCTAATGCATCCCTATCAAAATACCATAACTTTTTTCAAAGAAATGGAACAAATCCTAAAATCTGTATGGAACCAGAAAAGACCCCGAATAGCCAAAGGAGTGTTGAAAAAGAAAAGCATAGCTGGTGGCATTGCAATTCCGGACTTCAAGCTCTATTACAAAGCTGTCATCATCAAGACAGTATGGTCCTGGCACAAAAACAGACACATAGATCAGTGGAACAGAATCGAGAGCCCAGAAATGGACCCTCAACTCTGTGGTCAACTAATCGTCTGACAAAATAGGGAAGAATATCCAATGGAAAAAAAGACAGTCTCTTCAACAAATGGTGTTGGGAAAATTGAATAGCCGCGTACCAAAGAATGAAACTGGACCATTTCCTTATATCATACACAAAAACAGACTCAAAATGGATGAAAGAACTAAATGTGAGACAGGAATCCATCAAAATCCTAGAGGAGAACACAGGCAGCAACCTCTTCGACCTCTGCCACAGCAACTTCTTGCTAGACATATCTCCAAAGACAAGGGACACAAAGGCAAAGATAAACTCTTGGGACTTCAAAGATAAAAAGCTTTTGCACAGCAAAGGAAACAGTCCACAAAACCAAAAGACAACTGACAGAATGGGAGAAGATATTTATAAATGACATATCAGGTAAAGGGCTAGTATCCAAAATCTATAAAGAACTTACCAAAATCAACACCCAGAGAACAAATAATCCAATCAAGAAATGGGCAGAAGACATGAACAGACATTTTTCCAAAGAAGACCTCCAAATGGCCAACAGACACATGAAAAAGTGCTCAACATCGCTCGGCATCAGGGAAATACAAATCAAAACCTCAGTGAGATACCACCTCACAGCCGTCAGAATGGCTAAATTAACAAGTCAGGAAACGACAGATGTTGGCGGGGATGTGGAGAAAGGGGAACCCTCCTACACTGTTGGTGGGAATGCAAGCTGGTGCAGCCACTCTGGAAAACGGTATGAAGGTTCCTCAAAATTCGAAAAGAGAGCTACCCTATGACCCAGCAATTGCACTACTGGGTATTCACCACAAAGATACAAATGTAGGGATCCAAAGGGGTCCATGCACCCCGATGTTTATAGCAGCAATGTCCACAGTAGCCAAACTGTGGAAAGAGCCAAGATGTCCATCAACAGATGAATGGATAAAGAAGAGGTGGTCCATATACACACACACACACACACACACACACACACACACACACACACAATGGAATATTACAGCCACCAAAAATTTGAAATCTTGCCATTTGCTACAACGTGGATGGAACTAGAGGGTAGTATGCTAAGCGAAATAAGTCAATCAGAGAAAGACAATTATCGTATGATCTCACTGATATGTGGAATTTGAGAAACAAGGTGGAGGATCCTAGGGGAGGGGAGGAAAAAATGAAACAAGACGTTATCAGAGAGGGAGACAAACCATAAGAGACTTTTTTTTTAAAAGATTTTATTTCTTTATTTGAGAGAGAGAATGAGATAGAGCACGAGAGGGAAGAGGGTCAGAGGGAGAAGCAGACTCCCTGCCGAGCAGGGAGCCCGATGCGGGACTCGATCCCGGGACTCCAGGATCATGACCTGAGCCGAAGGCAGTTGCTTAACCAACTGAGCCACCCAGGCGTCCCCCATAAGAGACTCTTAATCTCAGGAAACAAGTGTTGCTGGAGGGGAGGGGGGAGAAGGGTGGGGGGAGGGGTGGCCGGATGATGGGACATTGGGGAGGGTATGTGCTACGGTGAGCGCTGTGTATTGTGTGTAAGACTGATGAATCACAGACGGTTACCCCTGACACAAATAGTACATTATATGTTAATAATAAAAAAAATGTAGCCTGTGACACTAAAGCAGCTACTCCGAATGGAAAAGTATAGCTCCCAGTTCAACAAATGGTAAAATAGAATCATAAAAAATACTCAGTTTTTAAAAAGTGGTAAAAGAGGAAAAGGAACAAAAACAAATGGGTCACTAGAAAAATAAAGAATTAGATGGTAAATTTAATAAACTTAACCGTATCCCATAATTGTATTTAGTATAAATGGTCTAAACATGTCAATTTTAAAAAGATTGTGAGATTGGGAAAAAATCAGGACACAACTATATGCTTTCTGCTATAACGTGCTTTAAACATAAAAATGCAAATAGGCTAAAAATAAAGTGATAGGGAAAGATATGCTTTGCTTATGCAAGTGAGAAGAAAGTTGGAGTGGCTATGTAGGTATCAGAAAAACAGATACCAGAGCAAAGAATATTGGCAGGGGTAAAGAGAGTAATGTCATACTGATACAGGGGTCAATTTATCGAGAGGACATAACAATCCTAAGTGTCTTTGCACCTAATAACAAAGCTTCCAAATATGTGGACAAAGAACTGATAGAACTTCAAGGAAAAGTAGACAAATAGAAAATTATGGTTGGAGATTTTAAGACCTCTCAATAATTGATAGAACAAGTAAACAGAAAATCCCTGAGGTTATAGAAGACGGATGACATTGTTAGCCAGCCTGGCCTGACAGATGTTTGTAGAACACTGCCCTATAATAGCAGCATGCTTACACTTTCTTTTAAGTAAATGTCGAACATTTACCAAAATAGACCATATTCTGAGCCATGAAAAGTCTTGATTAAGAATTAAAATTGTACAAAGCAGCTTCCCTGACTACTGGAATTATATTAGGAATCACTAGCAGAAAACCATACACATGAGGAAACCATACCACATGTTGAACGCTTATGAACCAAAGAAGAAATCAAGAGGGTGATTAGAAAGTATTTTGAACCTAATGAGAATGAAAACATAGCATATCAGTATTTGCAAAGCGCTGCCAATGCGCTGCTTATAGAGAGACTTACAGCAGTTGCCACCTCTTTATGCAGGCGAAAGGGCTGAATGACTTGGGCTTCCACCACAAGAAAGTAAAAAAATCGAAGAGCCAGTTGTACCCAAAGTAACCCAAAAAAGCTAAATAATATCATAAAAGCAAAAATCAACAAAACAAACATTTTTTAAATATGGAAAATCCATAAAACCAAAAGCTGATTTTTTTTTTTTTTTTTTTTTTTTTTTTTAAGTAGGCTCCACATCCAGTGTGGAGCCAGCGCGGAGCTTGAACTCACAGCCCTGAGGTCACGACCTGAGCTGAGATCAAGAGTTGGACGCTTAACCGACTGAGCCACCCAGGTGCCCCTAAAAGCTCTTTGAAGAGTAATAAAATTGATAAACCTTAAGCCAGGCCAAAGATTTGAATAAAATGCTTAAGACTGAAAAGATATTTAACATAATAAATCCTTAGGGAAAACCACAGTGAGGCAAGCACCACAAAGTCATTAAAATGGCTCACCACGTTGATGAGTATATGGATTAATTGGAACTCTCCAACACTGCTTTTTGGGAGAAATTTGGCAATTTCTTAGAAATTAGACATGTACCTACCATATGACTCAGTTATTCTATTCCTTGATATTTATGCAAGGAAAACAAAAGCATGTGTCCACCCCGAGATTCGTCCATGAGTGTTCGTAGCCGCTACTATTTGTAATAGCCAGAAACCGGAAATAAATGTGTCTGAATGGGAGGGTGGATAAACAAGTTGTGGCTTACCCACATAATGGAATACTCTCAGTGGTAAAAAGAAACCAACTCCTGATACATACCTGGGAATCATCTCCAAATGAAGATACTTGACGAAAGAAGCCAGACAAAAAGAGTATGTTGTGTGATACAACTTACATTCTTTTACTATTATTATTATTTTATTTGTTTGAGAGAGAGAGCCCAAACGGGGAGAGCGAGAAGGAGAAGCAGACTGCCTGCTGAGCGGGGAGCCGGAAATGGGCTCCATCCCAGGACCTGGGATCATGACCTGAGCCGAAGGAAGCCGCTTAACGACTGAGCCACCCAGGCGCCCCGACTTACATACAGTTCTAGAAGTTGCATAGTAATGGATAGAACTCAGTCCAGTGGTCACCTGTGAGTGGGGGTAGGAAGAGAGCGGTGTGAGGAGGAAGGGGGTACAGGGGCACAAGGAAACTTGGGGGGTAATGGTAATGTTCATTTTCTTGATAACTGTGGTTTCACAGGTGTGTATATGTATGTCAGGACTGTTCAGATTGAATTCTTCAGATATCTTCAGCTTATTGTACCTGGTTATACTTCAGTACAGCTGTAAATGCTTTTAAAAGAATCAGTGGAGTTTATATTTGTACCTCCCATTTTATCACAGGAGAGTAACCGTGCAGTGAGGCACGAGTATTTGGCTAATTTGAATTTTAATCAGGTGTTGTAGTATGCACATGTGCGTATCTTGTAGTAATCTGTTACTTGCTTCATCTGAGGCGTGAGTAGTAGAGGTTGCTACTAGCTTCATACGGGCACATTGGTCAAGTGTTGAAAAGTTTTGACTTTGGTTCAGGACATTGCCTACCCTCTCTCCATGGATCATCTGGTCTAGCTTCGTGGCTTTACATATCAAATGCCCTGGTGATCCCGAATGCTCTATCCCGCTGGAGCCTGTTCCCTGAGTGTCTTACTTGTGCAGAACGAGCCCACCACATTGCTTGGTTGTTTAACACAGACTTCATATGTACAACATCTACAGCAAACCCTTGGTTCTTGCCACTGCCCCAGCCTATCTGGCTGTGTTTGGCACCCCTGTTGGTGGCCTGCCCACTGCCCGGGCGGTCAGACCTGTCCTCATCACATCCTTGGGTCCATTGGCAGGAGAATCCTGTGGCTCTGCCTTCAGCACTCCTGAGTCTGACCGCTCTGTTCCTCCATGGCTCCTGCCTGTGCCTGGACCTGCCTGGAACAGCGTTACCTCTGCCAGACTTCATTTTTGACACAGTGAAGTTTCTTTTTCAGATGCCAGCTGGCTCGTACCTGCCCTTCCGAGAAACCTTCAGTCTCTTCCCCTGGCTCACAGCCTGGATGAGCAGCCCCCGCCTGCCCCCTTGCTCGGGCAGTGCCCCCCAGCCTTCATCTTGCCCTCCAGCCCGCAAACGCCCGCACTTGGTGCCTCTGCTTGCAGCTCTGTGTGTTTCTGTTCAGCCTCAGCTCTGCCTCACCCCTGTTAACATGCCTCCTCTTTGCAGATCTGCTCTGTACCCTCGCTGACTTGATTTTCTTCGTGGACTACTTACTGCCACTGGATGGCAGGTGCTTATGTCTGAGTTTGCCCATCTGATGTCTCTCTGGAGCCAGCAGGCCCTTTGG
The DNA here is from genome assembly GCF_003265705.2 of Callorhinus ursinus. NCBI lineage: Eukaryota > Metazoa > Chordata > Mammalia > Carnivora > Otariidae > Callorhinus > Callorhinus ursinus. The sequence continues at coordinate 1,670,582 of NW_027397066.1, forward strand.
GCTATTCGCAGTTGCTTCTGTGATCTAACCTGTCAGGATGCCTGGCACAGCGTGTATTTCAAACGTTTATGGCAGAGGGCTTCCTCCTCTCAGGGCTCTTCCCTGCACTCGGTCCAGGGAAGACTTGTTTTCTGCCTTTTCTCCTCCGCTTGTCCCCAACATGTGCTTCCTTAGCAGTCTTGTCAGCTCTCTCTGATCTCCCGCCCCCATCTCATCTCTTCCCCACATACAGCCTCATGGCCCTGGTAGCACTTCCCCCTTCCCCCTCTGGCCTCCTGCCCCAGGGCCTTTCTATCTGCTCTCAGGAATGTCCCTCTCCCGGGTACCTCTGCGGGTACCTGTGCGGCTTCTACCAGTCCCAGACATCAGGTGTCTCCTCGAGGAAGTTCTCATTGGCTATCCTAAATGGGAAGGCACTGTCCCCAACCCCAGACACTCCTGCCTGCTCTATGTTTTTTTCCTTCTCAGTGATCACTGTCTAATGTTTGGTATTTTTTCCTTGTCTGATTAGTCTTTGTGTTTGACGGGGATATTAGTTCCCTGTGGGCAGAGAACTTTCTTTTAGTTATTGCTGTGTCCCCAGTGCTTGGACAAGTGCCTTGGCACATGGTGGCTCCCAATAAATACTGGACAGACGGGCTGACTGGTGGGCGGATGGACAGATGATCTGGAGCTGAACTGGTTACCCTCAGGTCAGCTCTGACTCTTGTAATCTCTGGCTTGGAGACTTTGTAACCTTGAAGCCCAGCAGCTCCTTTTCTGAAAGATCTGAAGGCTGTGGCTGTTCTATTGATGATGGGGTGTTTGTTTGTTTGTTTTTTTCCTAGGCTTAGGGACAAGAGATGGTTTTACTAAATAGGGTTAAATCAGTGTGATTTTGGAAATTGTCTAATTTCTACATCTTGGATCTGTTGGGACAGAGAAAGACCGCTCCTCTCACGGTATTCGTGGTTTGAGGAGTAGTCTGGAGCTTTCTAGAATATCACTCTCTGGGATATAGTACTCGGTTCCCTCGCCTCACAGCCCAGACATTCAAATGGCTGCTGAGCTGGGTTTGGTTAAATCCATGGAAGCTGCAGATGTGACAGGTGTAAGCAGTTTTGGTTACTGGATTATAAAAGCAGGTAAGAGTATATGTGCAAGTTGTACTGGTGCTGTTATTCACTCTTCTAGTTACTCATTTGTTCATTTATTCATTCAGCGTGTTCCCCCCCCCCCCCGCCATGTAAGCACCTGACCCACCTGCCAGCCATCCTGGGCTTTAGAGACGGAGCCTGGGGCTCTTGGGGGTGCTCGTTCAGCTGCAGAGCCAGTTGTGGAAAGGTACACTTGTAGTCCAGCTAATAAGCACAGCCAAACACCTACGTGAGCCTTGGTGCAGGAGAACAGGGAGAGAGCCGGGGGCCAAGGGAAGAGCTGGGCTGCTGTCTGGGCATAACTGGGTAAGGTATTGGAGGAGCCTCTGAGTGGAACTGGAGACTTTGTAAAATAACCTTCGCATTGGTCCTGGTCCACCTTTGCACCCGACGTGTACCATGGCTGGGGACAGCAGCAGACGCCTCGGGGATTTTTGTCACCTTGATCCCACATGTGCTCTGGCTTGGAACCTTAACAGAGTTGTGCCCGCCTCTGGAAGGCCATGCCCAGCTTCCCTGCTCACCTGCTGCTCAGGTGAACCTCTCTTGAACCTCTCTTCAGGATTCGCAGGATGGTTCCTCTGTGCAGACGACCCATCTTGGGCTCACATGGATTTGGATTAAAGTTTTGGCCCCTGCTTGCTAACCTTGTGACTCCAGGCCTGTTTTAAATCTGTGGAACTTGTTTGTGTGTTTTTAAGGCTAATTTTCCTTTTCCGATAGGGTGATTGATAATCTTTTGATGAGAATCGAGGGTAATGATCTTGCCTCTTACCTATTTGAAAAAGCAGACATTGAAATTGGGTAGCTGGAGATGAATTGAGCAGAAGTGATGCTGAGCCGGAAGGGAGACAGGGTCTTGGATGTGTGGTGCCACCAGACTCCTGATGTTTATCTTGCTTCTAGAACTGGAACACCACCTCTGACGTGGTTGGGATCTGTACACACACACTTAAGCCAGAATAACTGCCTTGGGTGTGAGCCCTTGTGTGCACACACCTCTGGAATAGTGGCTTTAAACTCTTCCGATAGTCAAGAGTCCTGGTGTCCTCCGTGTGAAAACTGAGATGGACACTTCTCAGCGTGTAGGGGGAGTAATACAAATATCTGGACGAAGGGGCTAATTGGACAGTTTTCTTTTACTAAGATATTCTTTATGGTCCTTCTCTTTATTCAAAGTATTAGGAGTTTCTAGTTTACTACTAGATACCGTTTTATTTAACAAATTCCCTATTTGATGCTTATGTAAACATGTACATTGTAATTTCAAAACTATATTGTATTTTTAAATGATCTTGGCTTTGTGGATCATGTTTTGAAAACAGAATTTTTTTTTTATATTCCAGACTCCTTTTAATTTTGGCATGAATCATAGAACACCACCCTACCCCGCTGGAGATTATTGTCTTCTGTGCAGAAGTGAGCGGAAAGACGCTTCGTTCTTAGAGAGTGGAATTAAGACTGCGAGCAAATTGGCCCTCTCCATGGCTCCCAAGGGCAACAGCGTGCTGCACCTGCCACTGTGGGTGTGCCCGGACTGCCGGCGGACTGTGGAAAAGGAGGAGAGGCACAGTGGCCTCGACCAGCCATCGGTGAGTGCCCAGGACAGAGTGCGTGGGCTTGTTGGCTTTCTTACCCTGTGGATCACAGAGCTAACTGGACAGTGAAATAATTAATTTGGGTTAGCTTTCTGGAAGGAAACTGCTCTTGTACCATCTTCTGGTCCCTTGCTCCACTCTCTGGGGTCTTCCTTTTGGTATTCTGTCCACACCTGCAGGAGGTAGTGGGGACCTGCCCTCCTTGGTCTCACAACTTGATCAGCAAGCTTACGGGGCTCAAAGGATGTCTTTTGGCTTTTTTTTTAGTCTGGCCTTTAGATTTCTTTGGCAATGCAGTTTGCTGGAAAGCTCAGAGGCTCTTAGAGTGTTTGGTCCTGGCCAGTTCCATGTGCTGGTATCTCACCTGAAATATTTTCCCAGACGCACTTCCCAAGTCTGGGTTTCCCCACCCTGTTTTTTCTTGATTTCTTGCCTCAGCTGAATGGAGGCATTCTTAAGGTCTTCAGGCTTACATGGGAAGGCCATAGCCTTAGTCAGCTCTTTGGCTCAGAGGTGTGTTAGTGGCTGTGGGCCTGAAGGGGCTTGTGAGTCTGCTCTTAAGGTTCTAGAAGGACCTGGCTTTTGCAAGCATATGCGGCCCCACATTCTAGGGCTTTTCTGTTCCTTTTATTTCTGCCTGTGAGCAGCTGTTTTCTGAGCTCTTGTCTTCTAATGCCTCACTATGCACAGCCGCCAACACCAGCGTCCACCACCAGCACACTCTCTTGTGCCCTGGGAGTGCTTGTCCGGGTCAGGTGTGCCGCCCTGCTGAATTAACTTCTCCCTCCTCTCTGGTCTCACTGGCCTCCCTCCCGCATGGTGCTACGCTGGAGACTTGTGTTCTAGGTTCCTTGAAGCCGGTGCCCAAATCATGTGCCAGTATCTGCACTGGGATTTGAACAGCTAAACCTTGGGATTGCATCGTTTATTGGGATACAAATGGATTTCTCACCCCACCTCCTCTCGGGTACCCCCTTCTCCTGTGTATTCACCTCAGGACTGCACATTCAACTTCTTCATTTTGCTTGTCTCCTTCCCTGGGATAGACCCTCCCAAGGGCAGCTCTTGTGTATTTTCTCACCAGGAACAGTGCATAGCCTGGCCTGTCTTAGGAAACCCAGTACTTGGGTTAATGAATGAATGAACATGGAAGTGAATAAACGTGGAGCCCCTCAGTAGGATTAAGAAGATGGCATAGTCAGTCTGAAGTGTTTCACCCTCACGTCTTCTTGCTTTTATCATTTGACTGTTTTGCTTTGTTTGCTTTCTGTGGCCTCTGAAAGCGTGTGATCTTTGCCCCGCTTTCACGGAAGGCGGCTGCGCGGCGCTGGCACTCTGGTTCCCCGCCCCAGCTTTCCGGCTTGTCCTCCCCGTGCGGCCCTGATCCTCTGTTGCAGCCTGACCTGCCTGTACGAGAGGGGCCGCCGTTGTTAAGCCTGGCTTTGGAGGCCAGTAGAAATAGGCACGATTTCCCGGAAGTTGTCCTGCTGCCATGGCAGCCTCATCCCGACTCCCCGCTTGTCCTGGATAACACCTTGTCAGACTTGGCTTTCTCTCATCAAAGTCACGCTGGGCGCCGCAGACGAGATGTTCGCCTATATTTGTAGACTTAGACCTTCTGCTACTTTTGTAAAGTTGGTGTCTTTGTCCAAGCTGGCTAAAATTGCTGGCCTTTTTTTAAAAAATGCGATATAATTTACATCTAGTAAAATTCTTTTAAAGTGTATATATAGTTCAGTGAGTTTTGACAAATTTTACAGTTGCGTAACCACCACTACTGCAGTTAAGATGTAGAACATTTCCATCACCCCAAAAGTTCCCCAGTCACGTTGGTAGGTCCCCCCCTGCCCCGTTTGTAACCCCTGACCTGATTTTTGTCCCCACGTTTTGCTTTCTCTAGAGTGTCACATAGACCCCTTCAACTGGGCATAATGCTTTTGAGAGCCATGCATCAATAGTTTGTACTCTCTATTGCTGAGTAAATTGTAGAGATGCACCCCGCTTTGTTTATCCATTCACCGCTGACGGATGTTTGGGCTGTTTCCAGATTCAGGCTGTTCTGCATAAAGCTGTGGGAAGCTTGTACAGGTCCTTCTCTGGACACTCTTTCTACATGTTGCTGGGCGATTTCCTTTTGTTGGCTAAGGACTTTTCGTCAGTGCTCATGAAGGATGTTCGCCTGAAGTCTTCTTGTCTTTAATGTCTTTCAGGGCCTCATATGATGAGTTGAGATGTGTTCCTGCTTCATCTCTTTTTTGGAGAGTTTGTGTAGAATTGGTATTAGTTCTTCCTTAAGTGTTGTTGGTTCTTGCTTTCTGTTTCTCTCAAACGGTTTGGTGGGATGCCAAGCAGCACATGGAGGAGATCGCAGGGCCCGGGGGTGCAGTTATTCAGCAGTCATGCACCCCACAAACCTGGGGGGCTGGGTCAGTCCGGTCAGCACTGGAGCCGGCCTGGCTTTGCTCTTGTTGCCCCACACGCTCACTTCTCTAGCGATGTGTGCTGCACCCTGGTGCTTGTGTGGGCCGGGGAGGGGTCTCCCTTCACATTCCCGCCCCCTTTGTGTGGTGGTGGGCCACCCTTATTCCCCTTCAGCACTAGCCTCCCACCATGGTGTTTTCCCTGCCTGGCTACCCCTCTGCCCACCCCTGTTCAGCCCGAACCTGGGGCAACCCTGTGCCTGGGGCATCGGGTGCAGTTCTCCCAGTGATCCGCACCCCCTCCCCCGATATAAGCTAGAGTCTGCCCGTATCTCTAGGGATCTTGGATGGGACACATCCCCTGCCGCCTCCCCAGGGTGGCTGACCTTTGTCTTTCTCCCACGATGGAGAGCTTGGTTCCCTCCTGTCAGTGGATCAGGCCTGTGCCCCAGGTGGAGGGCACCTGCCGCCCCCACAGCAGGAGCTGCTTCCTCCCAGAGAAGGGTTGGGCCCGGCAAGGTCACACTGGCCACACTCAACCTTAAAGGGCTCATTCCAAGTGTCGTTGTTTTCTGACCCACTTCAAAGGCTGTGTTCCTTCCTCTGCCAAAGGTGAAGCGGTGCATGTGTCCCCTTGTCCTCAGAGGGGCTCTGTGCATTTGTCCAGCTCTTATGGTCGCCTGAGCTCTCTGGTGGGCCCGGAGTTGGGAGTTTCTCATTGTCAGGATAGGAGCTCTGAGTTACACAGTGGAAGTGGAGCAGATTTGCTCTTTTCTAGGTAAGCATTCAGGTATTACAGATCCTGGTAGAATATCAGTAAAACTTTGCCCAGCACCCTGCCTTTACAGTTCGACGCTGTAGACTTCCTCCATTCCTAGACCTTGTCGTGCCTGGACACCCAGGAAGTCTTCCCTGCAGACATCCCGTTCACACCGGCAGGTCCTTCTGACTGCACTGTTCTCCTACCACAGCCAGAGTGCCAGGACTCAGCGTTGGCATCACTTGCTTGCAAAGCCCAAAGCCCCATGAGTCCTTTGCCTGGGACCTGGCTCAGCACTGCCCCTCCGTCCACCTGGTGGAGTGTTGTTGGGAACACCGCGGGCCTTGGCTCTCTGCTGCCCACTGACATCGTGGTTCCTGGCTGGGGATGGGCATCCAGTGTGTTGCTCTGGCTTTGTACCTGACCGCAAAAGGGCGTGAAGCTTCCCTTCTCCTTTCTTCCCAAACCCCACACACCCTCTTCGCCCTGCTCAGCTCAGCTGCTGCTGACCCTCACACTCCAGGGAAGGGATCGAAGTGGACACTCAGACCCTGGCCCCTCTACCGCTACAGTCGGGGGAGGCCCGCCTCCCTGGGGCTTTCAGGGGCCTCTCCTATTTGGTCTTCTCCAGGGCTTTGCTGCTTAGGTTAGTCTTTTCTCCTTATGCACCGTAGATCTTGTCTTCTGTCCTGGCTCATGCCCAAGAGAGTGCAGATGCTCTAGAATTGTCTGTTCTTCAAATAACCCGCCTCCGGCCTTGCAGTCCCTCCCGACTGCCACCGTCTCTCCCACTCCCGCTGAGCACATCTCTGGGAAACAAACTCCTGGTTCAGTTTCTTTCGTGGGTAAGAGGTTTTCCATTTCTTTTCCAGTGAGTTTTGGTGAATTATATTCTGAGAAATTGTTAAGAGTTCCTGGTATGAAATTGTGTGGAGGCCATGTCTTCACTTCTTATCGTACCTGCACATACAAATCTGATCCCTTACGTTTGTGCTTTCTCTTTCTTTTTGTGAACCAGTCTTGCTAGAAGTTCGTCAGTTTTGTCTTTTCAAAGAACTTTTTAACTTAAATCTCTCTCCTTTCTGTTTCATTAACTGCTGTTGTTGTGTGTGGTGTATGTAGACTTGATTAGTCCGTGCTGGGCACATGTGGTAAGTGTTCAGCAGCACAGCTGAAAGCAGAGCAGATCGGTCCCCTCTGACTTGTCTCCTCCTCATCCTCTGTCTTCCTGAGGCTTCCGGTGTGAGCAGATTCTCATCCGTTCCTCCAGAGATGTTCTCTTCTGTTTTGTGTATTGAAGGGTGGTGACGGCAAATACCACAGTGTCCTGCATTGTATTCAGCTGTCAGTAAGTGGAGACATGGGGTCTCTCCCCTTGTCCTTGGGAGAGGGGTATGGACTCCCTGGCAAGGTGGGGTGCACGTTGGTGGGGTGCTGTCCATTTCTAAGCCTCTTCCGAGGGCCGTTGACAGGTGTCCGGGGCACCTGTGCCGGGGTGCCAACTGCTTCGGGGGTTGCAGTCCTTGCTGATCTCACCTGGAGACTCGCGGGAGCCTGAGGCTGCTTGCGGGCAGGCAGGGAGACAGCCCTGTCCCACTTCCTGGCTTCCGGGCGAGGAGCCGCTGGGCCATCACCACGCAGTTCCTGCTGGTTGTGACCACACTCTGGTTTCTCCTCCTTTCTCGGTGGTTACTTGTCTGCCTTCCTGAGTTCTCACCCATCGTTCTTATTATTCTGCTCTGATATGTGCTGGAAACCTCTGATTACTACACTGGATTTTGAAATGTTAGTTGCATTGGCTCAATTTTAAGTATTATCCAATTTTCATTATTTCTGTTTTCAACCATGAATTGTTTAGAAGTATTTGTAAATACGCAAACAGATCTTTTGGATTGCTTTTAATCATTGACTTTTAACTTAATGCTGTTGGGTGTCGTGGTCTCTATTATAATGACGCCTCTCCAGTCGGTTGTACTGATACATGGTTAAGTTTTTCTGAATGTTCCATGTGCCCTTGAACATGTGTTCCCAGGATTTAGAGGACTCTTTTCCCCCATTAGATCACCCCGTTCATTGTGCTCCGCCCTTCCGTGTTTTTACTACTTCTTCGGTACTTCGTGTGTCAGTTTCCGAGTGAGGTCAGTCAAACTGTCCTCTGCGTGCGTGCTTGTCCTTTTATCCCTATAAATACTTTCATTTTTGCTCTACATTTTACAGCCGTGCTGGTGAATACATGTTAAAATGACTAAATCTTGATGTATTGTTCCTCTCTTGCACTGAAGCCATGTGCGGTTTCCCCGAAAGGACTGTTTTGGCAGAGCTCTGTGAGCCCCTCCCTCTCTTCCCCTCCTTTCATGTACTGTTATTTCGGGCTCTGGGTGTTGGTGTGTTTCCGGTGGTCTTGTGCAGATGGCATAAAGGTTGACTTAATTTGGTCTCGTCTGAGAGTCTACTTCTCAGCGGTGAAATCACTCTGTCCCTCGGCGACTAGGGCTGAGCTGTCTGGGTCACGACACGGCACCACCCTTAGCTCAGCCACCCTCTTGTGCCGCTCCCAGCCCTGCCCTTGTCCGTGGAGCTGACACCCTCCCGAAGTTCCGGGCACTCCCTCTCCTGCTCTTCTCTATCAGTCATGGCACCTGGGTACCTCTGCTCCTGAACAGTGCTGTCCAGTTTCCTGATGTTTTGAACTTCATAAAAATACCATACAGGACACATTATTTGGTGCCTGATTTATTTTGTTCAACATTATATCTGAGATTCATAAATGTAGTTTTTCTTTCATTTTCATTACTATATACTATCTGCCTTTTTGAATATACTACATTTTGGTTGTTTCCAAATTTCTCTGTTGTGAATGATGCTCTTGGAACACATGTTCACACATTCTGTTGTATGTCCATGTGGGAAAGGAATCATTGAGTCAGAGAGAAGTTATATAATTAACTGATTATAAGTTAAGATCAATAGCATATTTTTAAATGAAAACTATTTTCCAAAACACAAATAATTTCATGAATAGAGTAGCATTGTTTGATAAATCTTAGTGTTTGGATAATATAAGATAGCTAGACTCTCATATCTGCTTCTGTGTTCAGCTGTTGTTACAGGTTGTTTTGATTGAAGTATGTGAAGCAAGTAGTATGATAGCTTTTTCAGATGATGGTGGGTATTCTTTTCTGATACTGCTCCAAACCATGACAAGTAATGGTTTCTTAATGGTTAGTTGCAGTGTAGAGTATGAAACAGTATCGATGAATTTTTCCTGTGTGGTTAAAATACCTTGTCTGTCTTGCGTTCTGAATGAATATCTCACCCATTGATGATTTTGTAACAGCATTTGTAAAATAATGATTTACTGAGTTAGGCAGATCTTCCTGACACTGATACCTTTCATTATTCAGTATAAAAAAATTATATTTGTGGGGCGCATGGGTGCCTCAGTTGACTAAGCATCCAACTCTTGGTTTCGGCTCAGGTCGTGATCTCAGGGTCTTGGGATCCAGCCCCATGTCAGGTTCTGCGCTCAGCATGGAGTCCGCTCGGGCTTCTCTCTCCCTCTTCCTCTGCCCCTCCCCCTGCTCGTGCTCACTCGCTCGCTCTCTCAAGTAAATAAATAAAATATTTTTTAAAATTTTTTAAAAAGACTTTATTTATTTGTCAGAAAGAGAGCACAAGCAGGGGGAGCAGCAGCAGAGGGAGTAGCAGGCTTCCCACAGAGCAGGGAGCCCGATGCGGGACGTGATCCCAGAACCCTGGGACCATGACCTGAGCCGAAGGCAGACACTTACCCAACTGAACCACCCAAGCATCCCAGTAAATAAAATATTTAAAAGAAATTATATTTGTTATCACCACTACTCTCAACAGAAAAGTCTTTAAAGTGGAGAGGCTTTGGAGCCCACAGTGATGGGTACAAGTTTTCCAACCTTCTGATCTTTCCCAGAGGCTAGGCCACAAGTAGTGCCAGCTGTTTTCCTTGAAGTGCCAGGTTCATTCCATTCATTTTTGAGAAAATGTCCACTATCCAAGTCTGAATAACCGTAGTTTGGTATGTCAAGCGTTCCTAATGTGTCATGGTGGAAGTGGTTCATTCAGCTCACAGTACACGATGCTTTTATCAGGAACATTGCTGGAATGCTTCATGTGTACTTCCTTTTTCATCACATGGAATATTCAAAAGGCCTATGCTTGAGGGTTGAGATTTAATACAGTTAATGATTTTAATGCATCACAGGCATTCTTTAGTGGAACTTGCCTTTTTTTTCTTCTTTAAAACTACGTGTGTGGAAGTGAAAAGTGATGGCTACTAGCACACTTCGTTGTGCAACTTTCATTCTTGCCAAGATGCTGACGGCTAAACCCGCCATTGCTTTTGCACCAATCACTACAAGTGTCCACGCAGGGAAAAAGGTAAATAACATCTAGATAATTAATGTGAAAATAATTTTGACTAGTGGACTTGCTGGAAGGGTGTCTAGGACTGCCATGGGTCCACAGACCATGCTTGGAGAACCAGTGTTCCATTGGAGTACGGTGGTCCCCCTATCTGTGGTTCCCCTTTCCAGGGTCTCGGTTCCTGCAGTGGGCCCGTGCAGAAGCAGGTGATCCTCCTCCTGACGTGTGGTCACAGGGTCAGCAGTAGCTGGATGCCAGGTCACAACACCCATGTCACTTCCCTCCTTCATCTCCTACACAGGCACTTTATCATCTTACATCATCGCAAGAAGGGTGAGTGAGGGACTGTAGGACATTTTGAGAGATAGACCACATTCACACAACTTTTATTACAGTGTATTGTTACACTTGTTCTAGTTTATTATTATATAATAATGTTACTATTATTGCAACTATTGTTGTTAATCTCATGCTGTGCCTGATATGTAAATTAAACTTTAGATATAGAAAAAAACATAGTATAGATAGGGTATAGTATGTTCGTGGATTTAGGCATTCACTGGGGGGGTCATGTAGCGTATCCCTTGCTGATAAGGGGAATGACTGTATTTGTCTTTTTCTTACAGATGTATGGGACTTCTTTATGTGTGCTAAACATGACCCCTTTGCTGATTTTATGCTTTGCGGATGCCAGCTGCCTCATTTTTGCTTCCCTTTTCACTGTTTGTAGTGTCTTTTGATGAATACAGATTCATTCTTTTAAAGGATTTATTTTATTTGAGAGAGAGCAAGTGAGCAGGCAGGGAGGGCAGGGGAAGAGGGAGAGTCTCAAGGAGACTCTGCACTGAGCGTGGAGTCCGACATGGGGCTCGATCGCACGACCCCAAGATCACGAGCTGAGCCAAAATCAAGAATCGGACGCTTAACTGACTGCACCATCCAGGAGCCCCGAACACAAATTCATTTTTAATCTAGTCTGATTTCTCAAATTTTTCCTTAGTAGTTGCCATTTTATTTAGTTGTGTTTATTAATGGTTTTTCCTATCATGACATCATAAACATATTTTTCTTCTTCTGTTAGTACTGTCCAAAGAAATATGTGAATGACAAATGAAGGCCACCATGTGAATACTTTCAATATTTTAATAGCTACATTCCAGAAACTAAAATAAAATAGGTGATATGACAATCTATATTTTCCCTCAGTGTATCCAAACTATCATTTCAACCTGCAGTCAATATAAAAAATGTTAAATGTTATTTTGTTTGTTTTGTACTAAATATTCAGAGTCCTTTGTATGTTTTTACATGTACAGCACATGTTATTTAGGATGCTCACGTCTCACGGGCTCTGTAGCCACGTATGACCAGGGGCTGCCATAGTAAACGGCACAGTCCTGTACTTTTATTGTTTTGCCTTTCATGTTTAGACCTGCAGCTCTCCTGGAATTGAAATTAAATTTTTATATGGTGTGAGGTAAGGTCAAATTAAATTTATTTCCGTGTGAAAATCCAGTTCCCTAGCCACATTTATTGAAATGACTGTTGCTCCCTCCTCCTCCCTGCCCCCCCACTTTTTAGCACCACCTTTGTTATAAGTCAAGCGTCCGTATATGTTTGGATGTATTTCTGGGTTCTGTGTTCTGTTTGTCCTTGTGCCAACAGCGTGTTGTCTTAATTACTGTAGCTTTGTAATTAGTCTCATTTTCAGAGAAAAAGTGCTGTTACCTTGTACTCTTCAAACATATCTTAGTTATTCTTCATTCTTTGCATTTCTGTAAAACTGAAAATTATCTTGTCAATTTATATACACACACAAACACACACAAACCCAAAATACAAAAAATAACCTTGTTGGGATTTGACTGGGATTGCATGGAGTCTATAAATCGCGGGGAGGAGAATTAACTTCTTTCTAATATTTTTTTTTTTAAGATTTTATTTATTTATTTGACAGAGAGAGACACAGCGAGAGCAGAAACACAAGCAGGGGGCAGTGGGAGAGGGAGAAGCAGGCTTCCCGTGGAGCAGGGAGCCCGATGCGGGGCTCGAACCCAGGACCCTGGGACCATGACCTGAGCCGAAGGCAGACGCTTAACGACTGAGCCACCCAGGTGCCCCCTTTCTAATATTCTTAATAATCTAATAATCTTGGGGCACCTGGGTGGCTCATTCAGTTGAGCGTCTGACTCTTGGTTTCCACTCAGGGTCATGATCTCATGGGTCTTGGGATCGAGCCCTGCGTCAGGCTCTGTGCTCAGCGGGGAGTCTCCTTGGGGATTCTCTGTCTCTCTGTCTCTCTCTCTCTCTCTCTCAAATAAATAAATCTTAAAAAAAAATCTAATAATCCCGTTGAGTATGGAATCTTTTTCTATTTATAAGTGTTTTATATTTTTCAGTGTCATACCAATGCTCCATTCTTCCTCTACCTTTATCGGTACAGATGTATTGACTTACCTTTTTATTTTTTATTTATTTAATTTATTTTTTAGGATTTATTTATGAGAGAGAGGATGCACATGTGTGCATGTGGGGGAGAGGGCAGAGGGAGAGAGAGAGAATCTCAAGCAGACTCTGCATCCAGTGCAGGGCCCGACATGGGATTCGATCTTACAACCCCAAGATCACAACCTGAGCCAAAACCCAAGAGTTGGATGCTTAACCAACTGCACACCCCAACTTCTCTTTTTAAGTTGTTAATTGAAAGGACTATTGCAAGACCCCTATTTTATGAGTCAAACAGGTAGGTCTTGGACTTTACTTTTCTCAAATGAAATGGAATCCCAATTTTTTTTTTTTTTTAAGACTTGCAATTTCAAATTACAGTCAGTTTGTCTCAGATGTTTGTGTTGCTGGATAGGCCTGCACCATTCATTAAAAGACTCCACATAGATGACTTTTACTCAGCTTCTCAACTTTGGTCACTGGCACAACACCGAAGACCGAAGGCAGAGTGAGAAGTGGACTGTGAAGGAGGCAGTTCTAGAGAACATCCGACGTTTGAGACAGAGATGAGTGAAAAGCAGACATCAGAGAAATAGAAAAACAAGAAAGTATGAAAGTATGATAAGTAGAACTAAGTGACATTAGTCGTTTAAAGGATGGTGTGGCGGTGCGGTTGGTAGTTGTTGGGACTGGGATTGGATTTTTTTGCCTACTTGAAGGTCATAAGCTACGTTGTTACTATTTCATGGGTGCTGGCAGGGGACATGAGACTCCTGGGCCAGAGACAGAGGGCTTGATTGCTCACAGCACAGCAGCTACCATGAGCATGAGCATGTCTACTCCCCTTGCTCCCTCTCCCTCCCCAAATCCTATGTCTGTAAAGTGCAGAGGCCTACATCCATGCTGCGGGTACAGTGAGTTTGTGTTGGGGTTCAGGAGCACTGAGTGTGGGCATCTGCCACTTTTGTAGTGTGTAGTAGGAAAGCCTGCACTTTGTCTCAAGGGTATCTGCTGCATAAACCCTGAAAAACAGCCCTGGGGCGGAGGGTAGGGGGAGCATAGGCAGAGCCTTCCAGCGTTAGTGCATCCATCAAGACTGGGAGTTGGTAGGGGAGACCCATGGAGAGCTGTCTCCCAGCAGTCCTCCAAACAGACATTTTAAAAAGTTAAGCGAGAAAAGACAGGAAGTGTTGAATGTGGCGGCAAAGAGATTGTGTCTGGCCTCTGCCAGATCCCTGTTAGTGGCAGTATGGGAGCAGAAGCCAGACTGAGCCGCGTGAAGAGTAAATTATTGGTGAGGAAGCTGAGAAAGTCAACTCAAGGTGCTGATTTTCAAGGTGCTTGACTGCGAAGGCAGGGAAGACAGATCCGAAGGGGAAGCTGGAGGGGGCCGCTGAGCACATTTAACTGTGGAAGGAAAGAGCTGCTGGTTGGGAAGAGGTGCTTCCCCCCCCACTTAAATTTCATTTTTTATTATGTAATATTTGAGAGGGCTATATATGCAGACACGTATAATAAGCCTGAAGACGGTAAAATGACCACCAGCCAGCGTCAGACCCAGGCCATTCCTGATACTCAGGTGCCTGTCTGTGTTTCCCCTCCCCCGTCTTTCCTCCTCTTTCTGAGTAGCCACTGTCGCTTGAATTTTATATTTATCATTCTCTTATTTTAAAATTACTTTAAAAATTTTATTGCCTCTCTGTGTATCTCTAATAAGTGTTCAGTTTTGTTTGTTTCTGATCTTTATGGAAGTGGTATATGCTTATGTTGTCTTACGCGCCTTTGTTTATAAGATCCTTATACTGTCTGGTAGCTGCGCTTACTCATTTTCACTAATTCATCCATGATTTACATACAATTCAATATGTTACTGTATATAATTTATTCATCAATAGTTTTGTTAAAAGGTACAGAGTTTTCTTTTTTTTTTTTTTTTTAACAATGATCAGTGATTTTTAAAAATGCTGTCAGGGCACTTGTATACCTTTCTCCAGGTATTCATTTGTAAGAGTTTTGTTAAGAGTGTGTGTTGGTCAGGATTCTCCAGAGAAACAGAACCAATGGCGGTCAGGGAGAGGTAGACAGATCAATAGATAGAGAAAGGAAGGAAGGAAGGAAGGAAGGAGACTTATTACAGGGATTGGCTCATGTGGTCATGGAGGCTGAGAAGCCCCACAGTCTGCCATCCGCAGGCTGGAGATCCAGGAAAGCTGGTGGTGTCCTTCACTCTGAGTCCAAAGGCCCGAGAACGAGGAGTACTGATGTCTGAGGGCAGGAGGTGGGTGTCTTCAGCAGAAGCCGGGAGAGTGAATCAGCCCTTCCTTTTTTGTTCTGTTCAGACCCTCCATGGAATGGCCGACACCCACTCTCACTGGTGAGGGAATTGTCTTCATTCAGTCTGCAGATTCAAATGCTCATCTCTTCTAGAGACACCCTCACAAAACACCCAGAAATAGTGTTTTACCAGCTGTTATCTTTTAGCCCAGTCAAGTTGACACATAAAATTAATTATCAGAGTGCTTATCTATGAAATAGAATTGCTGGGATGTAAGTAATTCAGATGCTTACATTTGTAAGATACACAGTTTCCCAAGTAACTGCTCCAGTTTCTGTCTCCACGAGTAGGGTCTGAGTTCCTGTTACCAATACTCTTGCCCACATTTAGCATTGGGTAGGCAGTTTGAACTTGTTTGGAGGTGGGAAGGAGTAAGGGAGAGAAATGGTGGTGCCCATGAGGTTCCACTAGGGCAGGGGAGCTAGGATCTCTTTTGAGAAGGATCATCCTGTTGAGACAGGATTCTCAGGCAAGGCTGTGTAGGTGTAAAGTAAGGTGGGTGGGGGGTGTGGGAGTTGAGAAAATTGCTGCCAGAAATCTTTCTTATAAAATTTGTTTTGAGAGGGAGAGTGGATCTCACAAGACTGGGAAGGAACTGGGGAGTGGCTAAGGTTCCAAATGGTCTCCTTGAGAAATGGGAACAGTGAGCTGTCGGGGTGTCTGGGTCGTGGCTAGCCTGAGGTCTCTGTTGAAGGTGGAGACATTGCTGTACAGTGGCCCTGACCTGCCCATCACCCAGCACCTGCCCCTCAGCAGCATCCCTGCATCCCCGGCATGTGCTTGTGCTTGTAGGACGAGGAGAGCAAGGCAAGGCTGGTTGGGAAGGAGCAGCGTGGCTGCATAGGCTCCACAGAAGCCCCGCCTCCAGGTACCTGCTGGGCTCACCCCTCCCACAGGCACGCCTGGTCCCGTCCACCTGACATGTTGCACACACCAACCCCAGCCACAGCCACTTCGTCCTGCTCCTCCAGCTCTGGGTGTCCACTCGGGCCTGGCACAGAATAGGCACCCACGGATGGTTTTTGGATGAAGGAATGAGTCGACCTTCAGTTTATATCCAAAGATAATGTTTTAGGACCTCAAAACATTTACAAGTACTCATCCTACACAGTAGAGTTTACAGCTTGGGAGGCTGTGGAGGTATTTTCATGGAATTCTCTGAATTCTCTGACAGTTAAAACAATTTTTGTTTGTATTCTAATAATGGGGGAGGGCACGTTCACATCATTGGAGGGCCTGCCGTGTATCAGAGGGCTTTTGCTCCTGCCTTCTGTGACCTGGTGAGCCTGGGTACACTGTCTGTCAAGGCTACTGAGAAAGGAACATAGGTTATCTTACTACGTAGGCTCTTCACTGAGGCCAAGCAAAGACCCACTGAAAGGTGTGGCCTCCTCTGTGCAGGAGAAATTGGGACAGGCAGAGAGGTGGGATGGTCGAGCTGATTTGTAGAGAGACCTACATGAATAACAGGCCTGACTCAAAAGAGCCTGTTGAATAGGAATTTGGTTTCAGTTAATCATTCATCTCTCTCTTTACAATAATGTTAATTTGAGTAATGATTTTTAGGTTTTTAAATTTTTAAGTTGTAGACCAGCTTGGGTTTTTAGAATTACACAAAGGCTTAAAAAGTATAAGGTATATTGCATTTCACACTTGTGTATGTTTAAGTAATGAAAATAATTTAAGTGTGGTGTGGGGGTGTGGGAGATGATATTTGGGAGAATTACTGTTTTCTGTGAAGGGGGCTGTGGAGCCACTCAGGCATCCTGCCACAAGGAAGACTACTTGGCAAATTAATATTCTATTTTTCTGTTTTCCAGGTTGATCATTTTAAAGGCTTTCTGTTGATTCTGGACATGAGCAATTGTGTCTTGGTTCTTAAATATATCATTGAAATAGAAGTCTTTCATTTTACACTAAGGAACTGGGTTCTCCCAACGGTTATCTGCCCTCAGGTCTTATCAAGGCATATAGTCTCAATTTAAACCAGTCATTTAAGAGTTTGCTAATATTTGTATCTTGAACGTTTGCCCTGTTGGGTCTTGGTTCCTAATACAAACATATACAATGAGTATCATGACAGTGGTTGCTGATACAGTTTGTCACTGCTGCTCTGAACTGTCAGATTGGGAAGACAGAGCTTGAATCAGCCCCACGGAAAGAATCTAAACGGTTGTCTTTGGCTTTTCTTGCTTAATAATAATGCTTTTGAGATTCATCTGTGTTGTTGCATGTATCTGTGTAGTTAATTCTTTTTTATTTCGGAGGAGTATTCCTTTGTGTGGATGAAGCACAATTTGTTTATCCATATTCACCAATAGAGGGACGTTTGTGGTTTTTGGTTTTGGCTATTAACAGTAAAGCTACTAGTAACATTTCAGGAGCGCCTGGGTGGTTCAGTCAGTTAAACATCTGACTCTTGATTTCAGCTCAGGTCTTGATCCTCAGGGTTCTGAGTTCTAGCCCTGCATAGGGCTCCTCGCTGGGTGTGGAGCCTACTTAAAAAAACAAAACAAGACAAAACAAAAAACAGTAAAACTACTAATAACATTTGAGTACAAGCCTTTTGGGGACATCGTTCATTTGTCTTTGATAAATACCTAGGAGTAGAATTTCTAGGTCATGGGGTGAGTGTATAATTAACACTTTAAGGGACTGTCTTGGAATTTTTCAAAGTGCTTATACTATTTTCCCTCCATGTATGAGAGTTCGTGTTAATCTGTATCCTTTACCAAGGCTGGATATATTGACAGTCCTTAATTGTAGCCATTCTAGTGGCCTGTACTGCTGTCTCATGGTTTTGACTGGCATTTTCTAGATGACTTGCTGAACATCTTTTCATGCGCTTATTTTCCATCTGTATCACTTTGGGGACATGACTGTTCAAATCTTTTGCCTATTTTTATTAGGTTGTTTGTCTTACTATTATTGAATTGTGAGAGATCTCTATAGTATATTCTGGATACAAACCTTTTATCAGATATGTTTTTCAAATATTTTCTCCTGGTGTGTGGCTTGCCTTCTCATTACAGGACACTATTCTTTGAAGAGCAAAAATTTTAAATTTGATTAAGTCTAGTTTATCAATTTTTAAATGATTTGGGCTTCTTGTGTTCTGTGTAAGTAATCTTCGCTACTCAAGGTTGTAAGATTTTTTGCTCTGTGTTTTTTTCCTAGATGTCTTATGTTTTGAGCTCATATAGTTGCTCTGTGATCCATTTTGAGTGAAGTTTTGTATCTTTTATAAAGTAAGGTTGAAGTTCATCCTTTTTGCATGTGGCTATCCACTTGTTTCAGAACTGCTGAAAATACTGTTTTTCCTTGTTCAATTACCTTGGCATCTTTGTAAACAAGTATTTTTTATGTGTGGGTCTACTTCTGGATTCTGTCTTCCACTTTACGTATAGACTCATCCTTTTGCTAGTACCTTACAGTCTTGATTCCTGACGCTTTTTATAGTAAGTCATGAAACTAGGTAGAATTTCTCCAGTTCATTTTTCAACAGTGCTTTGGCTATTCTAGTTCCTTTGCATTCCCATAGAAGGTTTAGAATCGTCTCCCAGTTTCTACAGAAAAGCCTGCTGAGATTTTAACTGACATTGTATTGAGTCTATAGACCATTTTGGCGAGAAATGGTATCTTTTTTTTTTTTTTTTTAAGATTTATTTATTAGAGAGAGAGTGAGAACGTGAGCCATCAGGAGCAGGGAGGGGCAAGAGGCAGAGGGAGATAAGCAGACTCCCCACTGAGCAGGGAGCTCGGTGCAGGATTCAATCCTAGGACCCGAAGATTGTGCTTAAGCTGAAATCAAGAGTCAGTTGCTCAACCGACTGAGCCACCCAGGCGCCCCGAAAAATGACATCTTAATAATATTGAGTCTTTCAGTTTATTGATGTTTTATTGATGTAGTATGACTCTTCTTTGATTTAGGTCTTTTAAATTTATTCTTACAATAGTTTTGTAGTCTTTAACGTACAGACTTTGTACATAGTGTGTTGAAAACTTTCCAAGGTATTTTGTATTTTCATTTAAAATAAAATGGTACTTCGGGCGCCTGGGTGGCTCAGTTGGTTAAGCGACTGCCTTCGGCTCGGGTCATGATCCTGGAGTCCCGGGATCGAGTCCCACATCGGGCTCCCTGCTCAGCGGGGAGTCTGCTTCTCCCTCTGACCCTCTTCCCTCTCGTGCTCTCTGTCTCCCATTCTCTCTCTCTCAAATAAATAAATAAATAAAATCTTAAAAAAAAAAAATAAAATAAAATAAAATAAAATGGTACTTCTAAGAAAATTTAATATCTAACTGTTGATTGCTAATATAGAGAGATACAGAGTTCTTTTTTTTAATTGACTTTGTATCCTATGAAAGCTCATTCATTTATTCTGTTGGTTATTTGGTAGATTCCTCAAGATTTTCTACATAGATGATCACATCATCTACAAATAATATATTTTTTCCTTTCCAATCTGTATGTCTTTTTTTTTTCCTTACTCTATTGGCTAGGACCTCCAGTATGATGTTGAATAGGAGTAGTCTGAGCACACATCCTTCCCTGTTTCCAGTCTTAGGGGGAAAGCACTTAGTGTTTCACTATTAAGTATGATGTTAGCTGTAGGATTTTGTATATCAGGTGGGAAAAGTCTACTTCTGTTTTTAGTTTGCTGGGGGTTGTCATGAATGGGTATTTAATCTTGTCAAATTCATTTTCTACATCTATTGAAATGACAGGGTTTTTCTTTTTTAGTTTGTTAACAAAATTAATTATGGTGATTTTTGAAATGTTGAATGAACCTTGCATTCCTGTGATAATCCACACTTGATCATGATGTATTATGCTTTCCATAGGTTGCTCTATTGGCTTTGCTGGTGTTTTGTTAAGGACTGTTGCATCTGTATTCACAAAGGATAATAGTCTGTAAGTTTCTTGTCTCACAATACCTTTGTGTGGTTTTGGTATCAGAGTAATACCTTGTAGAATGAACTAGGAAGTATTCTCTCTTCTTTAGTTTTCTGGAAAAGTTTGTGTAGAGGTGATATTATTTCTACCTTAAATGTTTGATAGAATTCACCAGTGAAGCTATCTTGACCTGGAGTTGCCTTGTTAGGATGGTTTTGAACTATGAGTTCATTTATTTGATAAAGGTTATTTATCTCTTCCAGTGTGTTTTACTAATTTTTGTCTTTAAAGAAATTTGTGTAGTCATTTTGCAGTTTATGTAAGTCATGTCATCATGCTGTAATACCTGCATACGGTTATACAGTACTGAATGTCAGTTACAGCTCAGCAAAACTGGGGAAAAAGAAATTTGCCCGTTTTCTATCAAATGTATTGGCACGAAGTTGCTCAGAATATTCTCCTACCTGTCTTTTTAATTTCCATGGCATCTGTAGTGATTTGCCCTTGCCACTTTATTCCTGTAGTTGTTTGAGTTTTGTCTGTATTTTTCCCCAATAGCCTGGCTATAGGTTTATCACTTTTATTAAGCTAAGAACCACATTTTGGTTGAATTGATTTTCCATTTTTCTGTTTCATTAATTTCTGCTCTTAGGTTTATTATTTCTGTCTTTCAACTTCATACTTAATTTGTTTAATTTCATAAAATCCTATTTAAGCATTTCTTTAGCTGCATCCTACAAATTTTGGCATGCTGTATTTTTCGTTCAGTTAAAAGTATTTTATAATAACCCTTATTGTGATTTCTTCTTTGACCCAGGGATTATTTAGAATTGTGTTTTTTAATTTCCAAATACGTTGTGGTGTATTTTCCAGGTACCTTTTTCTTTTCTTTTTCTTTTCCTTTCTCTTTATTTATTTGAGAGAGAGAGAGCATGAGCAAGGGGGAGAGGGAGAACCAGGCTCCCCACTGTGCAGGGAGCCCGACATGAGGCTTGATCCCAGGACCTTGGGATTATGACCTGAGCCGAAGGCAGACACTTTAACTGACTGAGCCACCCAGGCGCCCCCCAGATATCTTTTTCTAATTGAAGTATAATTGACACAACATTATATGTAAGTTTAGTATAACATAATGATTAAATATTTGCATATATTACAAAATAATCTCCACAGTAATTCTACATCTGTCGCACCATACAGTTACCAAAAAAAAGGTTTTTTCCTTATGATAAAGACTTTTAAGATCTATTCTTTGCAACTTTTAAATTTGCAATACAGTATTAACCAAAGTCACCATGCTGTACATTATATTGCCATGACTGACTTATTTTATAACTGGAAGTTTGTACCTTTTGACCCCCTTTTTGTTATTGTTAGCTTAATTCTGTTGTAATCAGAGAACATACTTAATATATGATTTAATTTTTAGAAATGTGTTGATTTGTTTTGTGGCCAGTTTTGGTTAATGTTTTGTGTGCGTTGGAAAGAATTTGTATTCTGTTGTTAGGAAGAGTGTGCTATGAATGTTAGTTACTTCACATTGGTTGATGGTGGTGTTTACATCTTTTGCATCCTTTCTGATGTTTTTGTCTAGTTCAGTTACTGAAAGCACTGTTGAAATTCGAAACGTAACTATGGGTTTGTGTATTTCTCCTTTTACTTCCTGCTTCATGTATTTTGAGCTCTGTTATTAGAGTGCTTGCATACTTACCACTGTTACTGCTTCTTGTTAGATTGGTCGTGTTGTCATTATTGTTTATTTTATTTGTACCGTCATCATCTGCTTCACTGCTGCTAACATTCCTTGTTTTAAAGCCAACTTTCTCCGATACTTAGAGCTACCCAGCCTTTTTAAGTTAGTATTTGCATGCAGTGTGTCTCCCAACCTTTATTTTTAACCTATCTGTGTCTTTATAATCCACTCTAGAAAGCATGGTACCTCTTGCTTCTTAATCCAACCTGACCATCTCTTCTAACAATTGGAAAATTTTAACTATTTCCATTTAATGTAATTATTGATATGTTTGGATGTAAATTTACCATCTTGCTTTTTTTTGCTTTTTTTTTTCTTCCTTTTTTCCCCCATCTGTTGTTTGCTACTCTTTCCTTGTGTTTCCTTCTTTTCTTTTGGATTAATTGAATTTTTTCTTTTTCTTTCTTTCTTTCTCTCATATTAACTGAATTTTTTCTCTTTCTGTCTTTCCTTCCTCCCTCCCTCCCTCCCTCCCTCCCTGCTCAACATGGAGCCCAACACGGGGCTTGAACTCATGACCCTGAGATCAGGACCTGAGCTGAGATCAAGAGTCAGTTAATGACTGAGCCACCCAGGCGCCCCTTGAATATTTTTTACTCTATTTTACCTCCTCTTGGCTTATTACCTGTATCACATTGTTTCATTATTTTTAGTGGTTCTAGAATCAAATATATATCTTCAACTTTTCAACTTCTACTTTCAAAGAATATTATATACTTAATATGCAGTATTAAGAGCCTTAAAATAGGGGCACCTGGGTGGCTCAGTGTTGGTTAAGCGTCTGCCTTCAGCTCAGGTCATGGTCCCAGGGTCCTGGGATCGAGCCCCGCGTCGGGCTCCCTGCTCCGCGGGAAGCCTGCTTCTCCCTCTCCCACTCCCCCTGCTTGTGTTCCTTCTCTTGCTGTGTCTCTCTCTGTCAAATAAATAAATAAAATTTTTAATTAAAAATTTTTTTAAATGCGAAGAGTCGCCGCCCCCCCCCCTTCGTTATTGGGTTGGTGCTCTTCACTTCTGCATGTAGCTCCGTTCATCTGTGGCTGTTCTTCTGCCTCAGGGGCTGCCTTTAACATTTTTTTGTAGTGTAGGGGAACTTCTGTTTGTCTGAAAGCTTGTCTTTTGCTTTCATTTTAAAAAGTTATTTCTGTTCAGAATTCTAGGTTGCTGGTCATTTCTTTGCTGGCTATACCCTAGTTTCTGGTGGAAGCATGTTGTCATCCTTGTCTTTGCTCCTCTGTGCAGAAGGGATGTTTTCCTCTGCCTGCTTCTCACATTTGTACTTCATCTTTGATTTTCAGCCCTTTTACTGATGTGCCTTGGTATGGTTTGCTTTCTGTTTATTGTGCTTTGGTTTAGATGAGTTTTTAAGATACTCCAGTTTACAGTCTCATCAAATATGGGAAATTTTCAACAATTTCTTTATATAACCTTTTTTCTGGGACACCATTACCCGCATGCTAGACATCTTGACTTTTGTTTTAGAAATGTTTTATTTTTTTTCAGTCTTGTTTTTTGCTGTGCCTCATTTTGGATTTTTTATTGCTTCAGATTTATTGATACTCTGCCTTAAGGTATATTTTTCCTCTCCAGAAGTTCCGTTCACTAATCTTTTACATCTTCACTTTCCTCGTCGTGTTTATGTTTTCCTCTACTTTCCGACACATACGGAGTTTATAATCACCAGTTCCAGATTCTTGTCCATTGGTTGCATCATTTTTGTTGTTTTGGGATCTGTTTCTTTTTTTTTTTTTTTTTTTAAGATTTATTTATTTGAGAGAGAGAGAGAGCACATGAGAGGGGAGAGGGTCAGAGGGAGAAGCAGGCTCCCCGCCAAGCAGAGAGCATCGGGACTCGATCCCGGGACTCTGGGATCATGACCTGAGCCGAAGGCAGTTGCTTAACCCACTGAGCCACCCAGGCGCCCATTGGGGTCTGTTTCTATTGATTGATTTCCCTCATGGTTCTGTGTTCTATTTTTCTTCCTGGTTTTGTTACTGGATGCTGGGCTTGGCGTATTTTACATTGTTGAGTGTTAGATCTTGTATTCTTTTCACCTGTGTTGGACTTGGACAGAACATAATAACTGAAATTAAATTTGTATAAGATGAGTACTAGAAGGTGACACATTTAAGGATTTACGATATAGTCCTCATGCGTGATTTTAAAAGGCCTCATTTCATCCCTTGTCACCAGGAAATGTTACTTTCCAGGTTCTTGGTTGCTGTTCTGAGTCTGTGCTGTGTGTCAGGCAGCATCCTTGGTGCTAATGTACAACGGTGAGCGGGACATACGGGTCCTGCTCTTGGGGAACCGGTCTTCTGGTGATGAAGACAGGTAAAAAACGAAACAAAAACCAAACGAGAAAACAAGGGAAATACCGGGATCTCAAATAGCAGTTTGTGATGTAAGAGATTAACAGGGGTGATTAAGCTCGGGGGATGGGCCCCCACATCAGTAATTTGAACCGGGACACTTTTGCATGGAGAACCGACTGTTAACTAGTAACAGATCAACTACGCAGATTTGGGAAGGGAACGCCAGAGGGTCCAGCGTGGTGCACCTAGGGAGCAGCCGCTCTCAGGCAGAGGCAGCTTAGAGAGAGGACTCTGGGCAGGACAGCCCTGGGAGAGGCTCTCCGGGTAGCAGGGCAGCTGCTGAGAAGCCGCACGCCGGGTCTGACAGGCTGTCACGGGAGTGGGCAGCCCAGTCCCCCTCCAGCCTCTCAGCCCTGGGGCCTCGGAAGCCTCCGCAGTGACCCTCCAGCGCCGCCTGCTGGCAGGGCACCCACACAGCGCCACTGACCGAGGAGCGGTGTTCGCCGGGTGCTGCCCTCACACACAGCAGGGCAGAGAAGGGGCTTTGGAGCAGAGAGGCAGAAGCCCATACCTGGCAGCCCCTGCTGAGGCGTGACTGATAGAACTCTATCAGTCTGTCAGACCATTCACAGATTGAGTGGATTAGCGCTCTAGGCAAAGACTCAAGTGCAGTGAAAGAAAAAGCAAAAATGTGTCCTGGGAAACCATGAAGACTGGTAAGAAATGTAGAGTCTGTTTCTAAGTGGAATGGAAGGTTCTGTGCAGGGGAGCGACGGGGTCTCTTTCGCTTTAACCACCACTCTGGCTGCTACTTGCAGAAGGGCCGTGAGTGTGGGTGGCAGCGGGCCGCAGAGAGCCGCCACAGTCGGCAGGCAGCGGTGACAGTGGCTTGGACCGGTTGGGAGCAGTGGAGGGAGAAGCAGGAGCAGATGGTGCATCTGCTGAGGACTGGAGTCGCACGGGCAGCCTTGCTGTCGGATTTGAGGGGGATGGAGGAGAGAGGAAACCTCCTCCGTGCAGTGCACTGACCTGCTGCTCTTGGGGGACAGCCTGTTTCTGCCAGCACTGTCGTCAGACCTGTTGAGCCTTTCTAGTCGCCGTGGGTATTAGAATCGTCTCGTTTGCAGGTTCTCCCGTCCAATCTGCCGAGAACCCTAGAGTCTCCCCTCGGTGTCCACAAGGGCCCTCAGGGATCACCAAGGGCATGTCTAGGGGTGGGAGGCAGTGGTGCCTGTCCTGCTTCCTTGGCCTTCCCTGCTCTGCCCAGGGGGAGAAGGGGCTCTGGGCAAGAGGAGTTGGGGGGGGGTCTCCATTCTTTACAGGCTGTCTGTGGTTCTCTTTGGTGACCAGGGCCCGGGGTCCTTACAGGTGTCCCACTGGTGAGTGGCTCTTGCTTCTAAGAGGCCCTTTTTTAGGGTTTCCTAGACTTCGGTCTGGACTCCTCACTGTCTGCTGTGGACTCTCTGCGACTCCCCCACCCGCACCCCTGCTCTGCCGCCTGGGTTAATTCTGGGACCCACTCACCTAGCAGGAACTCTTTTGGGTGGGGTTCTTTGATGACGCAAGCCCCCGCCCTTGGAGCTGACTGGGACCCCGCCTACCACGTGATGGAGGCTGGCTCTCTGCTGCTCCCTCCCGTGTCCGCGTGCCCGAACTCCAAGGGGCACACGACAGGCCCAGTCTCCCTGTGCTTCATCCAGTAGCAAGCTGGGGTGGTGCCACAAGTGTCTGACCACCCTGAGCAAGCACCCAGCAGACACCACAGCCTCCGAGGGCTTGTCTCCGTTCTCTTCGCCTGTGTGCGCTCCCTTCACGGGCCCCTCCTGTGGCTCTGCCCTTCTCCTTAGGCTGGTGAGGTGAAGGCTGTGGGGCTGGCTGCCCTGTTAGTGCCCTTTCTTCACCGTGGGGATCATCCACTCTAGGACTGGAGCCCACCTGTCCATATTGTAATAGAATCCCTCTCAAGTCCTGTCACTGAGGGACAAGGCGCCAGCTGGGTGAGTGTGGGGTCATGTCCCAAGACAGGAGAAACTGAGGCTGGAGGGGGGTTGGGTGGGGGGCAAAGGTTGTATTTATGTTCCCTGTAATGGCTCTTGGTGGAACCTTCTAGGGGCTGTTGGGTTCCAGACATGACAGTTGAAGCCTGCTTCATCCCGCCGTCTTTGCCCAGAACGTTCTCTTTCTCCAGCCTCAGCACAGCTGTGGGGTTCCACGGGACCCAGAGGCCTCTGCTCCCTCCCCACCACTTCCCACTGGGCTTGCAGTGGCCGCTAGCTTTGCACCAAGCACCATCCCGGGCGAGTGTGGGGCATCACTTGGAAGAGGCGCCCACTGCGCTGGTCGTTGCATGTGCTGATTAGGACGCTGAGAGTGGAGCTGCTCTTTTCTAAAGCATGAAAGAAATTTCTTGCCAGTCTTCATGAGATTATGGTAGAACCCTCCAAAGGTAATAAATAATCGGTTGCAAACAAAATTCTTGGGTGTCAGAGAGAAAGTTACCCAGATGATGTCATTGCAGATCTTGTCAGTGTCTAAGTTTAAATTTGTTTCTAAAAGGCATTTTTCTGACACGTTAATAACAAATTTGTACCATGAACATTTGAACATAGTCTATTCTGTTCTCTTTTTAAAGCAGGGCCAAGACTTTCTTCTTCACTCCCCTCTTGGTGGGTCCCAGCCGGAGGCAGGCGGCGGGAGGCTAGCCCTCAGCGCGCAGACGCTGCCCTCGGCGGGGCTGGGTACTGCCCCCTCGGATGCCGCGTGCGCCTGTGAGGCCTGCAGCGAGCGCAGGTACCAGGGTGCGACCGTGGGACCGACCCCCGCGACGTAGCTGTAACGGGAAAGGGGCCATTTGCATAAAGACGGCAGGCATTTGAGCCATTCCTGAGGACAGACAGGAGCCTGGGTGTCAGGCAGAAGACCCGGATGGCTGAGACTCTCCTGCATCCCTGTCTGTGAGGGCTGACCGGGGCAAGCTAGTACTCGGAAAGAGGGAGGAGGCAGAGCGGAGTCATTAGGTGGAGGGAGAGCCGCCCTCCCCTGGGAGGCTGGGCAAGCTGGCAGTGCCGCTGCTGCAGGGCAGAGAGGAGGAGAGGCCAGGACTTGGGGGCTCTGAACCAGCTCTGCGCTCCACTCAAGATGGAAGCCCGTGCAGCCGAGTGGGGAGCAGGGGCTTCGTGGGGAGTGAGAGCTGCCTGATGGGCACCTTGAGATGGAGGGGAGCATCAGCGTTCTTGACATGGAACGCCAGGTGTGTGCACTCCTCTTGTGCGAGGAGGGGCTATAGTCCCCTGGGGATGGGGGTTTGGGGAACCAGCCAGCTGCGGGCACCTGAAGCCCGTGCTGGTCATCAGGCCTCCCTGCGGCCACAGCAGACGGGAGCCAGCTCCAGGAGCTGAGCAAAGTGGAGGGTGCCGGTTGGAGTCCGTCCCCATCCCCTTAGGCTGTCTGGAGGGTAAAGGGTGACCCAGACTGTCCACTAACCCTGACCCCCTTGCTCTTGTGCCGTCTCACAGAGAGATTTCGGCAGAGACGGACCGGGAACCTCAGCAGCTGCAGAACTATTGGTCGGAAGTGCGCTACATGGTCCGCTGCATTTACCGCCAGGCGGGGACCCCGCTGGCCGACGACCAAGACCAGAGTCTCGTGCCCGACAAGGAGGGGGTGAAGGAGCTCGTGGATAGGTACACATTGCCCCCTGTGTCATGTCCCTCCCTCAGCTGCTGCCCCGGAAGCCTCCCCTCTGCTCAGGGTGGGCTTCTCTTTCAGGACCCAGTAAGCCCGGCTGCGCTTGCTCAGCCCCTCGTGCACTGCCAGTCTTGAGCAGACAGACTGCCAGAAGCAAGCCCTCTGGGTAAAGCTTCAAATTAAAACTCTGATGAAATGCTTAGTGCCTGTATAATAAAAAAATGAATCGACATGTTTCTGTCATTTCTTAGTGTTGAGACTGGCTGTAGCACTACTTTCTGAGTACTTACTGTGCCAGGGATGGTGCTGAGCACTTTCTCAAGCACTCTTGCATGTAATCAGCCCAAGGAGGACAGGCATTTATCCCACCTTTGAGGTAGAAGAAGCTTCCACGAGGTCAGGCAGTTTGAGAATGCGCCGGGGCGGGAGTGGAGAGCCCACTGTAGCCAGGCCTGTCCGAGTGGGCGTTTCTCAGGTAGGAGTAGCTTACAACTCAGCGTCTGTTCTTCAGCAGACACCTTGTGCCCCGTGACAGTACTGAATTTGAGGTGGGCGTAGTTTTTATTCTTCCTTACAGTTTGTAGCATCTTTTTTCTCTTTTTTGAAATGTTCCAAATAAAAGGGGTAAGTTTGAGCTAGACATTTCATGGATTGATTCTCCTTTTGGTTTTTCTCACATTTTGTATGGGGCTTTTATAGACTTATTTGCTGTACAATACAGTTTATTCTGGAGCTAGGAATAGTGCTTGGCCGTGGGTTCTGTTAACTAGTGGATGAATCCAGCCAGTGTGTTTAAGGCTTGACCTGTGAGCCCCTAGCATTGCAGGAGATGGCTCCGGGTGCTGTGTGCCTCTTCCAGAAGTTAGGTTTCCTTGTGATAGAACCTCCCGTTCAGGCACATGACTTCATAGACTACCAGTGCTTGGGATGTGGCTGGAGTTGAATAAGAGGCAGCTGAAGGAAAACACTTGGCAGGTACTAATACTGATGAGAGATATTCTGGCAGATGGTATAAAGCTGGTAATGGAATTCCTGAGGTTTGGGAAACGGCATTGCCCTTATAGTGAGATGTACTGTTAGGAATGTGGGAATATCACACCCCCAGCTGGAGGTACGTCTGTATCAGATACGCTGTACTTGCCCTCACCCTTGTCTCTGAGAGTGCAGCTGCGTTTGTTGTCTATGTGCCGACACGCGTCAGGAGAGGGGTGTTTGTAACGCCCATTCTGGTCATCCTTTCCTCCCCTCTCTGGCCCTTGGCGTCCTGCATGGTCCTGCTCTGCGTGGCCCTCAGACCATTCTTCACTGCGTTCCAGCTCTGCTGGCTCCCGTCCTTCCTCTGCAGGTCACACTCGCTCCTGCTGCAGGGCCTTTGCATTCGCTCTTCTCTCTGTTTGCCGTGTTCTTCCTTTCCCAGGGTGGTTTTTTTCTGCCGTCCATTGTTCACATTACTTTACAGAGTCACCTTCTCCAAGAGGCCACCCTGGGTAAGACCCCAGGCACCTTCCTGCCATCACTCTTACCCCCTTGCCTTCTTTTTCATTATACTCCTACCATTACCCAGAATTCCCTCATCTGTGTGCATGTGCCATAAGCGTCGTGAGGGCAGAGAGTTTGTTTCCTTGGCTTCTTCACTGCTGCGGCTTTGCCACCTTCAGCGCACGTACACCGGTGTTTGTTGAATGTACGTATGGATGAGCCACCACAGTGTCTTCGGCATACTCCTGCCTCTTGGTCGTACAGCCTTAGAAAAATCTACTCGCAGAAGGACCACATGACCATTTTGTTGAATTTCTAAGGTACAGAAATGGACAAAGAAATAAAATAAAATGGGCGCTTAATTCGCCATGCTAAGAGGCATCCAGTTTACTTTAAGTTTGGTTGTTCCTCTGTCATTTGAGTCTTCTATGGCATTCCTTTAACAGATGAAATACATTCTGTTTCACAGAACAATTGTACTGGTAATTAAAATTGTGATTGCTACACTAAAAAACGACTATATCTTTCTGAAGTGTGCTGACCCCAGTGAGAATCCCATCAGTTTTTATTGTTTCTCTAGCTGCATTTTGTGCAAGGCTTCCCATGCTCCATTGCTGGGTTTTTCTTGCTTCTTGTCTTTATAACTTAGGTGGTGCACTAATTTAAAACTGGAATAGATGGCCACATACATTCCTCTCTTTCGACCAAATGTGGTGCCCAGAAGGTAAAAGGATCCATTATGTAAAAGCCAGGAACTATAGCTTGGTATGTTTTACAACTTGTGTCTAATAAAGTGCTGGCCTCAAGTGCTTCCTCCTGGTGGTGGTTTGCAGACAGATAACTGTTGTCGCCCCCATGGTCCTGGGTTTCCGCCTGCAGGCTCCTCAGAAGTGCACAGTTAGAAGAAACAGCCACTTTAGTAGATTATCTCCAGATTAGGAAAGAAATTCATAAAAATGTTAACTGCTAGTGTAGCCCAGTGGAAAGGCACATACTAATTTTTCCCTTCTCTTTTTTTGTGAGATAACTTAAAAAGAGACATTGATGCTACAGTTTCCTCTGATTATAAAAATAATAAAAGCCCATTTGGATTATATACTGAATTCCTAGAAAGAAGGACAGAACAGTCCACTCTAGAGTTCTCCACGCCAGGTATCACCTCTGCTGGGTTGGTTGCTTTTCACCTACCACACGGGCATTGAAAATTAATTGTCTTCAGTCTCCTGAGGGAAAGCGCATCCCTCCCAAGACAGCCGCTGAGGTGCTGGTGTGTACACTCTGCCACGTGCTGGGTGTGTGAGTTCCCAGCATTTTACCCAGCCCGTGTGGACTTCGGTGTTTAGCGGAGTGATTAACTCAGTGATTAACTGGGTCAGTCCATGTGAGACACAGTGCTAGTGCACAGTAAGTTTTGAGTAAATACTGGGGTTTTTTGTCAGCTGATGACTTTGTGGTTCTCGGTGCTCTCTGTGCCCGGGCCCCTCTGTGTCGAGTGGGGTGATGGCACCTCTCACAGGGCGTTCAGAAGATGGTGGTTGTTGCCATCGCTGGGTGGGCACCCGTGGAAAGGCTGCAGAACGTGGCTCACCGATAGCGGGTCCGTGGAGGGCCCTGTTTGGACGGGTCACAGGTGAGTGGTGACTCTCTCTTCTCTGTGCAGGCTCTGTGAGAGGGACCCCTACCAGCTGTACCAGCGGTTGGAACAACAAGCCAGAGAGTATGTGCTGGAGATGAAAGTCCGACTCCTCCGGCAGCTGTCGGCTGCATCCAAAGTGAAAGCGCCGTCTGCCCTGCAGGGCCCTCCGCAGGCACACCAGTTCATCTCTCTCCTTCTCGAGGAGTATGGCGCCCTCTGCCAGGCAGCACGCACCATCAGCACCTTCCTTGGCACGCTGGTAAGGGAGAAGGCTGCCTTTCTCTGGTTCTGTTGGGGAGAACCAGGAGGACAGCTGTGGTCGGGTGGAGTTATGCGGCTTGTGTGTTGATCTCGTGCGCCGCCACAGTCCCCTCCTTTGCGGTGTTCAGGCACTAAGGAGAGAGCCTGATTCCTCTCCCCTTTCTCTTCTCTCTGGACTTTGCTGTGGGATGAAAGTGTTGCGTGGATTGATATCATGGAAATACAGTTTGGAGACCTTGAGGCCTAGGGAGCAAGAGATGGGGACCATATGAGGTGAGGACCTGTGTGTGCATTAATAGGGAGAAGAAAGAGAAATGGTTTCTGTCTTCCGCTGTTAACTCTGTTGTCAGTGTGCACACGCAGAGCATGACTCTGGTAGAGAGCACTTGCTTCCAGTCCTGTGGCTTTCAGTCATCGATTCCACAGTCCATCCCTGGGTTAAGGATGGGTTCACAGAGTCCGATAAGAACCCACCCCCACCCCCATCCCCGTCTGGTGGTCCTAACGAAGGAGAGAAGCAGGTGTGTTCTTAAGGATCTCTGACCACCTCACAAGGTAAGTGACCACACGTGGGCAGAAGGAGGCATGTGGTAGAATCACAGCTACTGGAATCCAGCCAAGCTGGGCATCAGAAGCTTCAGTCAGCCCTATCAGCCAATGCAACTGCTGGTTGCAGGGAGACCATGCTACCCGAGAAACCAGTCATTCATGCTTTCCAGACTGTTAGAAAAATACCACTTTGCTGTTAGTCTGTGGACTTGTTTGCCATTACCTAAATTGTGTTATTAAATGATACTCCACTGGGCTAGTTTCGGGTACTTTCTTACTGGTAAAACTACATTTTGAAACAAATATAGTACCAGTAGTTCCTAAGATTTTAAATGTAATGGTCTTAATGTGATTCTAAAGTTGATAGACCTTCTCGCCAGGAAAATTTACAGACACAATTTTGCAAGTGATTCCGGCCGGGGGGGGCGGGGGGCGGGGGCGATGTTCATGGACTTCGTCAGGCATCCCTGCAGTAGACCTTGCCATGCCGGTAGGTGACTCCCGACAGCCTTGAGGAAAGCACGCATTGTGAGAAAAGGAGCCACTGAGTTGGGAGGGACAGCTCTCTCTGCTTCAAGATGGGATTGTGCGATTGAATGCCCGTGCCCCGAGCCGGGCCGGGCGGGCCTCCGGTGCCTCACTCCTTCAGGCCGCCTCTCACGCGGCTCTCCCTCTTCCGCCTCGACTTGCTGAAAGTACCTACTCTTCAGAAGTTCACACCCAGCGCCACCTCCTCTG
Organism: Callorhinus ursinus; assembly: GCF_003265705.2. Classification (NCBI taxonomy): domain Eukaryota; kingdom Metazoa; phylum Chordata; class Mammalia; order Carnivora; family Otariidae; genus Callorhinus; species Callorhinus ursinus. Next base: position 1,702,983 of record NW_027397066.1, read on the forward strand.
GGACGGCCCCCTTGGACCTTCCCAAGTCTGCCGGGAGAGGAGTCGGCCAAGGAGAAGAGCGGCTGCTGGCCGGCTGGATCTCGTGGGGAGCAGTGGAGGGCACGACGGCTGTGCCCCAGGCGGCACTTCTGCCCAGGGCCTCCTCAGGCAGTTCGAGTGGAACACAGGTTTTGAAGCAAACAGAAATTGATTTTTGACCCTGCTTATTGGAGCACATTCCTAGCAATTGAAGTAGAAATATTTTCTCATGGTTTGGAAAAAACTCGTAAACACTAAGAACAAAATACAGTTGTTTCTTCAGTGATTTATGTCACCTGCATTATACACAGAGGTACTCAGTTTGGTTTCCAGTGGCACAGCAGACGAGACGCCCCGAACTCCTCCTCCCTTCTTGGGAAATTACCGGGTAGCATAAACTGAACCTAGATAAACCCTTTTACAGCACGTTGCTGAGGTGGCATGAAAGGCAAGAAGCCTTAGGGGCGAAAAACAAACTGAAAGCTGGAATCCGGAGAAATTCGTGTGCTCCAAACCCAGCATTCACTCCAAGAACTTCTAACCCCGGGAGACAGGAGGTGCAGCCTAAGTCCCGCCCTGGGTGGCATCGGCACAGGCTGCTGGGCCCACAGACGGCCACCTCCTCGGTGTGAGGGTGAAGGAGAGGCCTTAGCCCTGGAGGGACAGCAAGGGCCTGTGCCCGCTGTGATCTTGGGGTAGGCAGAGGCGAAGTACAGCCTCCCAGAAATTTCGTCATTATGGGCCAACTGCCACCTAGGTTTGTGGTCTCAACAAGTGCTATTGGTGGGACATGAAAAACTCCCAAGCCCGCAGGTTACTTTACAGTGCTCAAGACTGTCAGTCAGTCAGGCAACACACAGATGGTGGGCTTGGCATCATCTTAGGTAACCACAGTACCCTGTCAGGTCACAAAAGCTAACCGTGATTTCTTACTTTTATACCCAGTCTGTATAAAAATTTCCCAGTTACCTTAAAGATCTCTCTTTTATCATTGGAGTGTTCAAACCAAGATCCAACAAGGTTCACAAAGTTATAACAACACCCTTTCAGGCCCACCCAGTGATCTGTGTGGTACAAAGAATGAACAGAGCTAAGTTAAAATACAGTTAAAGACATCTCAAGGTAGTAGTTCTCAACATTTTTGGACTTGGGGGCCCTTTAAACTTAGAAACTGAGGACTCTGAAGGGTTTTTGTGTGTGTAGATTTTATCAATATTTGCTGTGTTGAAACTAAAAGAAATTTAAAACTATTAAATACTTTTAAAATGATCCCATTACATAACATAAATAGCACATATTTTTAAATAAACTATTTTTTTAAAGAATTTATTTATTTACTCATGAGAAACAGAGGGAGAGAGAGAGAGAGAAGCAGAGGGAGAAGCAGGCTCCCGCGGAGCAGGGAGCCCGATGCGGGACTCGATCCCAGGACCCTGGGATCATGATCTGAGCCGAAAGCAGACGCTTAACCATCTGAGCCACCCAGGCGCCCAAAAACGATTTATTTTTAAAGATTTTATTTATTTGAGAGAGAGAGAGAGTGCAAGAGAGCACAAGCAGGGGGAGTGAGAGAGGGAGAGGGAGAAGCAGCCTCCCCACCGAGCAGGGAGCCCGATGCGGGGCTCGATCCCAGGACCCTGGGATCATGACCTGAGCTGAGGTCAGACGCTTAACGACTGAGCCACCCAGGCGCCCCAAAAAAGAACTACTTTCCAAAACATATTTAGTAACAAGAGGGGCATCTTGACATTTTTGCCAATCTCCTTAGTTTCTGGCTCAATAGAGGACACGTAGATTCTCATAGCTACTTCTGCACTCAGGCTGTTGTCATAGGTTGCTTTGGCTGAAGTTACTGAAGAAAATTCTGCCTCACCCAGATACATATTTGGTAAAGGGAAGAATATCTCAATAGCCTTTTCAGCCATTCTTTGAGAGTACACCAGAGCCCGAGTGCTTCTTAACAGTTAGTTGCAGTGTAGAATCTGCAAGCATGTCGCTGAGCTGACCGCACTCTGTTCCATCAGAACCAGTGGTGTAGCCCACACATTGAATGGATCTGCCCACATGTGGTTTTCTAGCATCGTATGTTGGTCATTTTGAGTATACTGGCTCACCGAGTAATTTAGTGCAGATCTTCCTGATGATATTCAGTATAAAAAATGACCTTTGTTACTGTCACCACTGATCCTCATCAGAACAGAGAAGCCTCAGGGCCACAGTGGCAGATTCAAGTTTTCCAAAATTCCCAAATTTTTGCTTAAAAGCTCAGATTTTATGATTGGCCACAAACCAGGTCCATTGTTTTCCTTAAAGCAGCAGATTGGCTTGCTGCACAAACTCTGCTAATTCTCTGCCTCCTCATCCGGCTTCTCTGACTCTGCAGAACCCGTGGAGTACATTTAGACATAGAAGGTGTCTTTAAAAACTTGACTTTCACGGGAAATGCACGTGTGGGTTTATTCTACATTGCCCTGGGGATCAAACAGGATGAGAGGGTCACATTTTTAAAATGTATTTTAAGTATTAAAATAGATTTGGGATTACACCTAGCTTGTGCTTCCCACCGTCTGGGAAATGTCCTGCCAGGGCTGCAGTAATCATGAAATCTGCGTTTCCATCCATAAGGACAGAAGCATCTTGAATATCCTGGTTATTTCTCAAGGTGTGTTCTAGAACCTGATTGTAAACACCTCCTCTTTCTCCTTCCAGATCCCCAAAAACCTTTTTGTGGTTCAATGTAAGAAGTAAAACTAGTTTGGATAGAAAAGCCTAAGCTTGAGTCATTGGTGAGCTTGTTATCCATGTCTGTAGCTCAGGCAGCACTGAGTCTCAGCCATGCTCACGCGCAGGCACCACCTCTCCTAGCAGCTGTGAGTGCACGTCCCCCCGCCCCTGGAAACCCCTGTCCCCATGGCCCTGAGCCCATCAGCCTCTGTAGGCTGTTTCTGGCCTGTGAATGGGGCCTGGAGCACCCAGTTCAGGGTTGTCGAGGATGCTAATGAGATGACCATTGCGAGCACTAAGGACAGTGCCTGGCCTGCAGGAAGCACTTTGTTGCTAACACATGTTGTTTTCCCAAGTTGATTTTAGGCTAGGAAATGAGTTTGGGGTCTGCTATTTCTCTTGCATGCCTCATTTGGAAGAATGATTTCAGATTTCATTAAAAAAATGCTGAATATCTTCCTAAGTCAACCTTCACCCAGTTACCTGTAGTAACATGGCCTGCAAAAGCCAGAGCTATGTCCCACCCCCACAAGTAGGCAGGCAGGCAGGGACCACTCGCCCCAAAGGTTTATGGGGGAGCCCAGGCAAGCCCTCAGCTCTCCCGAGCCACTCCCCCAGAACCCTCCCTCAGCTGGTGGGGGGACTGGTCTGACTGCTGCTTTAGCTCCTGCATCTTCTTTGTTGCAGAGACAAATCATAAATGGGATCACTACCTACTCCTCTATCCCCTGGTGACTCCTGGAGAGCAGGGGCCTCCTGGCTTCAACTTTGTGTCCCTGTACCTGGCCCAGTGCCTGCACAGAGTGGTCTGTGCTGACGTCTGTGACACATGACATGTTTGACATGTCGTCTGTGGCCACGTCCTTAGTACATTCTTCGGCAAGGTTCTCATTCCAGAAATCGGGTGGAGTTTAGTAGCTCCCTGGCTAGCTTTCCTGTATTGAGTAATGGCAATGAGAGGTGCTGAAGTGCACATCTGGGGGAGTGAGAGCAAGCTCTGGAAACGTGGGCAGAACTGAGGGTTTGAGGTTCTCTGCAGGTGTCACAGGTTCCTTTTGGGGCCTCTGTCTGTTTGCAGGGCGTGAGCAGAGGCCTGCAGGTGGAAGGGCTGGCATCCGTTTGTGCTGGAGTGGTGCCGCTGGTGTGCCTTCAGCTCTGTCTCCCTGGTTGTGCTCAGGAACAGGGAATGCTCTTTTTTTTTTTTTTTAAAGATTTTATTTATTTATTTGACAGAGACAGCGAGAGAGGGAACACAAGCAGGGGGAGTGGGAGAGGGAGAAGCGGGCTTCCCGCTGAGCAGGGAGCCCGACGCAGGGCTCGATCCCAGGACCCTGGGATCATGACCTGAGCCGAAGGCAGACGCTTAACGACTGAGCCACCCAGGCGCCCCCAGGGAATGCTTATTTTAACTCGTTCTCTCAGCCCCCATGCCAGCCAGTTATCAGGCAAAACAGTGGAGTCTGTGTGTGTAGATTGTTTACTAACGTCTGCAGGTGCGATCATGTGGATTCACTTGGGCTAAATTATAAAAGTAGTCGGGGCGCCTGGGTGGCTCAGTTGGTTAAGCGACTGCCTTCGGCTCAGGTCGTGATCCTGGAGTCCCGGGATCGAGTCCCACATCGGGCTCCCTGCTCGGCGGGGAGTCTGCTTCTCCCTCTGACCCTCCCCCCCTCTCATGCTCTCTCTCTCTCTCTCTCTCATTCTCTCTCTCAAATAAATAAGTAAAATCTTTAAAAAAATTAAATAGGTAAATAATTATAAAAGTAGTCACCACGAGTAATCCATCTCATGGAGTATTGCTATCTAATGCTAAGCAGTTCCTCCAGTTGTCAGTGGTTTAAGGAAGGAACACGTACCCAAGGGTGTAAGGTGACTGAAGCACAGGGAGCCCTACAGCACCGCGCAGCTTCCGGGTGGACGTGTGGAGTCCCACATGCATATGCTTGTGGCAAGATCTGTGCTTAGGAAAGGTGCCCTCTCTATCCTGGTCACCTTGTATTGAGGGCAAATGGGTGTTTCTTTTGATGTCACTGTCTTTGATGGCCAGGACAGTCCCAAATGTTTAAAAGCTATCTAAAGTAACTGATGAGTTTGTCTTTGTGTATTAGGGAGAGGGAAGACCTGACCTTTCATGGCATATCGCTAGTGGAGAAATCATTTGCATCCACCAGAATGGGAGATTTCTCAAGATAGGCAAGAAAGTGATTGCCCTTTGACATCAGAGATTTGTATGCATTTAAATTGTTTGCAGAGTAGGGCTTTCAGTGCATTTTGGAAGCACAGTGTAAGGAATGACCATCACATACGTGCATTTCTTCCTCCCTCTCTGTCGCTTCGTTTGTGTGTGTCTTACCCCCTTTCTGTGTGTGAGGGATTTAGAAGGGAGGAGAGGTGGGGTCCCGTGTGCTTGTGGCCAGAGGTCTGCATCAGGGTGTCTACTGGAAGTACTGGGAGCAGCGACCCCTTGTCTGCAGAATGTTCTGGGCCTGCAAAGAGGGATGGGGCGAGCGGATCCTTCTGGGGAGTTTTTAGTCTTCATCAATTCAGTACATCTTCCATTTATTTATTTATTTTTTTAACTAGGAAAATGAACACTTGAAAAAGTTCCAGGTGACATGGGAACTGCATAATAAGCATCTGTTTGAAAATCTGGTCTTTTCGGAGCCACTTCTCCAGAGCAACTTGCCAGCACTGGTGTCGCAGATCAGGTATCTGGTCTTCATCTGCATATGTCTCCGTGGTGTGACAGCACGGTCCTTCTCCCTGTGGGGTAGCATATGTGTGTCGGAACCCCACCGCAGTGTGGAAGTTCTTGCTCAGGGAACAGTATCGCTTGGGCAGAAACTCAAAATCCCAAGGGTACTACAGTTAAACTTTAACAAACTCAGTAGTAATGCCACTAAGATTTAACACCACAAATTCCTTGTGAATAAGGAAAAGCTGTGGTAATCATAGAGTTTTACTTTGACGAGACTCAGGCTTGGCCAGATGGCTGTGGCACTCAGGTGTGCAGGGGAGATGGGGAGGGGGTGTCGGAGGAGAGGGGATGGCTCCAGAACAGGCCTGACGGTGCCATGGGGGCTCCTGGGCACTGAGCACAGGGATTTGTGTCTCTCAAACATTCCCTCAGTGCCTCTGTTCGCGGCCTGGTCGCTTCTTAGTGGTGTGGAGTATCCCTGGGGCTTCTGCAGGTGTGCCAGGACGGGTGGTGCCAAGCACAGTCCTCAGGACATCTGCCCTGCTGGCGGGTGGAGGACACCCGGCTGGGAGTGGGTCGACTCCGACACGACTCCACTGGGAGGAGGCTCCTTGGGTCTGCGGTCGCCATGCGCTGCTGAGCCAGGCGCCCGCTTCCACAGTTCTGCTACGTGGTGCTTCTGTTCCCGTGGACTTACGCGTAGGAACAGAGTCTGGTACTAGAGATGCTTCATAGCAGCACAGACCATGGTCATCTCTATTTAAATGTCCATGCTATTGTTTATTTGGACCAGATTCACAAAGAAGGGAAATTATTTTGAAGAAAATAAATTATTCTTGTAGTTGACTTCCAGACCACTTTGTTTTCTCTTGAAACCCATGTATCAACCTAGTCTTCATTTCCTGTATTCTTGAATCTTATCTGAGGGGTCAGAACTGTTCCCACTTCACACCCTCCCCTCTGGAGAAGCAGTAACCTGACAGCAGTTGGTTAAAGGTGATGGGGGCAGAGAGACCAGAACAAAGTGTCGTGTGGGTGTGGCCAGTGCCCTGCTTGGCTCCTGACCCTCCCGGCATCCCCCTTCCCCACAGCCTGCTTCTGCCTACCCTTTTCCTCTGTGTCCGTTCTGAAAGCATCTGGCACGTTCCATGGTGGGACATGGGGACTTGAGTGTCCTGACTTCCACTTCCACCGAAGAAAGGGTCAGGAAAGTATTCAAAGTCATGAGTTTGAAATGCAGAACATAGTTTTGTCCCTAGTCACTGATGTTTAACATCCACCAAAAGGCACTTTTTCGGGGGGGGGGGGAGTGCATCTTGGGAAGGTGGGGGTTCTTACAGCAAGATTCTAGGGCCTTGTGCTTTCTTTTTCTGGTGAGCCAGTTAGTTTGATGGGCCTGTCATCAACTGGGGGTGCGTGACAGGGACCTGAAATGTATCCTGAAACTCCATTCTTGGCTGTGCGTTAGTTCCAGATTGATTTCTTCCTCCCTCCCTCCCTCCCTTTCTAGATTATTTACTTGAGAGCGAGCGCGAGGGAGAGGGGCAGAGGGAGAGATTCTTCAGCAGACTTCGCACTGAGTGTGGAGCCTGGCATTGGGCTTGATCTCACACCCCTGAGATCAAGAGTTGGATGCTCAACCGACTGAGCCACCCAGGCGCCCCTAGTTCTGTGTTTCTTAATCACTCATTGCAAATGATGGTCAGATTCCAAAAGATTGGCAGCGTTTTAATCTTGCATGTTAATCCTGGGGTCAAGCTGAAGTAGTGGTCTCGGGGACAGAGCTGGGGAGGAGGCAAGCAGAGCACTCCCAAGGGGAGCTGGTGGCACTGGAAGGGACAGTCCCTTTGGGTCCCTGGCAGATCCCCTTGTCGGACCCGACAGTAGTTCAGGTCTGTGCTTCTAGTGTACAGATACCCACGGAACAACTTGGGGAAGTTTGGGGACAAAACTTGGGACAAGTTACGTACAAATACCAGCCCCTAAAGTGATGGTTGCATCTGTGGCCACAGATTATGTGGCCAGAACATAAATTCTCTAGCTGGGAGTATTTTAATATTGAACCCTGTCTCTGGCCCTGTGTTTGTTTAACTTTATTATTAAAGTAAAATATAGGTAGAGAAGATGACACAGAGCAGACGTGCAGCTGAAGGACTTGTTAGCAGAGAGTTTGGCCGTGGCCCTGGGAAGTCCGTTCCTCCTCCGTGTGGCCTCCAAGCCCAGACTCCTCTGCCGGAGCTGCCACGGCGGTGCCACTCCTTCCTTGTTTATTCTCCTGTTACTCAAGTGTGCCTTTCCATAGGCTTGCCTGCTTTTTCTTTTGATGTATCTTTTGTGGGGGGGGGGTTTGTTGTTTTTTTTTTTAATACAAATAATCTACATGAGGTTGACCTTATGTAAAGGAACTTAGTTCAGGGAAGTATTTCTCCTTTTTAAAACACCTTTGCCAAGATATAATTTACATACCATTACAGTTCACTCATTTAAAGTGTACAAATCGATGGCTCTTGGTATATTACATTACTAATTTTTGAAAACTGTGGTAAACTATAACATGAAACTTGCCATTTTAACCACGTTTAACTGTACAATTCAGTAGGATTAATTACATTCAGTGTTGAGTAACTATCACCACTGTCTGTTTCCAAAACTTTCCTCATCACCCCAGACAGAGACTCTCACAGTGAAGCATCGACTCTCACCCTTTCTTTTCCCCGTGTCTCTTGTAATTCTTCAACCTGCAGGCTCCCACCCCACCCTTTTTCTCTTTTATAGTTTACCTGTTGGAGAACCTGAGCCGTAGGCCCTGCAGCGAGGCCTGGGGTCTGGTCCCTGTGGCGTGTGCGCTCAGGGAGCACCACACGGGCTTTCTGTCTGTGCTGCCTGAGAACTGGAGGAGGGTCCAGAAGCTTTGTCAAACTCGTGTCCATGCCTGTGGCAAGTCCAGGAGCCTCACTGTCTGCTTGTTTGTTGTTGTGGGTATTATTAGCAATTGCCCAACTGGTTTTTATTTTAAATACATGAAATTGTTAGGGAGATGTTGAATTAGGCTTGTGAATAAACTTGCCAAAACTGACTCTATTTCATTCTCCTTATGTTGCACATGCACACTATTTGTAGTATACGTTACTGTGAGGATCTGTCCATGGCGCAACTGTGTGTTTACAGAGTGAATATTTAGACAGTAACCTGTTTGCTGAACCACTTAGGTCGTGCGACCGTGAGGACAGTCCTTGTTTTCTGTCTGGATTCCAGCCCAGGTCATCTTGAATGTAAGCCCTTTGCCTGCACATTGTGCTCTGATCACCCCATCAAAGACGTCCCAGGACCCCTGGCTGCTTTGCTCTCCATTAGCTCAAAATGGAACTTGCTTCCCGGTATAGGAGAGCAGTTCTCCCTTCCAGTAGAAGGGGAAGAGGTGTGTGTGCCAGGCAGGTGCTGGTCCCCCTTAACATCCCCGTTTTCCAAGTGGTACAAGAGGGACAGGGTGGCATTATGTAGAAGGCAGGCTTTGCGTGAAGCATGGGAATCCATCTGTAATGAGCAAGGTTGTGGAAGCAGGAATGGGGAGAAAGCGTCCGCTCTGGGGGCTGCTGAGCAGCAAGACAGCAGCCTGTGTTCTCAGGCCCAACGGCCACCCAGTGGCTGTGCAGAGCCCAGAGCAGCCTCAGAGTCGCTGGATTCTGCATCTTGAGGAGTTTTGTATCCTGAGGGGCAGAAACAGCCTTAGAAGGACAGCCTTGGTGTTTGAGAGAGCCTCAGTCACTGTGTGGGTCAGTATCGAGTTCTTTCCTGTCTCTGGCCTCCCCCAAACACCTATTCGGTTAGGCCTGGCTTCTGCCTGCTTTCTCCCTGGCATGGATTTCACAGTTGGACATGTGTGCCAATAAGTTCAGCAGCTGTGAGTTCATTTGCAGCTTCTCCGTTGGACACAATAGTCACAGGTGGGATCCACCCACAGGTGGAGATGGGGGAAAGCCATTTGTGCCCGTTGAAAGGGTCCTAATTTTAAAATTACTGTATTGTTTATATTTACTATAAAATTATTAGATTGTGATACAATGAAACTCTGAAAATACAGAAAATCATGAAGAGAAATACGTACTGTAAAGAATTCGGTGCTGCTTCTAGATTTTTTTTATGTCCACCCCCACACACATCTTTAAAACATGATGCCATAGTCATCATATCTTTACTTAACATGGGCATAGTTTATTTCAAAGCACATGTGTAAGTAAAAGTATATGTGAATGAAGAGATGTAATTGTAAGCGTCATAATAGGCACCTAGTTGTCTGGAATCCCTTTGTCTAGATGTGCCATAAAATATCTTACTGATCCCCATGTGTAGCTTCCAGTGTTTTTATGTTGACACTGATGATCATTCCTGCACGTTGCCTTTTTGCCCTTGAGTGACTGTAAATGTTGTCTTGATTTAGAAATTTCTTGTCAAGATGCCTTTATTACAGTTGTTTTGGTTCCAGCATTAATGTATTTAGATATTCAGAAAATGAGCAGTGTCTGATGACATGTTTGTGTGTTCACCCCCTTGTCCCTGCCACCCTGTTTGGCTTTCTGCTCTCCCCAGGCCACCCCCTGTCCCATAGTCTCTTTCCCAGAAGCCTAGTTGTTTTCCTCATTGTTTACTGTATGTGTGTCTTGTTTTTGGTTCATTTCCTCATTTGCCATCTTACCAATTTTCTTAACAAGAAATAATGTAGAATAAATAAAACTATAAAGTATATTTCTTTGATTGGATCAAATTTTCTGTTTTACTTAATTTGAAAACCAAGTCCAAGTTTTGTATTTCTCATTAAATGTTGTGTTTTTTCTGGGTCAGTGTATTTCAGTGGGGAAAAATAGGTTACGACTCCACATTCAGGGAAGTGAACTGCTAGGCCTTATTTATTTATTTATGTAGAGAGGGAGTTGAGGGAGGGGCGGAGGGAGGGGCAGAGGCTAGCAGACTCCCCGCTGAGCGCAGAGCCCGATGCGGGGTGTGATCTCCTGAGCCAGAGATCGTGACTGGAGCTGACACCAAGAGTCAGACAGTTAACTGACTGAGCCACCCAGGCGCCCCAAGGCCTTAGTCTTACAGAACAGTCTTATTCACCACTAGTTTTTTTTTTCTTTGGAGCTCGCTTTTCTTCGAGCTTCTCCTTTATGCCAGATTCTGCTCTGGGGTGCCTTGCATATGTGTTTGCTAATCCCTCGCAGCAGCCTTGTGTGGTGTGTGGTGGTGTCCCACTCGTCACATTGAGAAAGGAGGTGACAAGCAAGCAGACCCCTTTCTTTTGCTGAAATGCCCCTCTTCCTAGGCTGGGAACCACGACACATGACACGTGCAACGAGGACACGTACAGCACCTTGCTGCAGCGGTACCAGCGCTCCGAAGAGGAGTTGCACAGGGTGGCCGAGGAGTGGCTGGAGTGCCAGCAAAGGATCGATGCCTACGTCGACGAGCAGGTGCGTGTGTGCTACCGGGACCTGCCGTGGGTAAGGCACGTGGGCCAGGGTGACGGGGGGTGGAGGCGGTGGTACAGCTGGGAGGAGTCTGGTCACTGATTTCCCAGAGGGAACTGAGGCCCTGCGGTACCGTGGTGGCCTTCACCCAGCTAAGCCACCTGGGGGTGGCAGCAGCTGTTCATTGGGTCAGCATTAACCTGGCCACACCCGGTGTCACCTGCGTAGGCTGCCACCTGGCTTATTGTCACCTGCAAGAGCTTATGGGGCCTTGGGGAGCTGCTGAGTCGTATAGTTTCAGGAACCTTTCACGGAATGCTCTGCTGCTCAGAGCCCCTTCTCTGTCTCTAACAGTCTAGAGAGGGAGCGCAGACAGAACATGGTTGGTTGTGCTTGGCAGGTGGCTAACAGGGATGGAGGAAGGCCCAAGAAGGCAGGGCGCTCCTCTTGGAGTTGGGGCCTGAAGGGCAGGTGCACCTTGTCAGCAAGAGCCTCTTGGGGACACAGAGCAGGACTTCCAGAGGGCATCCCAGCCTGCCTGCCTGCCTGCCTTTCTAAAACCCTGGGAGGGTGGGGCAGAGGAAGAGGTATTCAAAACAGCCCTTTTCAAGGTAACAGGGTATAAGGAGTAATAAGGGAGCACTGACAGAGCTCTGTACTATACTTTTTTTTTTAAAGATTATTTTTTTTTTAAGATTTTATTTATTTATTTTGACAGAGAGAGAGAAAGAGCAAGAGAGGGAACACAAGCAGGAGGAGCGGGAGAGGGAGAAGCAGGCTTCCCGCGGAGCAGGGAGCCCAATGTGGGGCTCAATCCCAGGACCCTGAGATAATGACCTGAGCCGAAGGCAGATGCTTAACGACTGAGCCAGCCAGGCGCCCCTTATTTGTTTATTTTAGAAGAGAGCACGGGGATGGGGGCAGTGGGAGAGAGAATCTCAAGCAGACTTTGCACTGAGCGCAGAGCCTGACGTGGGGCTTGATCCCACAACGCTGAGATCATGACCTGAGCTGATGCCAAGAGTTGAATGCTTAACTGATAGTGCCACCCAGGTGCCCCTCTGTATTATACTTTTGAGACTCTGGGATTTGGGTCAGGGGTGTCCGCATCCTGCCCTACTGCAGACCCTGTGGACTCTTTCTCATTTCACTTTATAGGTATGATGGATATAGAGGCAATTCTAGTTTTCAGAAATCCTTTCTTTGTTTCTCCGGTTGAACTGGGACTAAACACATAAATGCCCCAAGACAACTCTTAGAAGAAAGGAAAGACTGAGTGAGACTTTGCTAAAATTGAGAAAACCTTTGGGAATAGTAATTTCTTGATGTATTTGTACCTGAAGTAAATGTCTGTTTAGGAATATAATACAGTGTTATCACTGCTATTTTGACGAAAATGGGTTATGTTTAAAAATAACAGTATACTACTTGTTTTCTCTAGGAAGGAAAATACAGTCTTACTTTAAAAAGTAAAGCTGAAATTAAATTTATTTCTTTAAAAAGTACATGTTCTTACAACTCTAAATGTTTACAATAAAAAGCAGGAAAGATTTTAGATCAGCAGCCTAACTTGGCAACTTTTAAGGATCTAGGGAAAAAAGACAAACTAAATTCAAAGCTAGAAGGAAAGAAATAATAAAGATTAGAGGAGATCAACAAATGAGAGAATAGAGGAAAATCAGTGAAACCAAAAGCTGGTTCATTAAGATCATCCAAGTTGACAAAACTTTAGCTATACGGGCTAAGAAAAAAAAGAGAGACTCCGATTCCTAAAGTCAGAAATGAAGTGGGAACATTATTACCGATTCTACAGAAATAAAAAGGATTGTCAGTCCTGTGAAGAGTTGTACACCAACAAATCGATAAGTGGACAAATTCCTGGAAACACAGAACTTACCAAGACTACATCACGGAGGCACAGAAAGTCTGACTAGACCTACAACTAGTAAGGAGACTGAATCAGTAATCAGAAATCTCCCAACAGAGCAAAGCCCTGGACCTGACAGCTTCACAGCTGAATTCTACCAAACATTTAAAGAAGAATTAACACGAGTCCTTCCCAAACTTTTCCCAAAAATTGAAGGGGAGAGAAGCTTCCCAACTCATTCTGTGGGGCCAGCCTTACCCTGATACCAAAGTCAGAGAAATTTTAAGAAAAGAAAACTATAGACTACCATCCATGATGAACACGGATGCAAAAATCCTCAACAAAATACTAATTGTATCAATCAAAACAGCGTGGTGTTGACATAAAGATAGGCCCTCTCACGTGGTCACATGATGCCCAGCAAGAGTGCCAGGACCACTGAAAGGGGAAAGGGCAATCTTGTCAACAAATGGTGCTGTGGAAACTGCACATCCCCATGCAAAAGATCGACATTGGAGCCCTTCCTCACGCCATATGCAGAAATTAACTCAGGGTGGAAAAGGACCGAAATGGAAGACTAAAAATACGAAAGAACCTTAAAGACATTACTCTCAGTGAACTAAACCAGACACAAAAGGACACGTATTGCAGAACTCCACTGATACGAGGTACCTACAGTCGTCAGATGCCTAGAGACAGAAAGTGTAACTCATGGGGACAGGGTTTCAGTTGGGGATGATGAGAAAGTTCTGGGGAGGGATGCTAGGGGTGTTTGCACGATGATGTGAATGTACTTAATACCACTGCACTGTACACTTAAAAATGGTGAAGATAGTGGGGCGCCTGGGTGGCTCAGTCAGTTAAGCATCTGCCTTCTGCTCAGGTCATGATCCCAGGGTCCTGGGATCAAGCCCCGCATCAGGCTCCCTGCACAGCGGGGAGTCTGCTTCTCCCTCTGCCTCTGCTGCTCCTCTTGCTTGTGTTCTCTCTCTCTCTCAAATGAATACATAAAATCCTTTAAAATGGTTAAGATGGTAAATTTTATGTTACGTATATTTTACCACAATAAGAAAAAGGAAAAAGTTTTTTTTCCCACAAAGAAAAAAAACCATTGTCCTTGCTAAAGCAACCAGAAAATGTATTATTTTCACTCACCTGTGAAGAAATCATGATGCCATTAATACAAATTAAGGAAACTGAGCAATTTCAGCAGCATCCAGAGGGCACCAGTCATTCTGGAATCCTTGGGATGGACATCAGTCACTTTGAATCTAATAGTTTGGAAATTATTAGTAATTCCAAGGTTTCAAAACATCTGTAAATAACTTGAGTATTCATAAATAAGTATGGATGGTGGGACATGGGTGACAGCTTTGAGATCACTTGTTTTTGCTTTTTAAAATGTATCCTTTACTTGTTTGACACATACATAAGCCTGCAGGCACCCAAGTGTTCGGAAAAATTATCCCAGAGGATGTTGGAGGGGTGGTCAAAGAGGAGGTTTCTGTTGATGTTGTTAGCTATTGAACAGCTCTGGACTGGGTTCTGTACTAAAAGAAATTACTACCTTTCCTAATATCTAGTTCATTGAAAATCTTTTGTTTTTTAAGATTTTATTTTATTTGGGGCCCCTGGGTGGCTCAGTCGTTAAGCGTCTGCCTTCGGCTCAGGTCATGATCCCAGGGTCCTGGGATCGAGTCTCGTGTCGGGCTCCTTGCTCGGGGCGTGTCTGCTTCATCTTCTCACTCTCCCTCTGTCTCTCTCCCTCTCAAATAAATAAATCTTTAAAAAAATATTTCCTGTTATATAAATTAAAAAAAAAAAAAGATCTTATTTTAAGTGGGCTCCATGCCCAGCCCACGTGGAGCCCAATATGGGGCTTGAACTCACAACCCCAAGATCAAGACCTGAGCTGAGATCAAGAATTGCTCACCTGATGGAGCCACCCAGGTGCACCCCACTCCAAAATCATTTTTTAAACGTGTGACAGTAATTGCTGCTTGTAAGAGGAAAATTTTTTTCCTGAAAGCAGCAGACATACATGACGTAAAGGGGGAGCTCGCACCAGCATTGAGTCTTCCCATCCCAGAAGATGGTGCACATTTCTGTGTTTAGGTCGTGTTTTCTGTTCTGATGGTTTTATAGTTTGTGCGAATCCCATCAAGTTTATACCCGGGGCTTCTGGGGTTGGGGCCGTTTGGCTGTTGGCATTCCACCCAGCGCCCTTAATGACGCTGCAGAAGTTTCTGAGTCAGCTGCCTCGAAGTTTCTAGAAGCCACGTCTCCTACGAGTAGTAGTTTTGTCTCACCTTCTCTGGCATCTGCAGTTCGTTTGACTTCGGTTAGAGCCTTCAGCTCGTCACGATTGAGTGTGGCTGGTAGCACCGTTTCTTGCTCTGGCCTCATGGGGACAGCTGTGCATGCTTCCCTAAAGTCACATGCCTCCCCTGAGTACTGGTGAGTTTTTAGCAAATTAATGAAGTTTCCTTTTTTCTAGCTTATTTAAGTTATGATTTTTGTAAAAAACAGGAATAGGTATTGAGTTTGATTATATGGTGAGACATGCTTACTTTCCTGGGATTAAAGCCTACTAGATTATGATCTATATTCTGTTAACCCATTATTAGATTTAAGTAGCTAATATTTTATTTAGGATTTTTGGGTTTGTATTCTGAGGCATCATTGAGTGTTTGTCTTTGAGGCCTTGTCTGTTTTGTATGAAAGTTATGCTAGTCCCATAGAATGCATTGAGAAAATTCCCATTTTTTTTTTAATTTTCAGGAATAGTTTAAATTTTCTGTTCCATAAAGGGTTTGATAGAACCCACCCTAAAACCTGGGGCGTGATTTATTTTTGCAGGGAGGAGGAACGAGGACCATGGGTCTTGTACCATCTTTTCTGTTCACATTACACTTTGCATCTGTTTTGGGGTTTCTCCTTCTTGAGTGAGTTCCACAAATTGATGTTTGCCTAGGAGATTGTCCACATGGTGTAGACAGGGGATGACGAGCTTGTGCTCAGAGGTGAGCCATCAAAGCGGGGGGAGGCGGTGGCTGCGGGAGAGCTGCTGTGCTCCCCTGGCCTGCCTCCCTGGCCCACTTTGCCAAGAGAGCACCTTCTGCGCCAAAAGGAGAAATGCCCTGCCCTCGACCAGGAGGGCAGCAAAGGGCAGAGTGCCTCAGAGCTACAGAGAGGTCCACAGAAGCCAAAGTCTGGGCTGTTTGGCGAAATCTCAAGAGCTTTTTAATGTTGACTCAGCTATTAAAACTCGTTGGGCAGGCCCAGCAGAATAGCCCGTGAGCCCCTCCTCACAGCGTTTCTGTGGAGATGAAAGTCTACATTGTCCAGATACTTCCTCTTGGGGTTTAAAGGAAACCCCCTCGGCCTGTGTCTGTCCTGTCTCATGCCCACTTTTTCCATGGGGCCTTTTCTTCCTTTGGTCAGCCTGGGAGGGGCTCTGGAGAACCAGTGTTTTGGAGTTTATTGAGCACATTGCTTATTTTCCCAATAATTTCTGCTTTTACTTTAATTTCTTCCTGCTTTATTGGTTTCTCGTTTTGTTTCTTTGGCTTCTCACGTGGAACACATACTTCTCAGTCTTCTGCCCTGTGGTGTTCTCTCGTAAGGTCACTGAAGCCTGTACCTTTTCTTCTACGTGTTGAGTACATCATCTATAATCTGACTTGTGGGGCCTTCGTTGTCCATGATGTCCATGGACTGTCATTTCAACTTGGATTTCTTCTCTCATAGTTTAAACTGTGTAAATTTTTTTTTCAAATGCATGAGTTTATTTTTTGAAATTACTCTTGTTTTGGAGGGTTTATTGGTAGTACTTTCTTGCCTGTGGGATTAAATATGTCCCGCTCCCCCTTTTTTTGTTTTAATAATTTGGAAGATACATATCCCGTATTTCTCTTGTTAGGAGTCATTTTTAAGTTTTCAGTAACTACAAGAACACATGTAGATAAACATCAAGATTTAATCATTTCATAGCCTCCCCCACCCCAGTAAAACTGTACCTTGAGCCCATTCTTAACTCCCTATTCCTCTCAGTTTGGTTTCTTTTTTAATTGTGGTAAAATACACATAGCAGAAAACGTACCATTTTAACCATTTCTAAGCCAGTTCAGTGGTAGCAAGTCCGTTCCCATTGTGGCTCATGCCCCCGCCCTCCACCTTCCCCGACTGACCCTCGTCCCCCAGCCCCTGGCTCCCCCATCCACTTGCTGTCTCTGTGCATTTGACTCTGCCAGGGGCCCCGTGGGGGTGGAGTTGTACCCAGTCTGCCCCTGTGGGCCTGGCTCCACAGACATGGCGTGACCGTCCACGCCAGCTCAGGCTGCTCGGGGCTCTTCCTGCTCAGAGTCGCGCATCTTCAGGTTTTTATCTCTGGCACAGGCAGGGCACATAATGGGCATTCAGTACAGGCTGAATGCTCGCTGATCACAGTGACAGATTCAGCTCTGGGGATCTTCACTTCTTTTTTAAATGTGAGCTCCTCCTTGTTTCCCACGTGAGCAGAGAGCCTGGGAAAGAGGTGGAGCGCCAGGGCCTCGGGTCTGTGTCGTGCCTTCCCCTGTCTGCAGGGGGAATTTCTCACGTGCACGGTTTCTGAAATCTCCCCTTGAAGACGCCTGGCTGGCCCTTGCTGGCACTAAGGTTTTGTTTGCTTTCCTTCCTAGATGACAATGAAAACGAAACAGCGCATGCTGACGGAGGACTGGGAGCTTTTCAAACAGAGGCGATTCATTGAAGAGCAGGTGAGGCTGTGGGGAGGCTGCTCACCAGCGCAGGAGTGCCACTCAGGGAAAAACACCACCTTTCCAAGGCCACACTGTGGGTCTGCTCCTGAGAGTGTTGTTAATCCTAGATCAGCTATTTCCCTTATCCCATTTCTTTCTTTTCTGTATTCCCCGAGGAAAATCCCATTTACCGAGTGACCCATGCCAGCCCAGAGCCACCCAGGTCCCTGCTGTCTGGCCTCCTCAGAGGCAGCTGGTGCCGTGAAGTCATGGAGCTTGGAGCCGGCCCGTTCCCCTCAGGCCCAATTCACAGGCCTCCCCACACGGGCCCAGTGTAGCTGCTGACAACACGGCTCACTCCCTCCTTCCCCACAGGCTCTTCCCTACCTCTCTACACCCTGCTGTGGCTGCCTGGGGACCTTGCCCAATGGCCTCAGGGCCCTCGACTTTGGAAGCTTGCTTCCCTTGATCCTTGTCCATAAGCTGGAGTCTCTCCCACTTTCTCTCCAGCCAGCTCTGCCCCCCCTCGGCCTTCCTCAGGCATTGGTGGCCCTTGGCCTCAGCCCCCATACCCATGCCCTCACCCCTGTGGTCTCCTCTGGGTACCCACACTGGACTTGTTCAGCTGCTCCCCCCCCCAACCCCTTTCCTGTGTGGCTTCTAGCCTATCAATTGGCCCTTCTAGCACCACCCATCTCATTGCCAGAGCTGGTCTGTAGGTTTCTTCTCTGAAATCCAGATCCTGGCCTTATCGACTGGAAGTCTGGGTGCCACTTTCCAGGTGGCCCCTGGATTTGCACCCTTCATGTGTTGGGCCTTGTTTCTGCAGTGGGTGTCCTCCCCAGCTGGCCTTCCTCCCACCTGCCTGCTTCTGTCATGTGTCACAAATGCCTTTTAACTCGTGGGCACTCTGGTGCTGCAGCTCTGTGTGTGCAGGCCTGTGTGCATCCCCACTATTCTGTCACGCACGGTGCCCCCCCACCTCCCCAAATCCCACAAGACTCCCTCCTACTCAGCCCAGGGTCAGCCAGGCCTTCCGGAGGTGTTTCAGTGATTCCTTGCTCAGTGCTCTGCCCCTCACCTGGATGCCCTCTTTGCCTCTGACAGAATTACCAACACCACCTCCTCTGCTTGGCCCTGCGTGGGCCTGGCTCCCTGCTGAGCTGCTTTTCTGCCAGGGCACCTCCCACATCGTGATTTCCGGTTCCAGGGTCTGAGCTCCTGGGGTGCTGCGGTTTAGCTCTGCGCTCCTGGTCCCTAGTGAGTACCGAGCACACAGCTGATTCCAGGTAAAGGCTCGGTGTCTGCTGGTGAGGCACCGGCCGGGGCTTACTGCTCCCTCGCCTTTGTGAGGCTCAGGCCTGCAGCTGCTGTGCATTTCAGGACTGCCCCTTCCTGGCCCTGGCCCATTCTAGGAACCTGTCGCCACTGGCTTGAGTGCGCATGGCGCACACAACCATGATTACTGAGAAGCTGAACCACCTGCCTGGGGGTATATATTGCAAAGTTAACCTCTCTCGATGATTTCCTCTAGCTGACCAATAAGAAAGCAGTCGCCGGTGAGAACAACTTCACGGACGCCATGAGGCACATGCTGTCCTCCCGGCTGAGCATGCCCGACTGCCCCAACTGCAACTACAGGAGAAGGTGAGCCTGCGCTGTCGTGTGGGCGCAGCGGGCCTGTGGGACCCACGACCTCACTAGAGGCGCTGACCCTGACAGAGCATGGTCTGACCTCTCTTGGTTCTCTGGGTAACTGTCCTTCATTCCCACTCAGATGTGCTTGTGATGACTGCAGCCTCTCACACATCCTCACTTGTGGTGTCATGGACCCCCCCGTCACTGGCGACATCCACAGTCACCAGCTGCCCCTCCAAGTGGATTCTGCTCCCGACTATCTCACTGAGATGCGCCCACCTAGCGTGTCCTCAGCAAGCTCAGGGTCAGGTTCCAGCTCTCCCATTACAATTCAGCAACATCCCAGACTCATCCTCACAGACAATGGCTCTGCACCAACTTTGTAAGTTGTGACTTTGTAATAAGATTTCAAAAATTTACGTAATCCAATAATGAGAAATATGGACAAGTAATGTCTACAGAAGTACAGATATCATTATAGTGCTTTTCAAGAAAAAGGATCCTTCATTTTTTTAAGCAATTTTTAAAATACAACATCAGTAAACCCAAACTTTGACACTATTTCACTACCTGAAAAAAAAAATACAGTAAATTTATAAATGCCGGTGAAGAAAAAACCATGTTGGTATGCAGGGAAGTGTCTCTTCAGTTCTGGCTTCACGTTTCCTCATTTTATTTGAGGGTGATCAGCCCGAAGTTCATTCCGCCTCATTGTCCGTTCAGCATTCATGCTTATTCCATGTCTTGCTAAAAACTCAGATGATCACTTTAGCAAGCGATTGAAAGGTTCTGTTTTCCGTGTTCCCACATTATCTAGAAGTACATTTTGTGTGAGCGAGGTGGCTGTGCAGCTGTCGCCAATTCACACTGTAGGTGAGTGGTCCCCACGTTTCTTCAGAATTGTGACCCTGTCATCTGTTGAGGCTTTCCACTCTAACTTCTGGACGGGTTGCACATGGATGTGTGTTCTTATTTTATTTAGGTAAACTTAGGTCTGCACTTTGCTTATCGTAGAGTGTGCGGGTGTCGGGAGCCCCCTGGAGGTGATGGACACCAGCACGGTTCCCGGTGGGAGGGATTGTTGCCCCGCCCTTGGGCTGCTCAGTGACTCTCAGATTTCTCACCACCTCCATCTGGATTTCTCCCGACGACTCTGAGGCTTTCCTTCATAGTCTTGCAGTCCTCGATACAGATCTGGTCTCAAAACACAAAATAATTCCGAAGGGATTGGTCTGAACGCCATGACTCTGTTGAGCTCGAGCTGCTTTCTAGTCCTGGATATCGTGTGCTCTTTCTGGGAGCCTGTGAAGGAGGGTCGAGGGTTTCCCAGCTAGCTGTTTGCCAACCTCTTACAAAAACATACCGAAATTAAGCAGTACGGTCTAATAAAAATTTATGTTGGAAAAGCTGCCGATGTCAGGTGTGGGCTCCTGGGCTGTGTCGAGTGGTGGAGGAAATGGGCTGTGGGTACCTTTCTCTGTGGGCCAGGATTGCCTGCGGCTGCGCTGCACCTCTCTCTGGTCCTTCCGCAGCTTGGGATTAGTGTCTTCCAAACATGAACTGCTAGGACTTGAAAGCCTCCACGGTTACCTTTGGTTTGTGTTATCTCTTTCTTGGTGTCGTTCCTAAGTTGGTTAAAGAGAACCATGCGACCGGAGTCTCTGTACTAAGGGCTCTCTAGTTTTCATGGGCTCTAGGGTAGTTGAAGCTTGCCTTCATTACACTGAGCAAATGATTTAACCACTTCATGTCTGAACCTCGGCCTCCTCATCTGTGAATCATGGTGGTAATGTCTCAGGAGTGGGTGTGAGTGTTGACCAAGGCCACACGTTCCATCACCTCTGGTGCCATAGGCCTCGGGAGACCTGAGCAGCCTTCACCTGGTGGGTGCTGGGGGTGCTAACTTTGGTGAGCTCCAGATCACAACATATGGTCTTCCCTCTTTTTCCAAAAATGGAAAGGACATCTGAGTTTAGCAATTCTGGACACTCTCCTAAATCCAAGAGATCACTAGTTCGTAGGATTTTTCCTTCTGGAAGTTATTGTATGCGGAGCTGAAGACGGGCTCAGAGGCATGTTTATGGTCACAGCGGGGTGACCACATATGGTCCGTGCCTTGCACAGTCTGCACTGATGTGGGGGCTCTGTGCCCACCCTTTTATGCACCAGAAAAGCATATGTTTGAAGTGGCCTTCGTGGGCTACAGACTTGAAATTTGCCTACGTTTTTTTTTTTTTTTAGTAAATATTCCATTTGCCCATTGGTTTAGATGTCTTGTTAAAGCTGCTAATTGTGGTCACGACTGACTTGTCGCGATCTGGCCTTGTAGTAAAAACCTTTTAGTATTTTGTCACCTATGTGCCTTTAAAGTTTTGTTCATCTGGCTACGTCTGAAATTTTGGTGGTTCTTTGTACCCCCTTTAATTTTAATAAAAAATTAATTGTGTCTGCTTGGAAATGGCAGCAAACAGTTATATACCAAGGCACTTCAAGCCAAATGGAAATGCAATAATTATTAATCTGATTAAATTTTGGCAGTTTCCCAGATATTTTTCTTCTTTTGGCGTTTTGTTTTCCATTCTTCTAAATAGCACAAATGGTAATCTTTCAGGCATTTTCCCCCGGTGTTCAGGTTACTAAGAGATGTTACGATGTATGTGTGGTGCTTAGTGTAATACTCTTGTAAACCAGAACAGTGTACGTACAGGAAACGTCTGTGCTTAGTGGGTGGTTCACTTACTGTCTTCCCCCCGCCCCCGCCGGCTGAACAGACTCCTGGTGACCATCTCTGCCTGTCTCAGTTGTAGTGATGATGAAGACGTTGCACCACTGTCAGCTAAATTTGCTGATATTTATCCACTGAGTAACTACGATGATACTGAGGTGGTGGCCAATATGAATGGAATCCACAGCGAATTGAATGGTGGCGGGGAAAACATGGCTCTGAAAGATGAGGTAGGGGCACGGCTTCTTCATAGTGATAATAAATGGCATAAAGTGGTGTATCTGGTGTCTTATTTTTTAAAATTCTTCCATTTTGAAAAGTATAAATTACAAAGGTTGTTTTTAAAGTCCCCTCAGGTAAGCAGTACCAGTAGTAGCTCTTCAGAGGCTGATGACGAAGAGGCAGACGGCGAGAGCAGTGGGGAGCCGCCAGGAGCCCCAACGCAGGACGTAGCTCTAAGCAATGGGAGTCCCAGGAAAGAGGAAAGTAAAGTGGACAGTCCACCCCCATCTTACCCTACTCAGCAGGTATGATTTCATTCTCCCAAACCTTGTGCTGTGCCAAGGGTGTCTTTCTTTGTGTATATTTTCTCTAAACATGAGTATTATTGAATGCAAAATTATGTTATCTTGAATAGCTTCTGAAGATCAGAGCTGGAGAGGATTGAGGCAGGCTTATCAATACACAGACGTGCTTCCTAACCCCATTTTCATCTTGTTCCTCTCACTTGAATCCACTCGACAGTCTTGATTTTGCAGCTCCCCAGAGTCACTCCAGACATTTAGCTGTAGTAGAGGTATTTTTTGTCTGTAAAGAAGCAAAGGGAGGGTTTTTTTAATAAATAAAATAATGGAATGTTAAAGTTTCAGAAAAGGTTGGTTTTGTGAGGGAGGTTTTTTTCCTGGTGGATCTCTGTCTTTCTGTTAACCAAAGGTGAGCGTGCATCAGCAGGTGGACGTGCATCAGCAGGTGGACGTGCATCAGCAGGTGGACACACTGGAGTTCTCTTTTTCTTTTTAGTCCCTGCTGATGGGCACTTGTGTTTGCTTCCCTGTTTTCCCTCTCTGCTATTCGGTGAGCAACCTTCCACATCTGACCTCTCCCACATTAGTAGGTCTGTCCCTACGATTGGTCACCAGTGGTGGCTTCTCTGGGTCAGAGTGTGATGGCCTCCCCTGCCCCCCAGAAGAGGACGACGTCACAGTCCTGGGGTTTGGCCAGTCTGGTGAGAAATGGCAGCCCCTTGAGATTTGTCTTCCCTTCATTTCCCATTCCATCTTATTGTTGAGGTGTCAGACTTTTTTATATGTTGTTGCAAGTCCTTTATTAAGTGTGTGATTTGCAGAGATTTTCTCTGGGTCTGTGGCATGTCTGTTAGTTGTGTGGTTTGTGTGGTTTTTTTTTTAAGATTTTATTTCTTTACTTATTAGAAAGTACATGCACGTGTGCACGCAGGGGGAGGAGCAGAGGGAGAGTTAGAGAGAATCCCAGGCTGACTCCTTGCTGAGCACAGAGCCTGACTCGGGGCTTGATCTCCCAACGCTGAGATCACAACCTGAGCCGAAACCAAGAGTCGGATGCTTAACGGACTGCACCACCCAGGCGCCCGTCTGTTTGTTTTTTTATGGCATTTTTTTGAAAAGCAAAAGTTCTTAATTCTGGTGAATTCTGGTTCCTCGGTTTTTCCTTTTATGAATCATGCTTTTGATGTCATATCCAAGAAAACTCTGTTTTCTTCTACAAGATTTACAACTTTAGCTCTCACTTAAGGTGTGGGTCATTTGACTCAGTTTTTGCTCATGGTGTGACGAGAAGGTCTATATTCATCTTTTTACAAAAGATGTCTAGGTGTCCCAGCACCATTTGTTGACAAGACCCTCTCTTTTCCTACTGAATTGCATCAGCCGTTTGCTGAAAATCACAGGGCTCTAAATACAAGTGTTTATTGTCTACACTTTGCACGCTCTGCTTATTTGGCCTGGGTCCTTTCGCATAGTGTACGTGACCTGCTCTGTAGTAAGTTTGGACAGCAGGTAGGGTCTGCCCCCCAGCTTGGTGGGCCTTATTGAAAATTGTGCAGGCTTTTCAAAGTCCTTCGTGTTTCCATGTAAGTTTTAGAATCAGCTTGTTCTACAAAAAGGCCTGCCTGGATTTTGATAGAGATTATATTTCTTGAATACTTGATAGAATTCACCAGCAAACTCCTCTGGGCCTACTCTTTTCTTTGTGGGATGATGTAGATCAGTTTGGGGAAAATACTGTCTTAACAAAATTGAATCTTGTCAGCCTGGGAATGTGCTGTATCTTTCCATTTTAATCATCATTAATTTCTTTCAGCGGTTAAAAAAATTTCTAGTCATTAGGTCTTGAACATATTTCTTAAATTCTTTTTTTTTTTTTAAGATTTTATTTATTTGAGAGAGAGAGAGCACAAGGAGGGGGAGCAGCAGAGGGAGAGGGAGGAGCAGATTCCCTGCTGAGCAAGGAGCCTGATGCAGGACTTGATCCCAGGACCCTGAGATCATGACCTGAGCCGAAGGCAGACATTTAACCAACTGAGCCACACAGGCGCCTAAATTCATTCTTAAGTATTAGATGTTTTTGATTCCGTAGTAAATGATACTTTCTAATTTCAATTTTCAATTGATTGTTGGTAATATATAGAAATACAGTTGATTTTCAAGTATTTATCTTGTGGTCTGCAGCTTAAACTTGTTTATTCTTTGGTTTCTCCCCCCCCCCTTTTTTTTTTGGTTCGAGTCCTTTGGATTTTCTGCATGCAAGATCATGTTGTTAGTGAATAAAGGCAGTGTTACTTTTTCCTTCTCAATCTGGATATTTTTAATGTCTTACTCTTGCCTGACTGAGCTAGCTAGAACCTCTGGTGCAGCACTGCGCAAAAGCGATGCAGGCAGCCATCTTTGCCTTTGCTCCTGGTCCCCAGAGGGAAGCGTTCAGTCTGAATAGGATGATGCATGTTTGCCATGGACGGCCTTACCACACTGAGGGAATAAATCCTGTCAGCTCACGTCCTAAAAGTTTTATCATGAACGTATATTGGGTTCTCCAAATGCCTTTTCTGTATCTATTAGAATGTTCCTGTGGTTCTCATCCTTCATTCTTTCACTGTAGTGTGTTGTATCAGGTGATTCTGGATTTTTTTTTTTTTTAAGTTGACTCTAAGCCCAGTGTGGAGCCCAATTCAGGGCTTGAACTCACGACACTGAGATCAAGACCTGAGCTGAGATCAAGAGTCGGATGCCTAACCGACTGAGCCACCCTGGTGCCCCTGATTCTTGGATGTTAAACCAACCTTGTGTTCCTGCGATAAATCCCATTTGGTCATGGTGTATAAACTTTTTTTTTTCTTTTGGTATGTTGCCAGATTGGTTTGCAATCTTTTGTTAGGATTTTTGCATCCATGTTAATAAAAGATACTGTTCGTTAGTTATCTGTGCTTGTATACAAGTGTCTCTGTGTGGCTTCGATTATCAGGGTAATACTGGCCTCGTAGAATGAGTTGGGAAGTGTTAATTCTGCCTCTGTTTTCTAAAAAAATTTGTCTAAAATTGAGATTTCTTTAGTAGTTGATAGAATTTACCAGTGAAATCCATGGGCCTGGTCTTTTCTTGTGTGAAGGTACAGAATTACTAATTGAAATTTTGTTTACTTGTTATAGGTTTATTCAGATTTTCTATTTCTTCTTGAATTTAAAATTTTTGTGTCTTTTCCTCCATTTCATCTACATTGTCTACTTTGATGGCATGAGATTGTTTATTGTATTCTTTTATGATTCTTTTAATTCTGCAGGGTGTCTGGAGTGATGTTGATTCCTGACTTGGGTAATTTTGTCTACTTTTTTTTAAACCCTCAGTCTAGCTAAAGAATTGTCCATTTTTGTAAAAGAAAAAATGGGTTTTGTTAATTTTTTCTCTGTTTCTCTCTTTATTTCTTTGATTTCTATTCTGATCTTCATTATTTCTTTCCATAGACTTTCGGTTTGGTTTGTTCTTCCCTTTCTAGCTTGTTGAATCTAAGCTTAGATTACGGATTTTAGAACTTCCGAATTTACTGAGACCTGTTTTGTGGCCTAAAATCTGGTCTGTCCTAGATAATGTTCTATATATACTTGAAAATAATTTGTGTTCTGCTCTTGTTAGATGGAGTGTCCTGTGAATGAGAGTTTGGTCAGATTTATAACATTATTCCAGTCCTCCGGATCCTTCCTCATTTTCTGTCTGGTTCTAAAAATTACTGAGAGACATACTGAAGTCTTCACATATCACTGCTGGACTGTCTGTTCCCTTTTCAGATCAGCCAGATTTTGATTCGTGTGTTTGGGACAGTGTCGCTGAGGGTGTGTGTGTGTTATTGTTACGGGACAGTGTCGTGGGGGGTGTTTGTGTGTTACTGTTACGGGACAGTGTCGTTGGGGGGGTGTGTGTGTTACTGTTACGGGACAGTGTCCTTGAGGGTGTGTGTGTGTTATTGTTACGGGACAGTGTCGTGGGGGTGTGTGTGTGTGTTACTGTTACGGGACAGTGTCGTAGGTGTGTGTGTTACTGTTACGGGAGAGTGTCGTTGACGGTGTGTGTGTGTTACTCTTGCGGGACAGTGGTGTTGAAGGTGTGTCTGTGTTATTGTTACCCCTTTTTTGATACAGATTGGCTCTTTTGTCATTATCAGATGCTCCTCCGCTAGCTTTTCTCATCTAGAAAGAGTATTTCATCCCATGGACTCAGAGTCGCTCCCACTGCCTTCGGGTTACTGTATGCGTGTTACCTATTTTTTCATCCTTTGAATTTCAGCCTCTTTGTATCTTTGAATTTAAGATTTGTCTTTGAATCCTTCAGTTGGGTCTTGTATTTGTGTCTTGTCGATCGATCTCTGCCTTTTGTCTGGAGGGCTTCATTTATGGTTTAATGTAATGGTTGCTGTGGTATGTGCAACTGGTACTTTGTTGTCTGTTTCCATAGGTCTCATGGTTTTTGTTCCTCTGTTCCTCCTTTACTCCTTTATTTTTTTTAATTTTTTTTAAAGATCTTATTTATTTGTTTGATACAGACAGATAGTGACAGAGATAGCAAGAAAGAGCACAAGCAAGGAGAGAGGCAAAGGGAGAGGGAGAAGCAGGCTCCCTGTGGAGCAAGGAACCGGATGTGGGGCTCGATCTCAGGACCCTGGGATCGTGACCCGAGCCGAAGGCAGATGCTTAATGACTGAGCCACCCAGGCGCCCCTACTCCTTTATTTTGTATTAAAATTTTTAGTGCACCATTTAAATTCTGCTGTTGATTCTTGGATCTTTTTAGTTTGGGGTTTTGTAGTGTTTTGTTTTGTGTGTGTGTGTGCCATGGTGTTTCTTTTTTATTATTAACATATAATGTATTGTTTGTTTCAGAGGTACAGATCTGTGATTCAGCAGTCTTACACAATTCACAGCGCTCACCATAGCACATACCCTCCCCAATGTCCATCACCCAGCCACCCCATCCCTCCCACCCCCATCCTTCCAGCAACTCTCAGTTTGTTTCCTGAGATTGAGTCTCTTATGGTTTGTCTCCCTCTCTGGTTTCATCTTGTTTCATTTTTCCTTCCCTTCCCCTAGGATCCTCTGTCTTGTTTCTCAGATTCCTCATATCAGTGAGATCATATGATAATTGTCTTTCTCTGACTTATTTCGCTTAGCATACTACCCTCTAGTTCCATCCACGTCGTTGCAAAGGCAAGATTTCTTTCCCTTTTTGATGGCTGCATAATATTCCATTGTGTGTATGTATGTGTATGTGCACACCGTATCTTCTTTTCTTTATCCATTCATCTGTCGATGGACATCTAGGCTCTTTCCATAGTTGGGCTATTGGGGACATTGCTGCTATAAACATCGGGGTGCACGTACCCCTTCGGATCCCTACATTTGTTTGGGGTAAATACCCAGGAGTGCAATTGCTGGGTTGTAGGATAGCTCTGTTTCCAACATTTTGAGGAACCTCCATACTGTTTTAGTTTGTTTTTAGGGCTGCTAGGAGTTGGGACTGGGAAGAGTCCCAGGCAGGAAGACCAGGCCCCTGCTGCTCTTACCTGATGTTCTGGCAGATTGACATGAATAAATACTTCTTGATTTGCCTTTTCCCTTTGATTGATTTTCAGATCCTCAAATGGTTGCTTTGACAGTTGCTTTCAGTTTTACCCTTGTTTTGAGGGAGAGGAGCCACTGACTGCTTCATGTCACCCTCGATGAGTCCCGTCTCTGGTGCCTCTCACAGCATCTCCATGTAACCATCTCCATGTAACCACTCATGAGCTGCGTGACTCCGTGGAGCCCACACCAGAGCTCCGTCCTCCTCAGCCCAGCTCCCCCCTCCCGTCTGCCACCCTTGCCAGTCCCCTTGTTCCTGCACAAACAGGCACAGGCACAGATGGGTGTGGTTGCCACCTCAGTAGACACCTGGCCGGGGAGCGAGATGTGCATCTCTTCTGTCCGTCCCAGGCTCCTGGGATCCCTTCTATACTTTACAAGGAAGGCTCTGGACAACTCGAGGTGTCCCATGAGCCCTGTCCTCTTTGTAGTGGCCACGTAACTGCTCAGCAGAATGTGACTGACTTTAGTTTAATTCACACCATTCTTTGTTTCACTAAATAAGCGAGTGCTTTTTTTTTTCTTCTCTTCTTTTAGCCTGAACAAGCTCCGAACACTTGTGAATGTCATGTTTGTAAACAGGAAGCTTCCGGACTCACGGCATCAGCAATGACCGCAGGAGCCCTCCCCCCAGGCCATCAGTTCCTGAGCCCAGAGAAGCCCACCCACCCTGCTTTGCATCTTTACCCCCACATCCATGGACACGTGCCTCTGCACGCGGTCCCACACCTGCCCCGCCCTCTCATCCACCCCACCTTGTATACGGCGCCCCCCTTCACACACAGTAAGGTAAGTCAGGGCAGAGAGGGCCTGGAAGCTCACCTGTCACTAAGATCTTACAAGAAGTGCATATTGTAACAAACAAAAATCCATAAATTGGCAACTTGGATAGGACCAAGTCTACTCTTGATAGGAAGGTCTGCAGATGTCTCCTTTTACCATAATCTTAAGCTCTCAGAATTTTGAACCTTCACAGCTGTAAAAACAATCATGAAAGTCATGGTTTACTCCTTCAGAATTAACTAAAACATAAAGAGTTTTCCAAGTGATGGTGTAACGGGTTGTAGTTGGGGGAACTGCACACCCAGCTCTTCTGCTCACCCAGACACCAGTTCACTTCTTTCCTCATGGCCTCCTGGGGCCTGGCTCTTTTTCTTAATGTTGCCTGGGTAAGATGTGGTGAGTATGGCACGAGTCCTCTGACACTAGCCGGGCTCCATGGTGTCTGAAATGATTACGCTCTCTAAGCACGAAAACGAAGGGCTCGTCGAAATGCACAGGCTGAAAGGAGGAATCCTAAGCGTAATGGAGAGAAGGCCGCAAAGCCGTGCAGGCTGTTGGGAGGCGGCTGCCAGGCACAAAGGAAAGGGCCTCCCAGACCAGTCTGTTCAGAGAAGTGAGCATGTTGAAAAGGTTTGCTTTTTATGTAGTTCTTCTCAGAGAACCCCATGCTTATATTTTCGTAGCTTAAACTTTGCAGTGAAATTTTTAGTTTTCCCCAAACCCTACAGATTTATTATTTAAAACGGTGATTCTCAACTGGGAGGAGGACATGGGATGAAAGGGGCTTTTTCAGACTACAGGAACGTTTTCTTCCCCCAAGGGGCGTTTGCTGTGAAGTGGGATGTATATAGCCCATCAGTGGGCTTTGTTGTTTATTTGCTGGGGAGGGGCATCTAACCACTGATTTAGAATAGAGTAGAATCAGTTTGTCATGTTCTATTGCAATAAGTACTTGGTAACTGCCCACATTTATGCTTAAATTTTGTTAGATTGAATATATCTTCATGGTCGGCCTGGTCTCTATGGCCTCTTTCCCTCTGGGTGAATGTACGGGTGGGGAAGCTGTCCATTCTGAATACAACTGCTTTCTCCTCCCTGGGAGCCACCTCTAGGAGAGAGTACAGAATGTTGTTATAATGTCTTTGCTGGTAGAAACTATTCGAGAATCAGTTCCTAAGCATCTTTAAGTAAAGTAGTGAAATTGATTTTTCCAAAAGGCTATTGGGACACTCCAGTTAAAAACTGATTTTTTTTTCCCCCTGACTTTTGGCCTTTTCTCAGGATGTTATGGGTAGTCCATAAAAGGGTAAAGGAGAAGAAAAATATTTTGGGGGAATATCATCTGTATATAAAATCTATGTATTTAATACCTTCTAAACTTTAATCCAGTAGATAGATGTGGAGGATTCATGGGTAGAAAGGCAATGCAGAGAACAAGCTAGTTAAGCTTTTATTTCAGTCACTTTGCTGTTGATGTCAGGACTGTTCACTGATGCATTTATTTTATTTTATTTTGTAAGATTTTATTTATTTTTGCAAGAGAGAGCAGTGAGGAAGAGCAGAGGGAGAAGCAGGCTCACTGCTGAGCAGGGAGCCCAATGCTGGACTCAATCCCAGGACCCTGGGATCATGACTTGAACCAAAGGCAGACACTTAACTGACAGAGCCACCCCAGCACCCCACTGATGCATTTAAAATACATTAGCTAGATGCCACATTTATTTAGAAAAATGAGATGCATTTGGCAAAATACTTCATTTGAATCTCGTATAAAAATGTTTGTTTCTCTAGACAGGCTTGCACTGTTACTCGCCAGGTCTTCCAAAATTAGTTTGTGTTGAGTTAGTTTGACTTAGTTGGATACTGTGAATACATGGTATACCTGATGCATGGTGTGTTCACAACCCCATAGGAGTTGGGAGAAGCCCCTTCTAGAGAACACACACACTTGTTTTCAGTTATGTCAGAGCCGGCTTGTTCAGTGGGATCCCCCACATGTGGCTGGGAGGCAGAGCTGGGTGCTGAACGCCGAGGGCAGCCGTGCGTGTGGAGCTCGACTGCTTCCGTGTTTTTGTTCTCTAGGCCTTCCGGGATTTTTGCTCTGGTGAGGTGGCATTTGTTGCCTTTAGGACTGTATGTCATTGTAGTTCTAATTATTTTAATTCATACTCTGGCCATTGTGGGTAAATATTTAGTACTTAAAATGCTTGGGATGAATAGTATAGAAAAAAATTTTTTTGAACTTAGACTAACTTGAAGACCCTTTTTGTTTTCAAATGTCTTTGTACCAGTGATACATTTAATTTATATGTTGAGATACAAGTTATTTGAAAGTTAAAAGTAGTTACAGGAGAAAGATACAGTAACGAGATTCTAGACAAAAATTAAAACTGTATGGCAGGGAATTTTATTTGCAAATATTTGGGGATTTCTCGGCTGTCTTTTTGTTACTGATTTCTCCTGTAATTCCACTGTGGTCTGAGAGCAGACATTGTGTGACTTTTGTTCTTTTGGGTGTGTTAGTGTGCTCCGTCTTGGTGAGCGCGCCAGGCGAGCTTGAGAGTATGCGCACTTTGCTGCTGCTGGATGAAGCAGGCTAATACTCGTACGCCAGGTGCAGGTGACTTGACGGTGCTGCCGAGTCCAGCGATGTCCTTCCTGACCTGCTGCTGGATCTGCCCGCTCCTGACAGAGCGGTGTCGGAGACTCCAACTCCAACAGCAGACTCTGCTCCTCCTGCAGTCTTGTCAGTTTTTGTCTCACGCAGTTTGGCACCGTGTTGTTCGGTGCTTACATATTTAGAATTGTTATGCATTCCTGGGGAATTGACCCTTCTATCATTATGGAATGCCCTTCTTTATCACCGATAATCTTCCTTGCTCTGAGGTCTGATGTGTCTGAAATTAATGTAGCTGCTCCAGCTTTTCGTTAGCACTAGAACCGCATCTCTTTTTCCATCTCTTTACTTTTAACTTAAAGGGGACTTTATACTCCCAGTAGGTTTCTTGTAGACACTTCTAGGCGGGGCTTAGTTTCTTTTGAGTTTTTTTTAAAGATTTTTATTTATTTGACAGAGAGACGCAGCAAGAGAGAGAACACAAGCAGGGGGAGTGGGACAGGGAGAAGCAGGCTTCCCGCGGAGCAGGGAGCCCGATGCGGGGCTCGATCCCAGGACCCTGGGACCACGACCCGAGCTGAAGGCAGATGCTTCACCGACTGAGCCACTCAGGCGCCCCTTGTTTTTTTTAATATACTCTGATAATCTCTGTCTTCATTTTTATATTTAGACTAGCCACATTTAAAGTGATTTTTGATG
This sequence comes from Callorhinus ursinus, assembly GCF_003265705.2. Classification (NCBI taxonomy): domain Eukaryota; kingdom Metazoa; phylum Chordata; class Mammalia; order Carnivora; family Otariidae; genus Callorhinus; species Callorhinus ursinus. The sequence continues at coordinate 1,735,094 of NW_027397066.1, forward strand.
TGTTTAGGTTAATAATAACCTTTGTTCTGTTTTCTGTTCATTACCAGAGGCTTCCTTTTTCTGCCTTCTCCACTTTTAGTCAAGCGTTTTCTGATTCTATTTTATCTCCTGTCTTTAGCATATTGGTTATACTTTAAAAAAGTGTTTTTAGCAGTTGCATTAGAATATGCATTTTAACTAACTTGAGTCCCCCTTCAGGTAACGGTGTTCTGCTTCATGTTAGTATGGGTACCTTTTCACAGAGAGTGTGACCTTGCTGCTGCTCTTCTCCTGTGTCTGTTCATTAGTGGCCCCAGTACATTGTTACTGCTCGCACTGCACACAGTTACCCTGTGGGTCTAGTAGTAGTCAGGAATAAGTCCACGTCACTCGCACTCATGCCTTCCCCATCGCCCTTCCTTTTTTCATGCAGATCCAGGTTTCTGACCTCTATCATTTTCCCACTGTCCAAAGAAAACATCCTCACGTTTCTTGCAGGGCAGGTCTGCTGGGGATGAGTTCCCTCAGTGTGTGTTTGTCTGAGGAGGTCTTTACTTCTCCTTCACCTTTGAAGGATAATTTCACTGGATGCAGAATTCTGGGTTGGTGGGGTTTTTTTCTTTCAACACTGTAAACAAATTTCACTCAATAATCTTAGTTGAATGGTTTCTGACCAGATGTCCTCTGTAATTCTTCAGGGCTACCCTCCCTCCCCCCTTCCCCCCAAGGCTGCTTTCAAGGGTTTTTGGGGGTTTTGTTGTTGTTGTTGTTTTGTCTTTGCTTTCCTGCATTTTTTTTATGAAATGCCTAAGTGTAGGTTTGGGAGTGTTTTTACCATTTGGTATTCTCTGAGCTTCCTAGATCTGTAGTTTGGTGTCTGTCATTAATTTTAGAAAGTTCTCAGCCAATATTCCTTCAAATATTTCTTCTTTCTTTTCTCTTTCTTCTCCTTCTGGTATTCCAGTTCCTCTTACTATCTTTTGAAATTGTCCCATACCTCTTGGATGTTTTGTCCTATTTTGTGTCCGTGGTGGTGGTTTTTTAGTTTTGGGTGTTTTTTTCTTTTAAATTCTCGTTTCTCTTTGCATTTCAGTTTGAGGAGTTTCTTTTGACATGTCTTGATGCTCACTGATTCTTGGCTGTGCCCCATCCACTGATGATTAGTTCATCAAAAGTGCTCTTTGTTTCTCTTACAGTGTTTTTATCTCTAGCTTTCTTTATTCGTTCTTAGAGAGTCCATCTCACTGCTCACGTTACCTGTTTGTTCTTGCACATTGTGTGCTGGTTTTTAAAAGATTTTATTTATTCATTTTACAGAGAGAGAGCAGGGGAGAGGGAGAGAGAATCTCAAGCAGCCTCCCTGCTGAGCGTGGAGCCCAACACAGGTTCCGATCCCACTACCTGGAGATCATGACCTGAGCTGAAACCAAGAGTCAGATGCTCAACCGACTGAGCTGCCCAGGCGCCCCCATTGTGTGCTTTTTCAAATGGAGCCCTCATCATCTTCGTCATTTTAAATCCCTGTCTGATGATGCTGAGCCCTTTTATCTTCGTTCCTCTCTTCTGCTGTGATGCTGTCTGCTCGCAGCCATCCTGCCCGCCCTGCTCTGCATCCTGAGCCTGTCTTCTCGCCCCTCACCCCTCGGTCTGTCCAGAGAGCCCCTTTTGCATCAGCCTTCCAGTTAAGCGACTCTGATGTGTCTCCCATGCCACTTAAGTTTGACTTTTTAATTCCAGCTGTGATTCTGATTTATAAGCTTTAATTAATTTATTTTTAATGTATATTAGCAACTTCTTGTGTTCTCTTATTCCTTGATCACATTTTCTTTCATCTTTTCTTTAAGCATTTTACACGTAGTTCTCTGTTTAAGTGAAACCTTGAGGATCTGAATCTGTTTTGTTGTTGTTGTTGTTGCTCCTTGTGAGTGTCTTGTTTCTTTGGATGTACAGTAATTTTTCACAAGGTCATGTTTTGTTCATCTTACTCTGTGAGAACCACAAAGCCCTCAGTAGGGGCTGAGGTACCAGTGTGGTGCTACCCCACCTGGGACCCTTGAACTCCTCCTGACAGTCTCCAGAAGGACCACGGAACTGCTGCCCCCCGTCACTGTGATGATGGTGTGTGCATCTTTAGGGCAGTCCTCCCTTCCCCACACCTCCGCCTGGCCCTGTTTTTCTCACCATGTTCTTCTGATCAGTTCTGTGAAAGATTTCCCTAGCTTTCACTAGGGCTCAGCACCTTGTTACAAAGGTGTTTGGTGCTGTTTTTCTAGGATCTAGAGTGTCATGTCCGCCTTCCTGGACAGAGCCCAAGCAGAGGGGGACCGCACAGCCTCAGAGGGAAGAGTATACATGAGCTGGCGGGCTGCGCCCCCACCCCCAGCCCTGCTCCTTCACAGGGCACGTTGCCAGCCACCGCCCTACATGGCCCAGGAGTGGAGGGCCGCGACTGCGGGGCCAGGTTCAGAAGCCCAGGGCTTCCAGCTCCAAGTGCTGTGTTGTTTCCATCTGGAAACCGCGTTCTGAAGCAGTCGTCACACTAGCAAAGGGCCTGGTAATGAAGGTAGAAAGATGGCTTGAACTCTCCACTGGGAGCATGAGTAGTAGTTGAAAATGGTCACCACATCCTGGCCCTCAGTGAGTTCCGGGTGAGTGGAGCCGGCAGAGTGGCTCCCGTGTGGCTCTGGGCCGTGTGCCTCTGCGCCTCCCTCATGGGGTGATTAAGGCCCGACCACTGCAGAAGTGACGAAGTCAGACATGGGGGGCAAGTCTCAGTTCAGGCTGGAGCTGGAGGGAGAAAAAAGCTCTGTGGGAAACAGGGACAGAAACAGACCACAGTTGGGGTCACGCTGATCTTAAGTCTGTATTTTGTTTTGGAGGCCGTTTCAGTTCTTCTGGCCTGAGAAATAGTAAGACCAAAACAACCGTGGTGCTTTTGCCTCTTTACTGTCTCTGGCAGGAATATTGAAGAACGTCGGAAGAAACAGAATAGTCACTCATCCAGCTTCCCGTTCCATGGGATGTGCCTGTTGGCAGCCCCTCTCACACGTGCGTGCAGTGACTCGGTCTTTTGCCCGCTTGGCTGTGTTTGGCAGCCGTGTTCACGGTGTCCAGGGTGGAGGTGGTTGGTGTGCGGTGGAGCCTGGCTCTCCCGGCTCCTGCATAGACACCGAAGGTGTTCAGAAGGCATCCGTTAGTGTGTATTTGTCTGAGCTCCTCTTTAAAGCAAAACTTTTACTTTCCTGTGAATCACTTTTGTCTCAAAGCGGAGAACCATTCAAAAACTTCCATGACATGAACCCATGTGGATTTGTATAGAGTGAAATAAATCTGTTCTAATTCAACAGCATTGTCCACGTGTTGAGAGACTAATTCTACGCCTAAATCGCTTGTGAGGCATGGCCCAGAATGGTCTCGTTGACAGGGGCCTATATTTTTCTAAAAGAAGCCCACACCTGTTGAGTCGAGTAACCATCTTGTGGGAAAGCATTCACATAAACGCTCCTTGCTTGTTACGGACCCACTGCTCCCTTGGTCTCTACAACTGGACCTGCTGTTCTGAGAAAATGGGCTTCTGAAGAAGTGTGTGAAGTGAATTTAAGTTACGTTTTCAGTATTACAGCTTTACAGCTGTGCTCCCTCATCCCTCTAAGTCTGTTCAGCCTTTATTGAACATCCAGTATGTGCCAGGCCCTGTGCTACATGCTAGCAAAATACAAACCAGGGAACCTTGGTTCCTGTTTTTAGGGATCTCGCAGTCTAATCAAGTCAGAACCTCAGAACGCCACAGTGTGCCTTAGGAGCAGCTGTCGCTGCAGAGTAGGGGAGTCACGCTGAAGAGGGAGGGTGGCTGAAAGAGCCTGTCGGGTGGCTTTGCAGAGGCGGTGATGCCGGGTCGGGCTCTGAAGGGTACGCACAAGCTCTCTGGACGCGTGCGGGTGGCCGGTCCCGGCTCTCAGCCAGGCTCCCTGGAGCTGAGGGCAGTCAGCTGGCAGCCCTGAGGTGGGAGGGCCTTGGGAAGCAGTGAGGCGCTTCGGAGCCCACTGTGCTTCAGCTGTGCAAGGCCCGCGAGGCTGGTTTCTGCCTGCTGGGTGTCTCTGCCCTCAGCGGAAGGTCTTCAACGCTGAGAATCCCTTCTCCTTAGTTGTCACTTACCATCGACTGCTCCGCAGCAAAGCAGCTCTTCGTTTGTCACTCCTTTGTGGAAACTGGTGTCTGTAGAAATACGGTTTTTTGGTTTCCTCACTGTTGCCCTGGGGCTCCCCTGCTGGAGCAACTAGATTAGGCTCCCGCCTCGATCCTGGGTGCACAGACCTCTGCTAGTTCCTGTCTCGTAGCCTGCGTGTCCACGCCGTTCTCACCCTCCGCCTCCCTGAGCCCGTTGAGGCCAGCAGGTGTGCTGAGCTGCCCGAGCGAGTGACCCCGCTTCCTCTCTGCACCCAGGACGGGCAGGGCGGGCTTGCTGTGTGTCTCGGGACGAGTCTCACAAAGTGGTGACGGTCCCCCTCAGCCTTCACTATGCTGCACACTTGAACCCATTGTCCAGTTTAAGTCTTACCACAACCCCTGGAGATCCGTATTTCCAAGTTACAGATGAGAAAACTAAAGCACAAAAAGATTGAGTAATTTGCCTGAGGTCACACAGCTAGTAAAACAGGGAGCTAGCGTCCAAACCCATCAGGCTGTGTGTCCCAAAGGCTGAGAACAGGACAGGTGTTCACATCCCGCTTTGTCACTGGCCACACCTCCCAGGGACTGTGGCCTCGGTCTCCTGCTCCGATAGTCCCAGCGATTGTCCTGACGGCCCCGGACCCCCCCTCGCTCCCCTACCACTGCCTCCTGTCTCTCAGGCCCTGGCTGACTGCTTCCTGTGCTGGCCTCTCCCCTCCAGGCCGAGGCTGGGCAGCGAGGCCTCTGATTCGGGCCCTGCAGCCTGTCCGGCTCGGTCCAGCTGTCCGTGGCGCCATCCCCCTTCCTCCCTGAGCTCTGCCCCAGCCAGCCTCTCAGGTTCTGCTCTTGGGAACCCTCCCCGAACTCTCCCAGTTGACTTCACGGCACTCGGGGCCCAGTCCTGTGTCCCCAAGGATGAGATTCCCAGGTGTTGTTCCCTGCACCAGGCCTGTAGCTTCTGCGGGCACTTGGGGGGGTGGGGGGGAGGCCCGTCGCAGTGGGTGCTGCTGGGAGGGGAAGATGTGTGCCCGCATCAACAAGTGCTGGGGGCAGCAGAGCCAGGACTCATTTGAGGGAAGGCAGATTTTCAACCAGCAGGCGACCAGTGAGTCTTGGATTATAACTGTGGTAAGTGCTAAGAGGGAAAATTGTGGATTTTAGGTGTGTTGAATGTAAAAGCCCACGTTGGTCTTGGGTGCTGGATGGTGAGGGCAGCGGTAGTGATGACTTCTTTGAGGCAGGGTCATTGAGGCTGAGGCCTGAAGGATGAATGTAAGTCAGCAAGGTTATGGACTGAGGTTAGGATGTTCTGGAAACTGGATACAGCACAAGGAAAGTTCAGGGTCAAGAAGGAGCTTGGATTTGAGGACCCAGGGAAATCCTGTGCCCAGAAGCTTGGGGAACAGGAGGGTCAGGGGTAGGTCAGGCCATGGGAAGGACTTTCAGTTTTATCTGAAGAGTGGTGGGAAGACATCGGTGCACCCCAAGCAAGGGAGTGACTCACTCTTACCGACCTCCCCAAAAGCTCACTCTGGCTGCTGTGAGGGAGAGGACTGGGAGGAGGCTGGCGTGAGCCGCGGGGTATGCAGGGCCTGTCTGTGCAGGCGGTGGAGGCCCGGGCTGGCAGTATGGGCCAATGGAGGGAGGGGCCCAGGACGCCTAGGCTGTGCAGGGGGCAGCCAGCAGCTAGTCACTCAGTGAATGTGTGGACCCAGCCACCCTCCCTTGGTGTCTTCAGACAGCAGTCTGCCCCAGCAGGGCCCAGGGGCTGCTTCCAGGCTCCAGTAAAATCCACAGTTCCTTAGACGTGCACGGCACTTGGCCCAGGTGTGAGACACAGTTTAAGAGCTTTACCATTTTTTATTAGTGATTCCAGAGTTGACTTTTTAGCAGTGATCTTTAGAATGTCAGATGAGACTAAGCTCTGGGAGCAAGTCGTACGCAGGCGAGCCACACGTAGACTGTGCCAAGCAAGGAATGCTGTAAGGTGCTGAGTTGTCTCAAGTCTGTTTGGTAGATGCCCTGTAGCATCAGCGGCTTTGAAAATGTACGCCTGGTTCACATGTGAGCAATCACACATAGTGTGACAGCCGAGCAAGTCCGCGCTCTGCGGGACGCATTCAGCCTGGGACGTCCGCCCACAGTGAGCGTGGCCCCACAGGGTTTTCAGTCATGGGTTGTCTTGTCTGTAGTTTAACTACATAGGTAAGCAGAATATGAATTTTGATAAGTGATTAGAACATTTTTTTTTGTAGGCTTTACCGCCAGCACCTGTTCAGAATCACACAAATAAGCATCAGGTATTCAATGCATCTCTTCAAGACCATATTTATCCAAGCTGTTTTGGGAATACTCCAGAGTGGAATAGTTCTAAATTTATAAGTCTTTGGGGATCAGAAGTGATGAATGATAAGAACTGGAATCCTGGCACTTTCTTGCCAGATACAATTTCTGGTAAGGAACTTGTTAAAACTTTCTTAAAGGTTTAAAATGACCTGAGCTGGGCGGATTGCTCTCTCTCTTACCGCGGTCCCCCAGTAGAAGCCCTAGGCTAGTCGGTCTCCCGCCTCCGCCACTCCTGGGAGCCTCCTCGGCCTCGTCCCGCTGCCCCAGCCACCCACGTCCACCGCCAGCCAAGTCCCACTGCCCGGACGGAGCAAAGCAAGGTGCTGGCACCCTGAGGCTGCTCCCGGCACAGCGGGCTCTCCGGGGCCCTGCGCACGGTGGATCTCCCCGTGCCCCAGCGCTGCTGAGCCTCTTGTCTCCAGACCTCGGTGTTCTGCCAGTGGTGCTCAGACAATGGTGGCAGCCACTCAGCCTAGTGTGCAGGGCCCTTGCAGCTATGCCACCGTCCACCTCAGTGCTGTGACTTCTGTTCCTTTTCTGGTGCTGGACTGACCTTACATGGGGTCTGTCCCCTCTAACAAGCTCCTTCCTCCCAGCTCTCGGCTGCCCAGGTACAGCTGTCATTTCAGGCGCAGGGAAAGGTGCACCTGAAGAGGGGCTGGTTGCACCCTTATCTCTGTCTTCACGTGGTTAGAGCCCACGGTGGCCCCACACCCACACCCTGCATGTGCTCAGAAAAGCAGGCTACACTTGACATCTGTGCTTGGAGTGGGTTACTAGCTGTGTGACCTTGGGCAAGTTGCTTAGCCTCTCTGAGCCTCAGTTTCTCTGTCTTCAGGATGGGACTAATAGTACCAAGCTCTGAAAGTAGCTTTAAGACAAGTAAAATCACTTTGGGAAGCACCTAGCACGGGATTGGCACATAGTAGGTGCTCAATACATTTTTTTTCCTGGAGAAAACCTGTTTGACCTGTATCCTCCCAGTGAAGTCCCAGCTTCGGTAGCAGCCCCAGTGTCAGGAGTTCAGTCAGCTGACGTCCCTTAGGTTTTAGCGACACATTCCTAGAAGCCTTACTTCTCCCATTCTTCTCTGAAGGGAGTGACATATTAGGACCAACACTCTCAGAAACAAGACCCGAAGCCCTTCCACCTCCGTCTAGCGGTGAAACACCTGTAGTTTCCGAGAGCAAGGAGAAAAAAAACGCCGCAAAAAAGAAATGCTTGTATAATTTCCAAGATGCTTTCATGGAAGCAAACAAAGTTGTGATGGCCACGTCGTCAGCCACCTCCTCCGTGTCCTGCACGGCCACCACGGTGCAGTCCAGCAACAGCCAGTTCAAAGTGTCGTCCAAGAGGCCTCCTTCCATAGGTAAGGCCCACCAGCTTGCGGGAACCCTCGGGGCTGCGCAGCGAGTCTGCCGCTTCCTCCGCAGCATCTCTGTGATCGCCTTGTCCTTGGCGTGGCTGGAGGCCTGGTGTAGTAATCAACGCTGGAGAATGCTCGCACACAGGCAGCACGTCCCCTGGGAGTCGGGCCCGAGTTGCACTGCCCCACGAACTTCCTCTGGGGCTTTGCCACGCTGGCTTGCCTTTCTTCTCAGGACCTGTCACTCTGTGAGAGGAAGAGGTCACTGCTCTCGGGGCACACGGAGGAATTCTTAGTCCTCTGAAAGCAGGGGCCTGGTGGAGAGTGAGCCGATGGGGCTGCTGGCCCGCCTGGGGTGCAGCCCCTGCCGCCACTTGCGTCTGTGGTGTGCAGGGGGTGTGGCTCCCCACGCTGGCATGAGCACAGGGAGCAGGGGTCTGGAAGCAGAGGTCAAAGGCACACAGGAGCTGGCTCTAAGGGCACTCACTAGCCAAAGTCAGGACAGTTGGAGCATCGGAAAGAATAACAGGATGGACGACAGCACACAGGGTCAAGAATCCCCTGGGTGTTAAGAAAGGAGATGGGGGGTAGGGAAGCTGCTCTGTGATAGACATGCCAGACAGAGAAGGCCACTGTGCAGCCAGCAGGGTGACCGTTGGTCCAGGTGAGCGTCCCCACTGGTCGTTGAGAACAGTGGATATCCGTTTGGGGAACGAGCAGCACCCGCAGGTGACTGGCGGATCACCTGCCCACGGAACAGATGTGGCCTCACCATCATGGAACAGACTCACATGATGAGGGGCCTCTTAGGCAGTCACACGGGAAGGATCCAACATACCCTTTGCAGGAGTCATGCCCAAAACGTCTTTGCTGACTCTGACGTAACACCGTAAGCCCAGACTGGTGGGCAGCTGTGCTCAGCTGAGGTGATGTCAGTGTTACCGAAGGAAAAGGGTCAGAAGAGGCCGGGTTGGGGAGGAGTTACAGGGGCTGTGCGGGGGACGGGGTGGGAATGTCACGTGGACGGCACACATCCTGGATGCGGTCACACAGTGAAGTGTCGGGACCCCTGGGGCTCGTGCTGAGGTGTTCAGGGTGAGTGCAGCCTCCAGATGTTAGGCCAGAAAAGTGTGTGTGTGAGAAAGAAACATGACAAAATGTTAAATAGCAGTGAATCCAGGTGAGGGGTATATATGGGGCTTCTTTGTGCTGTTCCTTCAAAATTTGTGTAGCTTTGAACATCTTCACACGAAGAGGTAGAGAAAGCTTTAGTGAAGAGAAGCTAATGCAGCTCCACTGTCAGTGACCCTTCTGCGTCTCCGCGTGCAGGTGAGGTGTTCCACGGTGTCAACAAGGAGGACCACAGACACGCGGTGCCGGCCGCCCCGAGGAACAGCCCCACAGCCTTGGCGCCACTTCCCGCCCTCGCCCCTGCCGCGCTCGCCCCGGCCTCCTCGCCTCACCTCGCAAGTCTTGCAGCCCCGTCCTTCCCCAGCACTGCTGCCCCGTCCCCCGGGTTTGTGGAGCCGCGCAAGAGCTTCTGTCCTGCTCCGGGAGCGCCCCCGCCCCCCCGCAACCGATGGCTCCATCAGCGCTCCCCCCAGCGTCTGCAGGTGAGCCTGGTTCCCGCTGGTGCCGGAGTCAGGGAGCCATGTGCAGCCCGGCAAGCCAGGGAAGGGCAGAGGCCGCGGGTCGTGGGGAGGACACTGGTCGCACCTCTCGTCCTCAGGCCGGGGCCACCACGGGTGGGTGCAGCAGACCACCACCTCACCACTGGCAGCATGGGGGGGACGGGGGCTGGGTGTTTAAGTTGCATCTGTTCTGTGTTGAGTAAAGAACCATACAAGCATTCAACAGCTTGTTTTAAAAAGACGGTTTTTGTTACCTTCGAATTTGCCTCTTTGAAGCCACGACGCGGCGGGAGGGACAGTGGAGAGACTGTGTGCCCTCCGAGCCCCCGCGCCTGCGCATGGCACCTCCCCCGTGGGCCTCCCAGGGTGGGGTAGCTGCGCGTAACCGGCCCGTGTGTGGTTCTGCAGCGACCCCGACTGTGAGGGCCACCGCTGCGAAAACGGCGTGTATGACCCGCAGCAGGACGACGGGGACGAGAGCGCCGACGAGGACAGCTGTTCTGAGCACAGCTCCAGCACGTCTACCTCCACCAACCAGAAGGAGGGCAAGTACTGTGACTGCTGCTACTGCGAGTTCTTCGGGCACGGCGGGGTAAGTGCCGGGCGCCGCGGCCCAGGCGGCACCCGCGGTGCGCCGTCCGGGGTGTCGAGCCCCATGCACAGTGCGCTTAAGGTCACGGTGCGGTCTGGTGCTTCTGCTAAAGAAATAATGGAAAACATCTGCCCAGAGACCTGCCTACAAGGATTTCGTGTCTGCAGGTTTGCATTTGTTTGTGAGCCGGGGGCCGTCTGAACAGCCAGCCGTGGGAATCGCTGGGTCCAGACCCTGCGCGGCCATGCGGTGGGGCGCTCGCTGCGCGGCGTGCACCAGGGGGCCCCGAACGGTCTGTCCGTAGGAGCAGGTGGTGGCCGTGGGGCCCCGGGGCAGGCGGGGCGGGTGGGGCAGGCGGGGGGTGGGGGCTGGCCATTGCTCTTTCTCTACTTCTGTTCTGTCTGCGTTGGCTGGACGTGTGCACACACGTGTCCAGTGTCAGGAAGCAATGTTGGCAGTGGGGTAGAGGGCAGTTTTCTTTTTCCCTTTTGGCACTGAACAAGAAACCCACAAAGGGATGGAAAGATGCTGCAAACGCATTTATTGACACGAAAAGATCATCACACTATAATATGTACAGAGTAGGTTAATTCGTATGTGTGTTTTTTTTTTTCTTTTTTGGTTTAAAAATGTCCATTTGTGTACATAGTTGTACATGTTTTACCATAGTTTTTGTGAACACGTAAAGGTTGAGGGGTCAGTGCCAGAACTAATCTTCGGGTCACTCTGGGACAGCTTTTCCTTGTTGGTGCCACTTGTTTGTTTTCCTTATTTTTCACCACGAACTGTGTATTACTGGAGTAATAAGAAAACTTTCATCTTTAGAGATAGGTTCTGAAATTTGCAATATGCAGCATCATTAAAACTTGAAGCTTCATTCAGCCACGCTCTCCTTTAACTGCCTTAGCCTCCAGCTGCGCCGACAAGTAGAAATTACGCAGAGATGAGGGAGAAGCTCCGTTTGCGGCTGACCAAGAGGAAAGAAGAGCAGCCTAAAAAGGCGGACCAGCTCTCGGACAGAGAGAGTGTGGTTGACCATCGAAGGGTGGAAGACTTGCTACAGTTCATAAACAGCTCAGAGACCAAGCCCGTGAGCAGCACTCGAGCCGCCAAGCGAGCCAGACACAAGCAGAGGAAGGTAAACCATGTGCCGGCGCAGTGTTGCTCGAGGGTGGCCCGTGGAGCCGGGCTGGCTGCAGTGGGCCTCGGGGCCACGTGCCCACGCTGCGGCCATGAGGGCCCCTGACCGTCTCGGTCTCTGTGGCCTGAGCCGGAGCTGGTCAGAAGCCCCAGGTTGTGTTTTCAGGACTCGGCTTTTCCCTTTTGTGTCACGGGTTTGTTGATGGATCTAAAGCCTTTGGGTCCCTGTGGCCCGCGTGGGTGTGCCACAGCAGGCCTCTGCCTGAAAGAAGAGCCTTCTCTCCCAGGGAGGTTGAGGACGGAGCCCCTGGCAGGGAGGGAATAGAAGGGGGTCACTGTGGGCTCCTGGGCTCTTGGAGACTGTGGGAAAAGAAGTTATTTCGACACGAGGCTGGGACAGGGCCTTTGCCTCAGCGACATCCTTAGGACATAGTCTGAGTGCTCCCCATGCCCCGCTCCTTGTCCCCCAACTGGCAAAGGAGAGTCAGGCAGAGCCATCCCAGAAGAGGGTGGGCACGCACGTTGGCGTGAAGGGTCAGAGAGTAAGACGCACAGCCGTTGTGGGCTGCCCCGGGCACCTCGCCTTGTGGCGTGGGCCACACCGAGGTCAGCATCTACCAAGACTAGGCAGCTCGGCCCGGCGGCGAATGTAGCATGCAGAGGCTGTCCGCTAGCAGGTGAGACACAGCGCTCTTCGTGTTCCGGCTCCGGGTGAGGGGGCGGAGAGTGTCTGCTCTTCGGCGCCCCGGGGCTGCTTTTAGCTTCCTAAAGAGCCAGGCCGCGGCAGGCAGACCCAGGCTGCGCACAGACGGGGGCCTGCAAGGCCGACGGGGGCTCTGACGGCAGGACAGGTGGCTTGGGGAAGAGGCGAGGCCCCCGCGAGGCCCAGCAGAGATGGAGCGGGCGGACACTCCCAGAGCGGGCAGGGGATGGTGCCTCCACCTGTAGCTGCTTACGATGTGGAGACAGTTGTGATTGGATCGCCAGGAGCCCTGCTTGTACCTCACGCTCCTAATCGTGGGCTTTGAGGAGATAGGGGTCTGCCCAGCCCCATTAGAGGGGGGCACTGAGAACTGTTCTCCATTTGGGTGTTAGGTTAGGGCCCCCTCACCCCGTGCGCTCGGTAACCTGCACCCCATCTCCGTAGAGCGTCTGGTTGATGGGCTGGTTGTTGATAGGAAGGCACCACATACCTGCTTGTGGGTTCCCTATAGCTTCTGTTCTGGGGCGGGTTTGCTCCCGACCTGTGCTGTGGGAGACACTCTGCTCACTAGACACTGGACACAGGGGCCACTCCAGGAGTCTGCCTCCAAGGCTTTGCTTTGAACACACGGAAAAAGGATTTTGAGTAAGTTTTACTTGAATTGTTAAGTTAAATTTTTAAAACATCTGCCATTAAATTTTTAACAATTTATATTTAAGTTCTTCAAAATGACACTTTTTTTAAAATATTGTTTACTGAGTGTTGTGAACAATAATTAAAATCTGGAAGGACTTTTATTTTTTTAATTGTATTTTGTTTTATTTTTGGAAGGACTTTTAAATGCAAAATGTATTTGCCAAAGTCTTTTACTGGAGGAGCTCAGGGATGCAAAGAGTCAGGCACTCTTTACAGCCTTCATTTGTTTTCTAAGCAAAAAGAATAGTTTCCATGGAGGCTCCTGGACTAGGCATCACCGGTGAAGTCCAGTCTTCACTTGGACTGAAGTTAACTTAGTGCCAAGCTGGAGGGCAGAAGTAGCCAGTACCTGTTTGCTGTGTGATGTGGAACGTATCAGAATGCCACTTGCTCTGTCACGCTGGTGGAAGTATCTTGGGAGTTTGGTTTGTCTGCCAGGCTGGGAAAAAGGCATTTCAGGTTTTGAGTACACACTTTCAAAGTGTCTTGTCGATGTGCGCGTGAAGGCCCCAGCCTCGCCTGGAGAGGTGGCGCGCCGGCAGCTGGCTGGTGGTGTCATCCGGCTGCCACACACACGGGAGGCTGGCACAGCAGCTGCTCTGACCTTGCTTTATTTTATTTATTTTTTAAGCAGGCTCCACGCCCAGCGCGGAGCCCAGTGCGGGGCTTGAACTCACGACTGTGAGATTGAGACCTGAGCCGAGATCAAGAGTCGGATGCTGAACTGGCTGAGCCACCCCGGCGCCCCTGGCCTTGTTTTAAAGAAGTGCTTAGTCACTAGGACAAAGGCTATAAAGAAGATTCTGTTAAGCACTGCCCCTCCCCCCCGCCACAACCAATAAAGTAATAAATACATACCTTAGTAGAAAGATTAAATCTAATAATCTCGGAGAGTAAAATGATTTGGGTCAGGTATGTTTTAAGCTGTTTGGCTTATTATGACCTGTTTCAGGGTTTATGTTCTTACTATATGATTTGTTTTTATTTTTTTAATGTCTTAACGAAGAACACTTCCTGTTTTCTTAAGTTGCTGCTTCTTCTCGCATCACAGCTGGAGGAGAAAGCTCGCCTGGAAGCAGAGGCCCGGGCCCGGGAGCACCTGCACCTCCGCGAGGAGCAGCGACGGCAGCAGGAGGAGGAGGAGTTTCAGCGGCTCCAGGAGCTTCAGAAGCTGAGGGCTGCGAAAAAGAAGAAGAAGGAGAGGCCGAGTAAAGACTGTCCCAAGCTGGACATGCTTGCTAGAAACTTCCAGGCAGCAGCCGGGTCCGTACCCAACTCTGAAAACATGCACAATGGCTCACTAGAGCAACTGGAAGAACCAGAAACCTCCTCTCACTCTCCTTCCAGACATGGGGACCACACGGAGCCCAGGCCAGGGCCGGCGGCCAGCGGGGATGCTGCCAGCCCCGCGGACTCCAGAGACTCCACGCTCCTCCTCCCAAAGGAGGCCAGTGCGAAGCGGCAGGAGCCACTGTCTTTTCTCCTTGACATAATGCAGCACCACAAGGAGGGGAACGGCAAGCAGAAGCTCAAACAGACCAGCAAGGCCAGCAGCGAGCTGCTGAGGAAGCCAGCCGAGCCCCCCAAAGCCTCCGAGGGCCAGCCCCGACCCCGGCCCCAGACCGAGTCAAAGGCAAAAGTGCTTGACTTCACTTCCCTGGCGGAGCACAAAAGGGAGGACAGAAAGGTGAACAGTAACAACAATAACAAAAAGCAGCTGAACCACGTCAAGGAAGAGAGGTTGAATCCGGCCCCCCCAGAGCCTGCCTCCCCCAGTGAGCACCCTCAGGACAGCAAGCTGGTGCTGGCGGACTCTCCGCAGCCTAAGGGCAAGAGCAAGAAAAATAGGAAGAAGAAAGGAGACAGAGTCAGCAGTTCAATCGGTAAATAGGGAGCAGTGGGGAGTGTGGCCGGTGCCCGTGGTGCCCCTGTCGACTGGGGTGCTGGCTTGGGGCTACTTGTGGCTTTGCCACAGCAGGGAGACACAGATAGCCATTGTTGTTCCGTGTTGTTGTTTTGAAATAATTATAGTACAAAGAATTCCTCTGCGGCTCGCTCCGATTCCCCAGACTCAGTGTGTGTACCACATCTGCGCTCTCTTTCTCCCTCTTTTATTGTTTTCCTGAGGCAAAGGAGAGTAATTTCAGACATGAGGCCCCTTTGCCCTTAAATACTTCACTGTATATTTCCTCAAAACAAGGATACTCTCTTACAAAACCACAAATACAGTTATCAGAATTAAGAAATTAGTACTGATACCATAGCATGATCCTAATTGTAGACCCTACTGCTATTTCTGCAGCCATCCCTTTAATTTCCTTTATAGAAAGAAAAAAAAAGTTAGTTTTTCCTGACACAGGATCCAGTCCAGGTCACATGTTATATCTCCTTAATTTCCTTTAATGAATCGGTTCCTCAGTTTCTCATGACCTTAACATTTTTAAAGAGTCAGTCCATTTATTTTTTTAGAATAATTTATTATTTGGAATAATTTCAGTTTGATTTTGTGTGCCATTTCTTGATGATCAGATTCAGAGTATGTGTTTTGGGCAGTGGTGCCGTGGAAGTGGTGGGTCCTTGCTGGTGCCCTCTATGTGGGGCACGGTGTCTGGTGACGGGGACTCAGCCTCCCCTGCTGCTGGTAACATCACTGGCAAGTCCTGCCCGAAATGGTTGTTCCTCCATTGTTTGCCACGTGGTGATTTTTCTAACATTATTATTCCTTGGACAGTTCTTATTTGGTGCTTGCCTTCCCCCCGCCCCATGTATGGCTTTCATTCGTTCAGTTATTTAGATCAGGGTGGGTTCGTAGAGTCTTACTTTGTACTATAGACCATAGGCCTTTACTAACACTACTTATTTTGGTCCTCTGGCTGTCCCAGATGCAGTCGGTGCCCCCTCAGATGGTCCCTCGACCCCATCACTCTTGGGGCACTTGCTTACTTTCCTGCACAGTGAGATGTTCCGGGCTTATCTTGTACTTTCCCTGTCTCAGCCCTGAAGCTGCCGTTTTCCAGGGAGCCCTGGTTCTTTTTAGAGGAGTTTAGAAACCCAGATCCGGGTGCTGCTGCTTGCTGTGTGGTTTTGCTGCTAGACCCTTTCCACTGACACAGCCGGGAGGGGGGGAGGGGGGCGCATACGCAGCCTCCATGAGCATCTCATGTAGTTTCTGTTCACACCGAGGGCTTCGGTGGCGCTCCCCCTCGCCTCTCCGCCTGCACAGCGCTGTGCGCAGTGTTTGACTAACGGAACGCACGAAAAGTAGGTTCAAAATTGCTCACCACCACCACCCCCACCACCCCCCCCCCACCCCGTGAAAAGTCTCCAGGCTGAGGGCACGCGGGCTGGGGCTGGAGCGCAGCGGCGGGGAGGTGCCGGGAGGGGCGCCCGCACGGTCTGGTGCAGCTGCCGCTCTAGGCGCCTTTGTTTGTGTTCGGTTCCCTCCGCGTTGGTTTCCCCACCCCCAAGCCTGGTTCTCCCTTTTCCACTTCACTTCCGCCCACTCCCTGTAGGTGACGACTCGGTTTCTTTCTTTTCTTTTTTACACAGAAGGTAACTCCTAGAGATCTTCTTTTGCCCCTTGCTTGCCCCTCCCGCCAACTGAACACGTTCGGGAAAGCGCGGAGCGCGAGGGGTTCACAGAGCTCCTCCGCGCCGGGCTTGTGGCTGTCCGCGGGGCCGCCCTGGGCGCTGTTTCTTGCCAAGGACTCCCAAGAAGGCGGAGTGCCGAGTCAGGAGGCGGGGCGGGGACCGGCTCATCCGGCTGGTGACTTGAGCCAAGACAGGAGGTGATGTCAGTCCCCAGAGGAGCTTTCATGTGCATTTTCTCTAATTGCAGTGAGGTTATATTTTTAAGCATTGTTTGCCTCTTTTTCGTGAATTTTCTATTCACATTTTCTTCTTGGTTTTAAATTACGTTTTTGGTCTTTTTCCTTGCATTTTTAAGAGTCTTTCATATATTAGGAATATTAATTGGCCTTCTTTCTACCTACATCACAGGCTGCAGATACATACTCCTTTGGACTGTGTCTGTGATGCTTGCCAGCCATGCAGTAGTTTTCTTTTTCAGTTTTAGATAGTCATTTCATTGATCTTTTAGTGCCTCTGGATTTTAAAGTGGTCGGAAAGTGTTACTCTAACGCTAAGGTGGAAGAGGAATGTGCCGGTGCCTTCCGGGATTTCTGTAGCCCCACCTTTCTCATTTAGCCCCTGGTACATTTGGAGATTTTTCGTGGGTATCATGTGAGCCATGGGTCCGGTATTCTCTCTTCTTAAGGGGTTAGCCCACTGGCCCAGCACCAGTTACTAAAAATTCATCTTGCCCCGTGATTCAGGGTGCCTCCTTTGTGCCAAACTAAATTTCCCTGTGTCCTTGATCTACTCAAGAATTTCTGTTCTTTTCCTCCTCGCCTCTTCCTGAGCCCTTGCTGCACTGAGTTAGTTACGTCGGGAGCTCCATGTGTTCAGCGAGGCCTCGCCTCCCGGCTGTTTTCCACTGCCGTCCCAGCTCTTCTTGCATGTCTGTGCTTCTGTACGAACTTTAGTGCCCGCGTGCCAGAGCCATAGTGTCTCTGTTGGGGTTGCATTACATTTACAAATTAATTTAGGGAGAATTTATATCTTTATGTTGATTGTCCTTTCCAGAAATAGGAGTGTTTCTCCATTTGTTCAAGTCTACTTTTGTGACTTTTAGGAATGTTTTAAATTTTCTCTCATAGAAAGAGAGAAATGGAAGTTGGTCTATTTGGTATTTCTGTTTCTAATGAGGTTAATTTTAGTAAACTATATTTCCATAGTAAATTATTCTTTTAGCTAGATTTTCCAACTTACTTACCTAGATGTCTGAAACTACATAGTTTTTAAAAATATTTTTCAATGGCTATTTTCTTTTTTAACAATTTTAATTTAAATTCTATTAATGTATAATATATTATTGGTTTCAGAGGTACAGGCCTATGATTCATCAGTCTTATATAATACCCAGTGCTCATTGCATCACATGGCTTTCCTCTCTTCCCCTATGATCCTCTCTTTGTTTCTTATATTCCACATGTCAGTGAGATTATATGATAATTGTTTTTCTTTGGTTGACTTATTTCGCTTAGCACAATGTCCTTTAATTCCATCCACATCATTCAAATGGCAAGATTTCTTTTTTTTGATGGCTGTGTAATATTCCATTGTATATATATACACCACATCTTCTTTATCCATTCATTTGTCAATGGACACCTATTGTGGACATTACTGCTATAAACATTGGGGTGCATGTGCCCCTTTGGATCACTGTATTTGTGTCTTTGGGGTAAATACCCAGTAGTGCAGTTGCTGGGTCGTATGGTAGCTCTTATTTTCAACTTTTTGAGGAACCTCCATACCGTGTTCCAGAGTAGCTGCACCAGCTTGCATTCCCACCAACAGTGTAGGAGGGTTCCGCCTTCTCTGCATCCTCGCCAACATCTGTCGTTCCCTGACTTGTTAATTTTAGCCATTCTGACTGGTGTGAAGTGGTATCTCATTGAGGTTTTGATTTGGATTTCCCTTCTGCCGAGCGATGTTTAGCACTTTTTCATGTGTCTGTTGGCCGTTTGGATGTCTTCTTTGGAGAAATGTCTGTTCATGTCTTCTGCCCATTTCTTGATTGGATTATTTGTTCTTTGGGCATTGAATTTGATAAGGTCTTCATAGATTTTGGATACTAGCCCTTTATCTGATATGTCATTTGCATATATCTTCTCTCATTCTGTCGTTTGTCTTTGGTTTTGTTGACTGTTTCCTTTGCTGTGCAAAAGCTGTTTATCTTAATGAAGTCCCAATAGTTTATTTTTGCCTTTGTTTCCCTTGCCTTTGGCGATGTTTCTAGGAAGAAGTTGCTGCGGGTGAGGTCAAAGAGGTTGCTGCCTGTGTTCTCCTTTAGGATTTTGATGGACTCCTGTCTCACGTTTAGGTCTTTCAACCATTTGGAGTCTATTTTTGTGTGTGGTGTAAGGAAATGGTCCAGTTTCATTCTTCTGCATGGGGCTGTCCAATTTTCCCAACACCATTTGTTGAAGAGACTGGTTTTTTTCCATTGGACATTCTTTCCTGCTTTGTTGAAGATTAGTTGACCATAGAGTTGAGGGTCCATTTCTGGGTTTCCTATTCCTTTCCATTGATCTGTGTGTTTTTGTGCCAGTACCATACTGTCCTGATGATTACAGCTTTGTAATAGAGCTGGAAGTCCGGGATTGTGATGCCACCAGCTTTGGCTTTCTTTTTTCAACATTCCTTTGGCTACTTGGGGTCTTTTCTGGTTCTGTACAAATTTTAGGATTATTTGCTCCAGTTTTGTGAAAAAAGTGGATGGTATTTTGATAGGGATTGCATTGAATGTGTAGTTTGCTCTAGGTAGCATAGATATTTTACGGTATTCTTCCAATCCGTGAGCATGGGATGTTTTTCCATTTCTTTGTGTCTTCCTCAGTTTCTTTCATGAGTGTCCTATAGTTTTCTGAGTACAGATTCTTTGCCTCTTTGGTTAGATTTATTCCTAGGTATCTTACGGTTTTGGGTGCAATTGTAAATGAGATCGACTCCTTAATTTCACTCTCTTCTCATTGTTAGTGTTATAGGATGCAGCTGATTTCTATGCATTGACTTTATATCCTCCCACTTTGCTGAATTCTTGTATGAGTTTTAGCAGTTTTGGGGGTGGAGACTTTTGAGTTTTCCACACAGAGTATATCATCTGCGAAGTGTGAGAGTTTGACTTCTTTGCCAATTCAGATGCCTTTTATTTCTTTTTGTTATCTGATTGCTGCGGCTAGGACTTCTAGTAGTATGTTGAACAATAACGGTGAGAGTGGACATCCCTGCTGTGTTCCTGACCTTAGGGGAAAAGGCTGTGGGCTTTTCATATATAGCGTTTATGATACTGAGGTATGTTCCCTCTATCCCACACCATGAAGAGTTTTAATCAAGAAAGGATCCTGTCCTTAGTCAAATGCTTTTCCTGTCTTTTGAGAGGATCTCTTGAGAGGATCATACGGTTCTTGTCCTTTTATATATGTAGTATATCACATTGATTGGTTTGCGGATTCTGAGCCAACCTTGCAGCCCAGGAATAAATCGCACTTGGTTGTGGTGATTAATCCTTTTAATGTACTGTTGGATCCTACTGGCTAGATTTTGGGGAGAATTTTTGCATCCATGTTCATCAGGGATATTGGTCTGTAATTCTCCTTTTTGGTGGGGTCTTTGTCCCGTTTTGGGATCAAGGTAATGCTGGCCTCATAGAAAGAGTTTGGAAGTTTTCCTTCCATTTCTGTTTTTTTGGAACAGTTTCAGAAGAATAGGTATTAATTCTTCTTTAAATGTTTGGTAGAATTCCCCTGGGAAGCCATCTGACCCTGGGCTCTTGTTGGGAGATTTTTAATGACTGCTTCAGTTTCTTTGCTGGTTACAGGTCTGTTCAGGTTTTCTCTTTCTTCCTGTTTCAGTTTTGGTAGCTTATACATCTCTAGGAATGCATCCATATCTTCCACATTGCCTAATTTGTTGGCATATAGTTGCCCATAATATGCCCTTATAATTGTTTGTATTTCTTCAGTGTTGGTTGTGATCTCTCCTCTTTCACTCATGATTTTATCTATTTGGGTCCTTTCTCTCTTCTTTTTGATAAGTCTGGCCAGGGGTTTATCGATCTTATTAATTCTTTCAAAGAACCAGCTCCAAGTTTTGTTGATCTGTTCTGTTCTTTTGGTTTCTATTTCATTGATTTCTGCTCGGATCTTTATTATTTCTCTTCTCCTGCTTGGTTTAGGCTTTATTTGCTCTTCTTTCTCCAGCTCCTTTAGGTGTAAGGTTAGGTTGTGTATTTGAGACCTTTCTTGTTTCTTGAGAAAGGCTTATATTGCTATATACTTCCCTCTTAGGACCTCCTTTGCTGCATCCCAAAGATTTTTTTTTTTTTTTAAGATTTTATTTATTTGACAGAGACACAGTGAGAGAGGGAACACAAGCAGGGGGAGTGGGAGAGGGAGAAGCAGGCTTCCCATGGAGCAGGGAGCCCGACGCAGGGCTCTATCCCAGGACCCTAGGGTCATGACCTGAGCCGAAGGCAGACGCTTAACGACTGAGCTACCCAGGCGCCCCATCCCAAAGATTTTGAACAGTTGTGTTTTCATTTTCATTTGTTGCCATGAATTTTTTAAACCTTTAATTTCCTGGTTGACCCATCCATGCTTTAGTAGCCTCCATGTATTTTAGCCTCCATGTATTTGAGTTCTTTCCAAATTTCCTCTTGTGATTGAATTCCAATTCCACAAAGCATTGTGGTCCGAAAATATGCAGGAAACAATCCCAGTATTTGGTACCGGTTGAGACCTGATTTCTGACCCAGGATGTGATCCATTCTGGAGAATGTTCCTTGTGCACTTGAGAAGAATGTGTATTCTCTTGCTTTGGGGTGGAATGTTCTGAATATATCTGTGAAGTCCATTTGGTCCAGTGTGTCATTTAAAGTCTTTATTTCCTTGTTGATCTTTTGCTTAGATGATCTGTCCATTGCAGTGAGGGGGGTGTTAAAAGTCCACTACTATTATTGTATTATTGTTGATGTATTTCTTTGATTTTGTTATGAATTGGCTGCTCCCATGTTAGGGGCATAAATATTTACAGTTGTTAGATCTTCTTGTTGGATAGACCCTTGAATTATTATATAGTGTCCTTCCTCATCTCTGATTATGGTCTTTGATTTAAAATTTGATTTGTCTGTTATAAGGATTGCCATCCCAGCTTTCTTTTGATGTCCATTCGCATGATAAATGGCTTTCCACCCCCTCACTTTAAATCTAGAGGTGTCTTTCAGTCTAAAATGAGTCTCTTGCAGACAACATATCGATGGGTCTTGTTTTTTGTTGTTCTTGTTCTTGTTTTATCCAATCTGATACCCTGTGTCTTTTGATTGGGACATTTAGCCCATTTATGTGCAGAGTAATTATTGAAAGATACAAATTTAGTACCATTGTATTACCTGTAAAGTGACTGATAATTTATATTGTCTCTGTTTCTTTCTGGTCTGTGTTACTTTGGGGCTTTCTCTTTGCTTAGAGGACCCCTTTTAATATTTCTTGTAGGGCTGGTTTGGTGATCACAAATTCTTTTAGTTTCTGTTTGTCCTGGAAGCTTTTTTCCCTCCTATTTTGAATGACATCCTAGCTGGATAAAGTATTCTTGGCTGCATATTTTTCTCATTTAGCACCCTGAATATATCATGCCAGTCCTTTCTGGCCTGCCAGGTCTCTGTGAGTAGGTCTGCTGCCAGTCTAATGTTTTAGTCCTTCTAGGTTACTGACCTCTTGTCCCCAGCTGGTTTTAGGATTTTCTCTTTGTCTCTGAGATTAGCAAGCTTCACTATTATACGTCAGGGTGTTGGCCTACTTTTAATGATATTGAGAGGGGAGTTCTCTGTGCCTCTTGGATTTTGATGCCCATTTCCTTCCCCAGATTAGGGAAGGTCTCCACTATAATTTGCTCCAATATGCCTTCTGCCCACCCTTCCTCTTCTTCTGGGGTCCCAGTTATTCTAATATTGTTTTGCTTTACGGTGTCACTTATCTCTCGAATTCTGCCCTCGTGATCCAGTAGTTGTTTGTCTGTCCTTGTCTCAGCTTCTTTATTCTCCATCATTTGGTCTTCTATATCACTCATTCTCTCTTCTGCCTCATGTATCCTAGCGGTTAGAGCCGCCATTTTTTTATTGCATCTCATCAATAGCCTTTTTGATATTGACTTGGTTAGATTTTAGTTCTTTTATTTCTCCAGAAAGGGATCCTCTAGTGTCTTCCATGCTTTTTTCAAGCCCAGCTCGTATCTTTATAATCGTTATTCTGTACTCTAGTTCCAACGTCTTATGTCCATACTGGTTAAGTCCCTGGCAGTCAGTACTGCCTCTCGCTCTCTTTTTTTGAGGTAAGTTTTTCCATCTTATCATTCTGTCCAGAGACGAATAGATGAACGAGAGAACAAAATACTAAAATGGCAACAGTGACCCCAGAGAAGTGTACACTAAACAAGTCAGACCCAAAACTGAAACACGAAAAGAAAAAAAGAGAATATAATCAGACCGGTGAGCAGAATAGAGCAATACACTGGATTCTGTGCGTATTTTGGTCTGTTTTTTAGAAAACTAGATCCCAAATTTGTAAAGAGAGAAGAACTTAAATATGTATAACAATAAAGTCAAATACAACGAAAAGATAGAATGTAACTGTAAAAATGGAAATTAAAAGACAGGAAGAACAAAAGAGAAGAAAAACAAACAAAAAAGGGATATAAACAGGTTAACAGAACAGAGCAATATACTGTCTCCTGAGTGTATTTTGGTCAGTTAGAAAAAACTACGTTTCAAAATTGTAAAGAAAGAAAAACTTTTTATACAAAAATAAAGTTAAATATATTGAAAGGATAGAATGTAACTGTAAAGATGAAAATTTTAAAAGACTTTAACAACAACAACAAAAAAAAACCCCACCCCCCAAAAAACAACAACAAGAGGATATGAGCAGACAGGTGAATAGAGCAGAACCATTCACTAGATTTTGGGTGTATTTTGGTCTGTTAGAAGAAGCTGCATCCCTAAATTGTAAAGCAAGAAAAACTTACATACATACAAAAGTAAGATTCAGTACAATGAAGGGGTAGAGTGTAACTGTAAAAATGAAAATTAAAAAATTTTGTTTTTAAAGATTTTATTTATTTATTTGACAGAGACACAGCAAGAGAGGGAGCACAAGCAGGGGGAGCCTGCTTCTCCCTCTCCCACCCCCCCCGCTTGTGTTCCCTCTCTTGCTGTGTCTCTTTCTGTCAAATAAATAAAATCTTTAAAAAAAAATAAAAAGGAGTTGATAAAAAAAATTGGTTGAAAAAGGAAAAAAAAATTTTTTAAGATTTTTATTTATTTATTTGTCAGAGAGAGAGAGCGCATGAGCAAGCACAAGCAGAGGGAGAAGCAGATTCCCCACTTAGCAGGGAGCCCAACAGGGGCTCGATCCCAGGACCCTGGATCATGACCTGAGCCGAAGGCAGACGCTTAACTGACTGAGCCACATAGGCATCCCAAGAAAAAAAAAATTTTTTTTTAAGTTGAAAGACTAATGAATCATGGTAAAAAAAAAAAAGCCATGAATTCTATGTGCAGTATTCCCCTAGCGCTGGAGTTCTCCCGTTCTCCTTGATCGGTAAACTTGGTCTTGGCTTGCTGGCTGTTCCTGCTGATCTTCTGGGGTAGGGGCCTGTTGCCCTGGTTCCCCAATGTCTTTGCCGGAGGCGGAATTGCCCCGCCCTTGTCGGTCTGGGCTAAGCAAGCTGCCCGGATTTGCTCTCAGGAGCTTTTGTTCCCTGCAAGCTCTCGGTACAGCTCTGGGGGACCGGGGCGAAAATGGTGGCCTCCCAATCGGCCCGGAGGAGCTGAGAACTCGGGGCCCCGCTCCTCAGTGCGCCCCCAGAGAAAAGCAGTCACTTCCGTCTCTCTGGTCTCCGGCCGCACTCCGTGCTCACCCGGCCTGTGACTGAGCATTTGTATCTCTGGCACCCGACCCCATGTGGAGTCTCCAAACCCAGCAGATCCCCGCGGTGCGCTCCCGTGCTGCTCCTCCCGGGGAGGAAGGGGAGTCTCCCCGGCTCTGCCGCTTGTTGGGTCCCTGCTGGAGGAGCAGTGGCCCGACTGGGCCGCGGATCACAGTTTATGGCCACCCCGAGCTGAGACCCCGAGCCTCGGCTCCATCTCTGCAGCCGGCCTCCCCGCTCCGATACCCAGGAGCTCTGCCACACTCAGGCACCCCCGGTCTTTCTGTGACCCCGAGGGTCCTGAGACCACACTGTCCCGCGAGGGTTCCACCCCCCGCTTAGCCACTGGAGCGACGTCCCTCCGCGGAGCCGGCTTCTAAAAGTTCCAATTTTGTGCTCCGTGGCTCTAGCACTTGCCAGAAGCGGCCGATGGAGGCCCCCTCCCCTGCCATCTATCCTCCCGAATATCGCCTCGGATTCACTTCTCCGCACGTCCTACCTTCCAGAAAGTGGTCGCTTTTCTGTTCAGAGAGTTGCCATTCTTTTCTTCCATCTCCTGTTGAGTTCGCAGGTGTTCAGAATGGTTTGATCCCTATTCAGCTGAATTCCTGAGACCAGACGAAATCCAGGTCTCCTACTCCTCTGCCGTCTTGCTCTGCCTCCTCACCATTTCTTATTTTGTGTATTTGTGTTTTCTCCCCATTCTGTTTCATTCAGCTAATTAATAGCTTGTCGTTTATTTTGAGAATGCCCGAGTGGAACAGTGAGTGGGGCCTGTGACCCTTGATCTCGGGGTTGTGAGTTCAAGCCCCACGTTGGGTGTGGAGCCCACTTTAAAAAAAAAAAAAGTTTGTGTATTTTATTCACTTTTTTTTTTAAAAAAACAGGCTGTTCATTAGCTAGGTTTACTGTTCTTTCTAATATCTCATCAATTTCTGCTTTTATCTTTATTTTCTTCCCATGCATGCTTTTACTTTGTTGTTTACTTTCTAACTTTTTGATTTGGGAATTAAGCTCATTTGTTTTCATTCCACAATTTTTTATTGATCAAACTATTTAGCACTTCAAATTTTCCTCTGATCATTCCTTTAAATATATTTCATAGTCTGATAATGTTTCCATTGGCATTTTGTTTTAAGAAATTCAGGAATTTCTTTGTTTTTGTCCCCTCCTTTGCCCAGTAGTTTAATAGGTGGCTTTTAGGTTTCCTGGTGGAAGAGTCTTTTTTTTCTTTTTTTTTAAGATTTTATTTATTTGAGAGAGAGTAAACAAGTGGGGGGTGGGTGGCTGAGAGAGAAGGAGAAGCAGATTACCTGTTGAGCAGGGAACCTAATACTGGGCTCGATCCCAGAATCCTGGGATCATGACCTGAGCCAAGCACAGACGCCTCACGGATTGAGCCACCCAGGTTCCCCTGGGAAAGCCTTTTTTATGTTAATAAGTTCTAGGTTTTCTGCATTGCGATCAGAGACCATTATTCATAATATTTCTGCTTTATGGAATTTCCTGATATTTTCCTTGTGACCAGCTTTTGTAACTGCTCTGTATACACTTGAGATAAAAATGTATTTTTTTCTGTTGTCATGGTGAAAATTGAATGTATATATCTGCTTGATGTATCGATCAATAATATTTAGGGTTAGGTCTTCTGTTTCCTTCCTGGTTTTTTGTCCTCTTGACCTGTCTTCTGTTATTTATTTATTTATTTATATTTTAAAGATTTTATTTCTTTGACAGAGAGAGACACAGCGAGAGAGGGAACACAAGCAGGGGGAGTGGGAGAGGGAGAAGCAGGCTCCCCGCGGAGCAGGGAGCCAGATGCGGGGCTCGATCGCAGGACCCTGGGATCGTGACCTGAGCCGAAGGCAGACGCTTAACCAATGAGCCACCCAGGTGCCCCTGTCTCCTGTTATTTATTATTAATGAGTTTCTAGGTTTTCTTGTCTTTCTTGCAATTTTGCTTTATAAAGTGGTGTTTGTATTTGGTGCACATTGCTAACTAATATCTTTTCAGTGAATTCTGGGTTTTAGTACTAAAAAATGTCCTTTCATTGTGCTTTTGCCTTGAATTCTACTTTGTCTAAAGGTGGTGATCGCTGCCCCCCCCCCCCCCCGGCTCTTTGTGTCTCCATTCGCCTGGCGGGACACTTCTGTTCTCATCCCTGAGGCCCTCAGTGGTAGCTCCTTCTCTGATTTCAGACAGCACAAATCTTGAATCTTGCTTTGTGAGCCAAATGGAAAATCTTATCTGGAGGTAATTTAAGCCCCATTCTCATATATTATTACTATGTGCTTTGTCTCAGCTCCGACGACATTTTATAATTAGTCTGTATATTTTATATTTGCTGTTTTTTTTTTTTCTATATGATTTTCTTTTCTTAGCTTTTATTTTTGACAATCATTGATGTTTAAGAAAGTTGGCGATCTTGCCTGAGTGCACTCCTCCACACTTGCACTGTTGGGCCCCGTCGTTGGTTTCCTCGCTTACCTTCCACAGCTGGCTTCAAGGCAGCTTCTCTGACACCACTTACTGCCTGGACAACAGTCCGTGAGCTGCTTCCATCCTTTTCACTCCCCACCTTTTGCAGTCCCTTTTCTTCCATTTCCCAGCTGCATTATTTCTGCTATGTCAGACACAGGGCGTTTATAGGTCTCCATCTGACTACATCCCATGCTGGTGTTGGTCCCCCTGTGAAGTGTTCCCTGTCCTCCTCCGGTTGGATGATGCTCACCGTTAGGCGCGCTTCCTCGAGTGGGGGTCAGGGGCATAGAATTCTCTGAGCTCTGGCAAAGCAAAATGTTTCCTACAGTCTTAATAATGTACAGAAGCCTAGCCTGGCTGGGTCACACTTTCCACTCTGATTAATGTAGCTTTGCTGTTGTGAAAAATATTTTCCTGGTACTGAATCTGGTTATGGTTTTGTCACTTTTTTTTCTTATGCCAAGATGTTCACTAGTGATTATTAATTCTGATCAGAAGAAAAGAAGATTAGACATTGCTTTCAAAGACAGCTTTTCCAGCAGATATACCTGCTCTATTCACTTTTGTCATTGTTCCTCTTCCAGAACTGTTAATGGAAGGACTGTTGATCAGAGACTCGCTCTCCTAGACTTCACTTTCATTACATCTCTGAACACTCCTGCCCCATGTCGCCCTTCCCCATACACCAGGATTTCTTTGAACCGGGCCTCAGCAGGTCTAGTTGGCAGGCAGGCGAGGTCTGCAGGTGGACATGTAGATGAAGGCCCAGTCGGAATAGTCTTGGTGTGGCCAGGGAGGAATGGATTGGGCCGTGGACACAGGGCAGCTGTGAGCTGTGTGTGTTGTGAGGATGAGTCTGCACTGGCTGGGTTGGGCAGGGTGGGGCCCGGCTGGGAAGCTGGTGAAGGCCAGCTCTGAGGCAGCAGCAGTGGGTAGAGATTGGGTGGGGGCGGTCCTCGACTGTTCACAGAGAATTTGCTGGGCCGGTAGAAGCCCTGACGTGAGAGTGAGACGGGGCTGAGGGTCCCCGTCAGAAATGGAGCAGGCTCACAGCACGCCATACTGGGGGGCAGGTGCCTGAGGGCGCCTGTAAGGGAGCCAGCTGCAGGGACGTGCAACTCACGAAAGCAGTCTGGGGCAGTGGGGGAGGTTTGGTGGTGTCCTATCCCCATGGAAGGAGGGGTTGGTGGGGGCGGGGGTAGTGCAGAGGGAAGCTGGGCGCAGGGAGCTCTGGGTGCCAGCAGTGGGTGGCTGGGAGGGGCTGTGGTCATGCAGGTCCCTACGGGGAAGCTCTTTGCAGACGTTTCTGTGAGCTCACAGATGTGAAGGCACTCTGCCTGGTGGTCTAAGTCAGCAAAACGTTAGCTGCCATTCCAGCTTATGCTGCTGTCAGAGTGCCCCAGTGAAAGGAACAAAGGTGTGTCTTTGTTTTCTACAGAAGACAAAAAATTATCCCATGCTAAAGACTGCAGGGAAGTGGGGACTCTGTACCTTCCTTTGAGGATGGGGCCAGGTGTTGCGTGTGCACCACCAGCTCTCTTGTGCGCTGACGTAGCCTCTGGTGCCCAGGGCTCAGGCAGTACCCAGGATCCCACAGATGGTAACAGACAGGGTGGGCAGAGAAGAAGCACGAAGTTGAACCCCTCAAACTTGCTGAGATTCAAGGATTTGGAATAATTCTGAATCATTAGTCTCCCTGCCATCCTGCCTGTTTTCAAAGAAGGTGATTTAACTGCAAAGTGAAATACAGCCTTGCTTTTTTATTGGAACGGCCTGAAAAGTGTTTGATGATGTCTCTGGGATGCTGCACGTATAACTGAATGCCTGGGAGAGCCATCTTCCAATAGAGGTTGATGTCGGTGTCCCCGGTACAGTCAGTCGTGTCCTGTTGCTGTGAGGGGCACTTGCAAGGGACAGCATTCGCCTCCCTATGGGGCTGCCTTCTGGGCTTCTGTTCACTAGCATGCCCCCACTCCTTCCTGCCCTCCTGTAGGGACTTAGGACAGACTCTGGGCTTGCAAGCACCTTAGGTTTCAGGGAGTCTTCTCAAGGGCCCTCCCATCACGGAAATGTGTCAAGTAAAGACCAGTCACTTGAGGAATCTGGGTGCCAGCAAATGGATCTCTTCTAGTGGGACCTGAAGCCACAGTTGCTTCGCTCAGCAAACTTGTGAGTTCCGTAATTTCCAGGTTGAACATGGAAGTTCACAAGCATATGAGAGACATCTGCCCTCCTTTGGCTGTTTGTAAAGTCTCATTTTAGAGAAAATTTTCAGTTTGTGAAGTTATTAAAATTAAGTAAAGCCAGGTAATCTGTTCTCTTGTAATCTGACTTGCCTCTTTTCTTTCATTTTACAGATGATGTCTTTCTGCCTAAAGATATCGACCTAGACAGCGTGGATATGGATGAGACAGAGAGGGAAGTGGAGTATTTCAAAAGGTAAATGTTATGGCTTTGTGTCTGAAATGATGGTTTCACGGCTTCCAGACATGACCCTCCTGACCCTCCCGACCCTCCCCTGGCATTGCTGCTGTCATGGACACAAGTTCTGTCAGCTAGCCGAGGGGCCTGTCACACACGTCCCCCCACAGTCCTAGCACACACACGGGCCTCCTCACTCACCCTCACACCCGGTCACCTCTCCCCACCCCTCTGTGTGAAGACTGGTTGAGGATGGTGACTCCGGACCAGCAGCATCAGGGAGCAGGCCCCTCCCCAGACCTGCCGAATCACTCTTGGGAGGGACCCAACATCTGTGTTGTCACAAGCGTCCCTGGTCATCCTCATGTGTGCTGACATTGGAACACACTGATATGGCATGCTTGCTTTTAGGGAGAAAAGTAACATCTTAGAGATTCGCTCAGTTTTCCTGCTAAGCAGATTTCATTAGTACTGTGTTCAATAGTATTTTATCTACTTTGTGAATTATGGCAAGCAAATTTCATTTTAAAGTTTCTTGTTCCTTCTTTAACCTGTTTGTTTCAGATAATACACACATACACACACAAAAGGAGCAGGTAGTTTGCAGTGCAAAAAGTCATTAACTCATATCTGAAATATTGTAGGGGCATCTGGGTGACTCAGTCGGTTAAGTGTCCGACTCTTGATCTCAACTAAGGTCTTGATCTCGAGGTCAGGAGTTCAAGCCCCGCATTGGGCTCCACGCCTAGCACAGAGCCTCCTTAAAAAAAATAAAAGATGAAAAAAATAAAATAAATAAATAAAAGATAAAAATAAATGAAATATAGAATTCTAAATGACTCTGGAAGTTATGTTTATTATATAATTTATGTATGTGTGCGTGTGTGTATGTATCTCAGGCAGAGTAAAGCATTTGCTAAAGATGGACGTCCATCCTAATAAAAACTCATACGTAGGCCTAGATAGGCATATCCTTAACATAATAAAAGGTACCCATAAAATACAATAAATGCCATAGTTACAGTGAAACATGAAAAGCTATCCCTTGAGATTAAAAAAGAAAAAAGAAGATAAGGAAGCCCAATGTTACAACTTCTGTTTGTGAAGGTGTGAGAAGAAACAGAGGGCTAAGGATCAGAAGGAAGAAATAGAATTGTCATTCTCAGGTGATGGAAGTGTGTTTGTACAAAGAATCTGTAAGCAGATCACTGGAGTTACTAAGACAGTTTGCCCCGAAGTTGGATTCTAGGGAGCATTTTGTGGATAAAGGCAGAACTTTGGAGAGATATTTTCCCAAGGTAGACCTGTAGGACTCATATACTTTAAAATGATGCATGACCTTATAAACAAAGATTATCAAACACCCAAGCCCTGGGGAAAAGAAACATCTAGAAATGAAAAATGTAATGAGTAAAATCAAGATGTTAATAGATACATGATAAATAGACATTGCTGAAGAGGGAATTTGTGAACTAGAAGAACTATCTGAAAGATGTACCCAGAATGCACCCACACACAAGGAAATTAGAAAAGAGGAAAGAGGTTCAGACACATGGAGGAGAGACTGAGTCTGACAGACGTTTAACTGGAGCCCCCCTAGGAGAATGTGAAGGCTGCAGAAAAGCTATATTTGAAGAGATACAGCACCTGGGGATTTTGCAGAGCTAATGAGAAATCCAAATCTACAAATTCAGAAACACAACATACACCAGTGGGATAAACAAAAATCCATTCTTCAACATAGCAGATGTGAAACCAGAAGACCATGGGGTGATATTTACAGCGTTGAGAGAAAGTTGTCAGTGTGTAACTGTGTATCCCACAAACCTATTCTTTTCCATAATAAAGAAAAACTAAAGGGACTTGCTCCAAAGACATCTGTGTTTAAAAAAAATCTTCAAAAGAGAAAGATATCTCAGAAAGACAGTGTGATTTGCAGGAAGGAGAGAGAGAAACAGCCTGATAAATGTTGTTAAATAAAACATTTTCTTTGTAACAAGATAGTAATAATGTCTAATTGACATTATGTCTGAAAGAACCACAGTATTGAACAGCAATAGCGTGTAAGCTGGGTGTGAAATGAAGCTGAGTATCCTCACGTCCTTTTCTCGTTGAGGTATTTAACAGGTATTTAATATTCAGACTTGAAGCTAAATGGGTGATACAGTTTCACAAGTAAGCATTGAAAGAATAGAAATAGGGTGTATAAATTGCTAATCTGTAGAAGGAAAAAATCAAAACTCAAAATGAAAAAAATAAATGTAAAGAAAGTACAGTAAACAAATTTTAAAAACACGAGAGACACAAGTTCAGTTTTATCAGCAACCATAAGAGAAAAAAAAGTTTGTCAGATTGTGTTAACGATTTTCAGTACACACACACATGCTTACACACGCGCACACACACTCTCTGTTTATAAGAACATACCTAAAATACAGTGAATAGAAAGATGGACGTAAAGGGCGCCTGGGTGGCTCAGTTGGTTAAGCGACTGCCTTCGGCTCGGGTCATGATCCTGGAGTCCCGGGATCGAGTCCCGCATCGGGCTCCCCGCTCGGCGGGGAGTCTGCTTCTCCCTCTGACCCTCCCCCCTCTCATGCTCTCTCTCTCTGAAATAAATAAATAAAATCTTTAAGAAAAAAAAAAAGAAAGGTGGACGTAAAGAGGAAGCTGTTGTATAATTATGTTATTATCATCCAGAATATGGATTAATATAAGGGACAGATAAAGGTGGCTACATGGTGCTAAAAGGTTCAGTGTGTGAGGAAGACATAGAAATTTTAAACTAGGTACTAAATGAAATAGCCTCAAAATACAAACGGGAAATATTTTGGGCTTCATAGAGGATCCGATCCACCTCCCGTGTAGGACATCTCCAGCTGTCTCCGTGTGGCTGCTTGCTTGAGCAGCGCCCACATCCACAGGGATGTGGAAGGTGGATACAGATGAAAGTGCGTCCAGGGAACAGGGCGTCTGTGTTCTTGGGCCCACAGAGGACGCTCATGGAGGCGGAGCGGGTACTGGGCCACAGAAAGGAAGGCGCAGAAGTTTCAGAGAAGGAATATGTGTAACTGTGTTCTCTGACACCACATTTAGATCGGCAATTTACAAGAAGTACATTTTTAAGTCCCTAAGTATTTGGAAATCTGAAAGTATGTTTAACTCATGGGTTCAATAGGAAACCACAGTAGACATTTAAAAATATGTGGAACTAAAAGAGAAGGGAAACGGGCGCCTGGGGGGCTCAGTCGGTCGAGCGACTGCCTTCGGCTCGGGTCATGGTCCTGGAGTCCTGGGATCGAGCCCCGCATCGGGCTCCCTGCTCCGCGGGGAGTCTGCTTCTCCCTCTGACCCTTCCCCCTCTCGTGCTCTCTCTCTCTGAAATAAATAAATAAAATCTTTAAGAAAAAAAAAAAAGAGAAGGAAAACACTGCATATGAGAACTTGTGGGATGGGGACATAGTTCGTTCTCAAGCGCTCTTTCAGTGAAGTCTTAAGACTGCCGAGTGAGTTTTCAAAAACCTGAAAATTAATGAGTTAAGGATTTGGGTTTGAGAAATTAGGGAAAGAACAACCAAATAAACCCAAAGAAAGTTTAGGATATAATGTATAAAAGGAATCCTGAAACAGAAAACAGATACAGAGAAGATCAACAAAGCCAAACTTTGACTCTTTGAAAATATTAAATAAATAAACCTTTGAGAGACCGATCAGGATAAAATAGGGGGGAAAAGACACAAAACAATACAGTAATTAGATGGAAAAGAACCAGAGTGTTGAGAATGATCAAAGTTGGACCATGGCTGCACCCATGTCACCACACTCTGCTTTTGTGTGGGTTTGACATCTTCCGTAATGAAAAGGGTTTCTTTAGTTTTGTGACTGTGTAAGTGAAAAGGAAGACATAACTACAGGTACCGTAGTGATGACCATAAGAGAACACTGGGAACAACCTTACAATTAATTTTAAAACTTAGATACAAAATCAACCCAATAACAAAATAACCTGACAGGTCCAGTAAGCATCAAAGAAATCAGAGTAGTGGTTGCAAATAATCCCGACGAGACACTACATTCTGACATTTGTGCTGAGAATTCTCCCAAAACTTAAGAGATTATCCAGCCTTCTACTGATTCTACCAGAGGATTGACAGGAGGAGATAGCACAAGACTCCCCACTTCATTTTACGAGAGAAGGGAGATTTTGATAACAAAATCTGCTAAAAGCGATACAGAAAACATGAAAAATCACAGATCTGTTTCGGTCATGAATATTAATTGGATGCAAAAAAATTTCACATTCCAAATCCAACAGTATTTTAAAAAGCAGTATATGACCAAACTGGTGTACCCTAGGAATGAATGCAAGGAGTATTTACTATTAGGAAATCCACAAATGCTATTTGCTAAATTGATAATTAAAGAAGAGCCATATGATTATTTCCATGGGTTTAGAAAAGACATTTGATAAAATGTTAGCATTCAATTAATTAAAAAAAGAAAAATGGTAAACTAATAGTAGAAGGAAATATCCTTAACCTGAAAAGGAAGTTTACCAAAAGAGACAGAGAAAAGAAATCTACATGAAACAGTTAGAAATCAAACGGGAAGCGTGGAAGCATGTGCAAAACAAAGATGCTCTCTGTTTCCACTTCTTCTGTTCAGCCTTAAATCGTGGTTCCTAGACAGCATAATAAGAGAAAAGAAAGGCTTAAGGAGTGGAAAGCAGGAGATAAAGTTCCATTTTACTTACAGATGATCTAATTGACTACAAAGGGAATTACAAAAGAATTTAGCAAGAAAAAGAATTTTTAGTGAAGGGACTGGCTGTAGGATCAGTGTACAGACGTTATGTTCTCTATACCATCCGTAATTTAAAAATGTAGTTTAAATAAAGACAGTATTTGTAAGAGCACCAGAATCTATGCAGTCTCCATGAATAAATCTAACAGAAGTTGCCCACGACCTATGAGTAGAAGAGAATGAAGCATGAGTGAAGAATATTGAAGACCTGGAATAGATCCTGTATTCATTGATAGGAAAAGTGAGTATCATAAGGCTATCTCACTTCCCAAAATTTATGTGTAGATTTTAAAACCCAAGAAAGATTTTGTAAAATTGAGTGTTCTTAAAACACATTAGTGTAGGGTGGATACGTGGCGATGGGGTCACACGTGGCATGCTGTAGAGCCGAGGGAAGGAACGAACTAGAGCAGTCTGCAACGTGGGTCTTACAAACTGAACAGTAGACAAAAGGCAGAACACGAGAATATACATAGTACCCTGTTGATATAAAGGTCAGTTTAGACATAACCAAAGTACACTTTTAAAAATTGCTTTATTTAAAATCAATTATTAACATAAAGTGTATCATTAGTTTCAGAGGTAGAGGTCAGTGATGCATCAGTTGCATTAACACCCAGTGCTCATCCCCTCACGTGCCCTCCTAGAGTTCAGCGTCTCTTACGGTTTGTCTCCCTTTCTGATTTCATCTTATTTTTCCTTCCCTTCCCCTATGATCCTCTGTTTTGTTCCTTAAATTCCACATATGAGTGAGATCATATGGTATTTGTCTTTCCCTGACTGACTTATTTTGCTCAGCATAATACCCTCTAGTTCCATCCACATCGAAGTAAATGGCAAGATTTCATCCTTCTGATGGCTGCGTAACATTCCGTTGTGTGTACACGCCACGTCTTCTGTATTTGTTCCTGTCAATAGACATCTGGGCTCTTTCCACTAGTACATATTCTTTAATGTACACCTCTCAGTCCAGCAGCTCCACTCCTGGCGTTTTCCGCCCAAGAGAAACAAGAAAGAGCATGTATCCACACAAAGATTCCTACATCAATGTTTCTAGAAGTTTCACTTGTAGTAGCCAAAAACTGGGGACAACCCGTATCCACAGCAGATGAGCAGATAGACTGCGCTCTGTCCGTCCAGTGGACACCACTCAGCAGTTGAAAAGCATACTCCTGATGAAACACCAGAGCCAGAGCTCAGAAGCAGGTTGCTTAGGGCAAGAAGCCAGACAAGAGGTGACATACTGCAAAGTTGCGTGTACGTGAGATGCCAGAAAATACAAGTTCATCCCTAGTGACAGCAGATCCCTGTTTCCCTGGGGCTGGGGCAGCAAGGAGATGAGCAAAAGGACACTTCCTGGAAGTGTTCTGTGTCTTGATTGAGGGGATGGTTACCCGATGTATTTATTTGTCAGCACTGTGAGCTCTAGAACAACTAATTTATTGTACATAAGTTATACCTCAGTAAAGTGTATTTTAAAAATTAAGTCTGTCGTTCAGGGATACTATACAGTACATAGGTGTTAAGACTATAAATAAAAGCAAGGAAATTATCCTAAAAAGCCAGAATGGTGATTACTTCTGGGGTGAGTGGGGGCTGCCGGGAGGCACTGTCCCACAGCCTGATGCCTGTGCTCCCCAGCGTTTGCCTTACCAGTTTCCTTTTGCGCACATGTCTGTTTACTCTCCTGTATGTGTGTGACGTTCACACAAAACTCAAACCAACTTCTAAAGGATTAATCTGATCCTCCTAGAAGAATAGGAAGAACGGACGGCTTTTCTTGCCCATTACAAAGACGATCATGAAAACATTGTGATATGCGTGCAGAATCCGGAGCCCAGAAACAGACTGTACAAACGCTGAGCTTTGGTTTATGACAAAAGACAGATCGACAGTGGAAATGAAGGTGTGTTCATAAATGGAGCTATGAAAGTTTGTGTAAGAAAACCTTTTCAATTGGATCTGCCCCCCATATCCTACCCAAAGGTCACCTCTAGATGAGTTAAGATTTTAAATGTCAAAAGCAAACCTTTTGATTTGGAATATAGGTGAGTATCTTTTTGACCTCAGAGTAGGGAAAGATTTCTTAAAAACACCAACCATAAAATAAAAGATTGATAAATGACATTAAAATCAACAATTCTTTAAAGAAAGTGAGGAGACCGTGTGTGCAGCACCTCACGAAGGGTTGGCATCAGAACAGATAAACATGACAGAGCAGGAAAAGACAAAACAGCGTGGACAGATGTGCTGTCACAGAAAACGGTGACCACGGACCTGTGGAGAGGCCTCCCGCCTGATGGGGGCTGGGTGCGCAGGGGCAGTGGCTCCCCCACCCCCCGGGGGGAGCACAGAGTGGCTCCAGCGACCGTGGAGAAGTTTGGCGGAATCGGGTCAAGTTGAAGCCGGCCATTTCATGGAGCCCCGTGCTCCCACCTGGGTGAGCAGCAGCACCCGCTCGTCTGTCCGTTCCGCGGGGTGAGCTCTTGGAGCCTTGGAAACGAGCACACAGCGGCCTCATGGAGGAATCGCACAACATAGTGTTGAATGCAAGCAATAAGAAAAAAATACAGGACGATTCTGTTCCTGTAAGTTCAGAAATCAGCACACGCAAACACGGGCGAGGGGCTGCGAGATCATGGGGCGATTGTCACACACGCCAGGGTGCAGGCTGCCTCCCGGGAGAGGACAGCGAGGTGCCAAGAGGTCGGCAGGGTCGGGCTTCCGGACCTGGGCTGGGGGGCTGGGGCGACCTAGGCTTGGTCCCAGTCACCTGGGTACACGTTTGCAGTGTGTGTGACACAGTCCACAGCGGACCACACGGAGGCCTGATGGGCAGGGGGTGTCAGCATCAGGTGCAGGGGAGCCAGGGGTGTGGGAAGGAGGCAGAGCCGGCGGCTGGGGGCCTGGGGGCCCTGTGCCGGGAGAGCCGTTGGGGGCCTTGCTTCCGTCGGCTCGGAGCCACCTGTAGGCATTCCAGCCATGGGGCGTGGAGAGACATGGGGGTGCGTGGCCTGCTGGGGACCACTGGGAGCTACCGCCAGAGCAAGGGGGGACGGGGGAGTTTCCTGAAGCTTGAAAAGGTGACGCCACTAGGACTCGGGTTTTGACCAACTGTGGCCAGGGAAGGAGAGGCTGTATTCTTGGGAGCAGGGCGGGGATGGACACAGACCGCCCGGCCGGCAGCACAAGAAGTTGTGGGCGATTGAACCGCCCTGTAAATGAACACACTTCAGCTTCTGGCTGGGTGATAGCAGTAACCATTTGCAGGCTTAATTCAAGTTTCTGCTGCTCAGATGAGAGCTGGACAGGTGAGAACTTCAGAAATTATGCGAAGTATAGGCGTTTGAAAGGAAGTGTTCGCATTTAATACAGAATCAGCCACTATTGCCTGGGAAGCAGGTAGCAGAAGGTGGTGTTTTTCAAACACTGCTGGGCGTGCAGGGGTGCAGCAGAGCTGGGCTCCGGGGCTGGAGGCCTGCCTCGGAGACCTGGGGGCGGCGGGCAGCGCTGTGACCGAGTCTCACCGGGCCAGGTCCTGTTCCATGCCACACTCAAGCGTGCATTCATGGATAAATGAGGGCAGAGGGGATCTCCACAGCTTAACACGTGGAGAAGGGCAGGGTGGTGGCCGCTGGCACGTTCTCAGACGGGCTTATCAGAAACTTCCCTTGGGCAGCTAAGAAGGACACAGGAGCCCAGAGGACATTGAGGGTGCTGGCCAGTGTCCTGAAGAAGGGGGCCCCCATCCCCCCGAGGGCCGTTCCGCGCTCTGAAGGGGGGCCAGATGCGGAGGGGACCTTGTCGCCGGGTCTGGCAACTGGGAGCCCCCCCCCCCCCCCCCCCCGGAGGTACATTGGGCTTTGCCGACACCAGCTCAGGTGCGGGCTGTTCCCTTCCCTGACTGTTTGGCTCTTTGTCTTCACAGATTCTGTCTGGATTCCGCTAGACAGACCCGACAAAGACTGTCCATCAACTGGTCCAATTTTAGCTTGAAAAAAGCCACTTTTGCTGCCCACTGAATGAGGACCGCCTGGAGAGGGACGCGCGGGAGGTGGGCCAGGCCCCGGAGCCGCAGCGCCGGCCCAGGGCCGGGCCGGGTGGGCTGCCGCCCCCGAGAGCCCCAGACCGAGGACTCGCTGCTCGGCCCGCGCCGGGAGCTCGTGTGCGTGTGTCTGTGAGTGAGGCGTTGAGCACGGCGCCGTGCTGTCGGATTGGAACAGTGGCTCCTGCCGGTTCTCCACCCCGCGGCCCGGGAGCCTGGGTCGTGGCCAGAGACGCGTTTCATCATCCACGTGGCTCGTTGCCTCTGCATCTCGCCCTGTCCTGTCATCTGTCCCCGCCAGGGCACTGCCGTCACTCAGCTCTCGTGTGCCCTGCACCCCACCCGAGGCGGGCTGGGCGGGCAGGCGCTCTTCCGTTCTCCTCCACAATCTACTGTCTAAGAGTGTACACGTTGCGCTGTTTGTGTCTGACCCCCTGACTTGTAGCCAGCTTGTGTAAGATCCCTTGCAGAATGAGAAAGTTCAAAAACAAAACCCCACCCAGTACTCACACCATCAAGTCTGTTAGAGAGTGTACGACTGTATTAACACGGAGGCCTGCCTGGCTACTTTTTTAACATATTGTTAAGTAATATTAAAATCATGTCTTTCTTTTTGAAAGATGGAATACATTAGTACAGCAGAAGACCTCGTCTGGTTGCTTTCTGCTGGGGGCGGTGTGGTGCCGGGGGCGGGGCAGGGCACGGGGCGAGTGGGGGGCAGTGCCCCCCAAGGGAAACCTGGGCCACCAGCCTTGGAGCATCTCCCGGGTCACCCCTGGCAGCAGTGTAGGGGTACTGGCACCCCCACCATCCTCCATGCAGCAGTGTATCCGGGGCCTTCCGCGTGCCAGGCAAGGCCAGGCCCAGGACAGAGCCCAGCCCGGCGCTCGAGAGGGTTTGGTGAGAGAGCAGTGGTAACCCCAAGCAGCAGCAGCGGGGTGGAGGCGGAGCAGGGGTCCCCGCCTTCTAACCTCCGGGGCAGGGGACGCAGAGCAGGTGGGCCGGAGGGGCAGCAGCCTGGGACTACATAGAGCCCCATGGGCAGGTGCTTATCCAGTGCGGCGGCGGGAGGGGGCGATCTCAGACGAGACTATGAAGAGTCACAGGTGTTCACTTGGGTTTAAACGGGGAACGACACCGGCAGGATTTAGGATGCGAGTGGGGATGCTGCCTGGATTCCTTTCCTCTGCGGTCTGTCCAGGCCGTTGGCAGGAGTCCCCGGCAGAACCGCCGCCCGGTCGCCGTCCTCCTGCCACCCACCTCCCAGAGCACGGCGGAGCCACACTGCTCCCGCCTCTCGGGAGACCTGCCTGTGTGCAGCCGCAGGGATGGGGCGTGTCCCCGCTTCCCTGTGGAGACAGGGCAAGAGGAAGCAGCCTCTGGAAGCATTCTGCCGGTTCCGTCCACAGCACCTCTGGACGGACGGGGTGCAGGAAGCAGAGGGAGGAGGCAGGAGGGGCTCCCGGGCTGTGGTCTGAGCCCCGGGCGAGATGGGGCTGCCCGCCCTGGGGCAGGGGTCAAGTCTGAGGTGCCCATCAGACACCCCCCCCCCAGGTGAGATGTCTGGCATATTGGGAATTGCTGTTCGGGGACAGAAGGCCACCCCGGAGCAAGTGCGGACAGGTCAGGGGTCCGGGACCCAGAACCAGTGTCCGGGGTGGCAGGAGGAGGGCAGCCTGGAGGGCACAGGTGGGGAGAGACTGGCCGTGGCAGGGCCGCTGTGGTCAAGGTGCGCTCCAAGGACGGGCCCAGGGCTCTTGACACTGGAGTGTCCTTGACCACAGCCCAGTGGGAGCTGGGTTGCAGGAAAACAAGGGTGGGGACGGCAGGTCCTGGGAGTAGGAGATGGGGCAAGAGGCTGGCTGGCTGGTTTTGCTTTTTCTCTGACTAGGTGGGGAGAACAAGCGTACCGCTTTGCTCGTGGGATGACCCTGCAAAGCGAGGAACGGGCTGGGCAGTGACCGCAGCGGGAGCCGCGTCCTCGAAAGGCCCCGATGTGCCTCCAGGACTCTCGAGCCCAGGCCTGGGCCTCCACGCCCCTGGTGAGGGCAAAGGGGAGCCACAACTGGGTCAGTGCAGCAGATGCTGGGCAGGGTCCGGGGAGGGGGGGTGCGGGGGAGCCTGCTCTCCGGGGAAGCTGCCCGCCTAGGCCCCCTGCCCCGTCCCCTTCTCCCCGGGGACAGGGCTGAGGTGGTGTTGGGGGCAGTCCCCCCTCTGGGCCTCCGCTTCCGTCTGTCCCGGGGTGCCACACTGGGTGCTGAGGAACCGCAGGGTCCCACCTGTGACATGAGCAGGACCTTGTCAGGGCCGTGCGTGGTGAGCGGAACCCCTGAGCGCCCACTCCTGAGGTGGCCCCACCTGCCCCCTTCCGCCCCTGCTGTTCCTTTGGCTCTTTCCCCAAGAGGGGGGTGTCACTTTCCCATTCCCAGGTCTCTGAAGGTGCATCTGGGGCCCGGGAGGCCCAGCACAGAGTCCGGGGGAGGGGGAGGCAGAAGGCCCAGGCCTGGGGACTGGTCATCGCGTGTCCTCACGCCCGGACACTGCATTTACAGATGGGGAAACCGAGGCCCAAGGTGCTTCTGCGGGACACCCAGCTCCAGTGCTCCTGTCTTCACGGGGCCTAGACCCGGGCGCCAACCCCTGGGGGAGCCTCAGACCACACGCTGGAGCATCACCTCCTTTACACGGTAACGGCAATCGTGAGATGAAATAAAATAAGGATGGCTAGAAAAGAAACAGTAAAAGTGTCTTTTTATTGAACTTTGTCTACATACTCATGCTATTAAACCAAAATATCATCGAAAGGAGTATTGTACCAGAAAGGATGAACGTTTCTTCATTTCATTGATAAAGGAGAAGAAACTTACCTCACAGGTCCCACTGTTTCTGTTTTAAACACAACAAAAGGTCACCCACAGAATGACCAGAATTGAAGTAACTTGAGTCCCGGTTCCTCGTCTTCCCGGTGACAGGCCGTCGGTGTCCCGGACCCACGATGAGAACGTAAAGCATAAGCACCGAGGGCTGGGAGGCGAGGCGCGCGGGGAAATCCTGTGCGCTTCCGAACCGTCAAGCACTTAGGCCTGAAACAAGCTGCGCGCCGCCGGGCGCCCGCCGGGCCCGGGAGCCGTCCACACGGTCTTCCGTGGAGCAGCCGGGGTAGTTCCGAGGAAGAGCCCCAGACACGTGCCGGCGGCCCCCGTGAGGGAGGAACTGCCGCGGAGACTGTGCCCCTGCCACACACAACTGTAAAACCCAGGAAGGTGTTTAAACAATGTTTTTGGGTGTTGGGAGACACACAGCACGTGGCGGGGTTTTCTGAGTGAAGGGGAGGAAACCAGGTAAAGCCTCTTGGCGCCCCAGCTTCCAGCCTGGAGCAGTTTCCAGGCCCAGCATGGGCGGGGGGCGGGGGGGGGGGGGCGGGGGGGGGGGGGGGGGGGGGGGGGGGGGGGGGGGGGCGGGGGGGCGGCGGGGGGCCAGCAGGCCTGCTGAGCGGAGCAAGCAGAGATTGGCATTTGGAGAGGTCAAGGTGGCTGGAATTTGTGGGGCGGGGTTCCAGACGTGGGGGGCTGCACATAAGGTCTCGGGGGGTCTGCAGAGTCCCCTACAGTCTACTAATGTTGCAGGTGTGGCATAAACTTCCAGGAACCCAAGGGAAAATCACCAGAAGGCAGACCGGCTGGAATAGTGTTTGCACCAGCCACGGTGGAGAACCTTGTAATACGCAGTGCGGACACCGGCGTTAGGGTCCTCAGAAAGCTATGACCTTAGCAGGGCGGTTAAATAAGCCCTAGAGTAAAATCTAAAAAGCAAGCCTCAGAAGGATCAAACTGATCCTAAGTATCTTAACTGCCTGCTAGAACAAAGTCGAACGTTCTTTAAAAGAATACAAAAGTATCCCACACTAAACAAAATTCACGATGTTGGAATCCAGGCAGAAATTACCAGGCCATGCCAAGAGGAAGGAAAATATAAACCATAAGCAAGAGAAATAACAACAGACCCCAAAATGACGGTGAATTTGCAGACAGGGACGTTAAAATGGCTATTGCAAGTCTTATATATATGCTCAAGATGTAAAAGAAATCATGAACAAGATGAAGGAAGAAATGAAAGATCCAAAAAAGACCTAGGTGAAGTTCTAAAGAAAAAATACATTATCTGAAATGAACAAATACCCTGGATAGAATTAACAGCAGATCCGAAACCTCTGTGGAAACACCATGAACTTGATGGCATAGGAACAGAAACTACCAGAAAGAAGCACTGAGAGAAGAGAGAATGGAAAATGGTAAACCTGTGGGACAGTATCAAGCAGTTCAACATACATGTAACTGGAGTCCTGTAAAAGTAGGGAACCAAAAAAAATATAAAATGAGCTGGTCACAAGCTTTTGCTGGGGTATGGATGAGGCCGTGTTGAGTCTGTAGATCAATGTGGGACGAAGTGACAGCTTGAGATTACAGAGTGCCGTTTGCAGATGTGATTTCTCTTCATTTACATGTTCTTGAATTTCAGCAGTTATTTTGTAGCTTGTATTGTAGAAATTTTGCACACTTCTGATAAGTTTTTTCTAAGCATTTTAGGTTTTTGACATCATAAATGGGGTTAATGTTTTAGTTTCCTGGGGCTCTCGTAACAAGGTACCCATAAACTGGGTGGCTTCTCCCAACAGAAATGTATTCTCTCACAGTCCTGGAGGATAGAACCCAAAATCCCTGGGAGGATATATGCCCCAAAACATGGGTATCCACAGGATTGGTTCCGTCTAGAGGTGAAGACCCATCTGTCCCACGCCTCCCCCCGGCTCCCCCGGCAGTCCTTGGCTTGTAGAGGTGTCCCTCCAGTCTCTCTTCCGGTCTTCACATGGCCTCTTCCCTGTGTCTCTGTTTGTGTCTCTCTTGTTTTTTTTTAAGATTTTATTTTTAAGTAATCACACCCAACATGGGGCTCGAACTCAACAACCCCAAGATCAAGAGCTGCCTGCTCCACCAGCTGAGCCAGCCGGCACCCCATGTCTCTTCTTAAAAGGACACCAGTAACATTGGGTGTAGGGCCCACCCTCATCCAGCACATCATCATCTCATATGACATCTGCAAAGACCGTATTTCCAAGTTAAGGTCACATTCACAGGTTCTGGGGGTTAGGACTTAACATCTTTTTAGTCACCTTATCTTTTGGGGAAACAGGTTTTTAAAATCGTTTCTCCAGTTGTTGCAAATATACAGCATATGGTAGATTTTTCATATGTTGAAACTTGTATCTCGAGATTGTCAAAATGATTTACAAATTTTAAACTTTAAGATCACCTAGGATTTTTTACATCTATAATCATGTCATCTGCAAATAAGGACAATTTCTTCTAATTTTTCTGTTCTTTATTCCTTTTATTAACTTACTGCACTAGGTAGAACCTCCGGTACAATGTGGAATTGCAGCAGGAAGAGTGCCCCTGCCTTGACGTAAACCTGAGCAGGCACAGACAGCTTTCAGTATTTGTCACCAGATAGAATGTTCGGTGTGGGGTTTCGGACATACATCTTTATCAGATTGAGGAAATGCCTTCTATTCCTAGTTTGCTGTGTGTTTTTATCATGAATGGACATTAAATTTTGTCGTATGCTTTTTCTGCTTCTGTTGAGATGATCATGTCTTTTCTGTTATTCTAGTGAATTACATTAGTGGTTTGGGTTTTTTTTTAAGATTTTAATTTATTTGACAGCACAAGCAGGGGGAGGGGCAGAGGGAGAAGCAGAACCCCCACTGAGCAGAGAGTCCGACATCTCAGGACCCCAGGATCATGACCTGAGCCAAAGGCAGACGCTTGACTGACTGAGCCACCCGGGTGCCCCAGTGCTTTTTTTTTTTTTAATAGTCAGTCTTATCTCTGATTAAAGTTCTACTTGTCTATGACGTCTTATCCTTTTTCTATCTAATTCAGTTTGTTTATATTTTGTTTAGGATGTTTGTATCTGTGTTTC
The DNA here is from genome assembly GCF_003265705.2 of Callorhinus ursinus. Lineage (NCBI taxonomy): Eukaryota > Metazoa > Chordata > Mammalia > Carnivora > Otariidae > Callorhinus > Callorhinus ursinus. The sequence goes on from NW_027397066.1 coordinate 1,778,997, forward strand.
ATGAGAGAGATTTGTCATTTTCTTATTTTTCTCAGGTTTTGGTGTCATAAAAATGAGTCGGGGAACATTCCTTCTGTTTGCTGAGTGTATGTAAGACTGGTATATCTTTCTCAGATGTTTGGAAGAATTCACCAGTGAAGTCATCCGGGGCCTATAATTTTCTTTGTGAAAATATTTTTAATTACAGATTCAGTTTACTTAATGGCTACAGAGCTGCTCAGGTTTTCTGTTTCTTCTTGTATCTGTTTTGGTAAGTTGTGCTTTTCAAGGATTTTATCCGTTTCATCTGTCAGATTTATCAGCATAAAGTGTTCATGATAGTCCTCGGAGATCCATAGTGACGTCCCCCTTTTCATTCCCGCTTATCAGCAATTTGTCTCCTGTCTTTTCCTCGTGAGTCTTGTTACTGGTTTGTTGGTGGTGTTGCCATTTGAAAGAACTCTTGGCTTTGCTGACTTTTCTGTTTTCTGTCTCATTGATTTCTGCTCTTATGTTGTCCTTTCCTTTCTTTGGGTTTAATATGCAGTTCTTCTCCTAGCTCTTGAGATGGGCACTCAGATCACTGAATTTTAACCTCATTTTTGCACAAAGTATTTTCTCATTTCCATTGTGGTTTTTTCCTTTGCCCACAGACCACTTAGAAGTGTGTTGAGAATTTGGTATTTATCTGTTACTGAGTTGTGGTTTAGTCTCACCACGGTCAGAGAACATAAATCCAGTGGTTCGGTTCTTTGGAATATGTTGTGACTTGGTTTATGTGCCCCCAGATTTGTCTCTGTTGGTAAGTGTCCCACGTAGAGCTGAGAAGAATTCCAGTTGGCTTTTGTTGGGCGTCATGTTTCATACGCAAAGGAGGCCGAATCGGTTAAATATTTTGGTTAAATCTTTAGCATCCCTGCTCCTCTCTCTGAGAGGTGTGTGAAAATCCTCAGCTATGATTGTGCTTTTATCCAGGTCTCCTTTTCATTTCTATATTTTTGGAAACCATGTCATTCATGGCTTCAAAATGAGAGTGGCTGCATCCACTCCCTCATTATCTCGGCTAGTGCTGGCCTGGTGTGTCTTTTTCTGTCCTTTTCTCTGCTCTTACATTTAAAGTATGCCTCTGCTACCGAGCACAGACGGGAGAGTTTGTTATTTTCGCCCAGCCTGATAATCATGATCCTTCAGTCAGTATTTGACCCACATATCTTTTAAGTTAATTACTGATAGGGTTGGGTTTAAGTACACCATCTTGCCATCTATTTTCTGTGTCTCATCTCTTCCTGATACCTTTAGTTTTCCTAACGTGTCCTGCTTTGGGTTAATAGAAACATTTCTCTGTTCTGTTCACTTCTTAGTTAAGTATTTGTATTACTATTTTAGTGGTTACTCTAGAGATTATGCTTCCCAACTGCATTACAGTCCACCTTAGATCAATGCAAAAACTCCTGTGTAAGTTCATTAAATACTCCCTCCCCCACACCTAGAAAGCTCTTGTGGCCACGTGTTTGCATGTTTTAAAGCCCTCAAAAGGACTGTCTAAACAGTCAGTAACCCTAATCTACCCACTCCCCCAGCTTCTTCACTCCTTTCTGTATTTTTTATCTAGAGTCACTTCCCTTCAGCTGGAATAATTTCTATGGTACAAATTTCTTATAGTAGAGTCTGCTGGATATAAATATCACTACCTTGTATTTATCTGAAAATACCTTTGTGCTGCATTTTTCCTACATCTAATATTTTCTTTTTTTTTCTTAGGATTGCATTTTTAGACTTAAACTCACAACCCCGAGATCGGGAGTTGTGTGCTCTACCGACTGAGCCAGCCAGGCGCCCGTCTAGTATTTTCTCTTGCATATTGCATTTGTGGTTAGTACAGTGTAAAGTCCGAGATTCTGCCCGTCTCTAAAGAAAGTTGGTTCTTGTTCCAATAGGCAGGTGATTTGTTGGTTGATTACCTGGGACTCTGCCTTTTTAGAGCAAGGGCTGTTTCCATTTTGTCCCAGGATGTCAACTTTACTCGAGATCTGGCCCTTCTAGGGTTTCAAAGGAAAACCTGAAGTGTTTACTAAGCCCTTCTAACCTTGAGGGACCCAGATTCAAAGCTGTTACCCTGTAATACTCAGCCATGGGGATGCCTGCTAAGCTCTTTCTGTTTTCCATCTGCTCTTCTCACCCCAGAATCATTGGGGTCTTGCTCGAAGCGTGCACAATTTGGGGGTCAGCCAAGGATGTGAGGGTTCCCCCTTTTGTGGCTCCCTTCTCTCTGGGATGTCCCCAGCCTCTCTTTCCACTGTTCAGATGTCCACAAACCCTTCCAACTCCGACTGAGGCTTTTCTGCTATAGCCTACCCACCCCATGCCACACAGGCCGGGTCCCTTCCAGCCGGGCTCCGGCAGAAAGGGGTGCGCAGGGAGTCCCCAGAGGCGGCGACACCTGAACTCAGACTTGAGGAGGACTTAACCACCTGGAAGGGTGAGTTCCAGGAAGAAGTACAGAATGTGCAATTAAGAACACAGGTTCAAATCCCAGCTTTGTCATTCAGCCACTGTGTGACCTTGGGCAAGCGATTTAACCCCTCTGTGCATTTTCCTTGTCCGTGTTGAGGATGATCTAACATGTGCATCCTGGAACTGCTGGAAGGGTTAAACGAGTGACCCTGGCAAACACTTAGCACAGCGCCTCAGTCTCCCCTCCTGCCTTCTCCTTCCTGCCCCCCCCCCCCGCCCCGCTCCGCTGGTGGGCCCTCGGCAACCTCACCTTGCTCTCAGCAGGCACCTGCTTCCTCCCCTTGTTTCCAGCCCTTGAATTCACATCCTGGGCTGGGGCTGAAATTGCCCAAAGGCAAAGCTGGGCAGGCGCCAGGTCACATGACCCCCCAACAGGCAGGCCTGGCTGGACTCCGGCCAGTCCATCTCGGTCCCTTGGCAGGTGGCAGACATGGGAGTGTTTCTCCTCACCGGCTGGTCTAAGTCCAGCCCGACTGGAAATACTAACCGGTCCCTGCACCCCAGCCCCCAGGACGCATCCTCAGAGCGATCACCAGAGTAAGTACATTTATTATGAAAATAAGTGCATGCGAAACGTCTCTTGACTCTCAGATACATGGCAAAGGCTACTGGGGTACATTTCAGTGCAGATACACGGCTCTGCGGTGGCAGAGACCGGCCCCCAGGTGCGAGGTGCTGCCAGAGCGCTCAGTTCTGCATACCTCCCGGTCCTTATTCAACAGAACAAGGCAGGCCTTTCACCCCGGGGCCCACACGTGTGGTCCCCACAGGCAGCCCCCTCTTCCCAGCAGCTGTGGCGCGCCCAGGGGCGGGGGCGTGGGGGGGCGGTCCTGTTGGCCTGGATCCCTGCATCCGGTTGCTCCCAGCCTCTCAGCCTGGCAGCTGGGGGTCCACACTCCCTTCCAGGAGCAGATGCCCCACGGGAGGTTCCCTCTGACCTGGTCTGTTCCATCGCCCGAGAAGGACCAAGGTGAAGGATCCGAAGCACCCTCAGCCCGTTCTGGGCCCCAGATCTCGAGGGCTCTCTCCCTCTCCCGGCCACGGGTCTCACTGGCAGCACTCAGCCACATGCCTGAAGAGCTCCTCGCCTTGCTCGTCACCGAAGCACCGCAGGCAGTGAGGGCACTGAAGGTCCCCCTGCCCTCTCCGGGTCGCTCTGCCCTCGGCGGGGGAGTCCAGCCCCTGAGATCCAGTCCCCGCCCTCCGGCCACTGGGTGCCACGAGCTCCAAAGCATCCATCTCTAAGTACTTGGAGGTTCTGTTTCCTGTGTGAATCCGGCAGGAGCCTGGCTCACGGCGGTCCTGGAAAAAAGGCAAAGGTCCGTTTACGTGGGTTGCCCTGGAGACCACAAAATCACGTGTTGGGTTCTAGCACCTGAGATATTTCTTCTATCCTTGAGTGAGACGCACACCCCTCACCCTGCTTCCTGGAGTAGCCCAGAGCCCAAACGTGGTGGTGCTCCGTACAGAACTGAAGTGGGCACACAGACTGCTGCGTGTGCTCAGGAAGGGACAGGGTCGAGCGGGGTGCACCCCCACCCCTGGGCGGCCCCTCGGCCCTGAAGACCTGCCCCGGACACCTCAGTGGAGAGGGGGGTGGCAGAGCTCAGGGCGGGGAGCTGGACGAACTGTGCCTCGGCCCCGCTCTGCACCATCTCTGCAAGGCCCGGGGTTCGGAGCACTTGGGAGCCCCCTGAGGCAGCAGGGGTTCCCCTAGACAGCGGTCGTGTGTGAGCCGTGGCCTGCCGCGCCCCTCACTACTGCTCGGGAACTTTGGCTCACTGGCCACGCCTTCAGCGCCCCTGCCCCAGGGCCACCCAGGCGCCGGGCATCAGAGCGAGTGCTCCTCACTGCTCGAGGGGCCGCGGGCTGCGGCTGAGACAGATACAGAGCCTCAGGCTCCACCAGACCTGGAGCCGGTTCTGGTCACTCCTCTTGGCCGTGAGTCGTTGAGAGGCCACTGAGGACCACATCCTTAACGACCTTTCAACCCAAGAGCACATGCTTCCTCGAGAAAACCCAGAGGCCAAGCCAAATCGCAGGAGGACGCCCCGTCCCCGCCCGGCCACGTGGGAGGATGCTCAGTCCCGGGGCCTGAGGAGAAGCAGGAACTCCGGACGGAGGCCAAGACGGCTGCCGGGGCTGGTGAGGTCCTCCGGCACCTCCCCGTTGGCCTGCAGACTCGGGGACACAGACCTCGGCCACGGTCCCCACCCACTTCACCCACAATGCTCTGTCCAGGCCCACGGCTATGGACTTAGTCCGAGAGTGTGAAAGAGAGGGTGTCCCCCATGACTCCCTGCACCCCTCCCGCAGCGGGGAATGCACAGGCCACCGGCAACCCCGGCGGGCAGCTCCCAGGTCCGCTCAGCGTCCCTGCGCCGCCTGGTACGTCGGGCCCCGGCGCTGCCACTACTGCCCCATCCGTGTCCAGACGAAAGTTCTTCAGGGGGCCCAGGGTTCACTCCAGGGCCAGAGGTGTGCTGGGTACTTGCTGAGGGGCTAAAGAAACTAAGCTTTCCTGGGGTGTCCGCAGGGCTGAGAAGGGAAGAGGCAGGTGGGTGCCGTGCGTCCTGCGGTGAGAGACTTTGTCAATTCTGACACCTGCCAGGCCTCCCGGGGGGGGGGGGGGGGGGAGGGCCCACTGGCCCATATGGCGCATCTCGCCGCACACGGACCATGAGTTGGGGGACATCACTGGACACCTGGGGCCTCAGTGTCCAGGTCTGCAGAATGGGGTAACCCGGGTCCCCGCCTCACAGCAAGGAGGCGACGTGTAGGCAGGAAGGCCTGGTAGGGGGCCCAGAGCCCAGGACGGGCCCCGTGGACAGCCACCTCCTCCATCACACCACCGTGACAGACGGCTTCCGCCACCGTGCCCCGGGCGCCAGGCAAGGCGGCTCTGACCCAAGCGGGCCGACGGGCTTGGGCCGTGACAAGCGTTTCGGGCCGACACTCAAAATTCAGGAAAAGAAAAACGAGAGAAACGCTGAGCCTAAACGAGGAGAAAAGCCCTGGGACCCCACCTGTGTCCAGGACGCCTGCTGCCGCAAGGAAGCCACCTCTTCCTCGAGCTCCTGAATCCTACTCTGGGCCCGTTCTCGGTCTGCCCTTTCTGAGGTGAAGTCATCCTTGTAAGCGAGAATCTGAAAGGAGGCGAGACACTCGGCTGTCACGGCGCGGAGCCGCGTCGGCCCGGGAAGGAGGCAGACCCCCCGCCACGGCCGCCCAGAGCGCCACCTGCTGCTCCAGCATCTGCACGCGCTCCAGCGCCGCGTCGCGGGCGCCCCTCACGGCCACCAGCTCCCGCCTCACGTCCGCACACGCGCCCATCTTTTCCTCCAGCTGCCTGTTGAGCCTGGAAATCTCCTTCCTCATCATCTCGGGGCAGGAGGGCCTCTCAGGCTCGGGGGGGGCCCGCAGCCCCTGCAGCTGCGCGTGGAGCCCCCTCACATACTCGTCCCTGCTGGCGTCGTAGCGCTGCCACTTGGCGTTGAGGTCTTCCACCTGAGGGGACGCAGCCAGAGCTCGGGGTGACAGCGGCCGAGGCCGGGAAGCTCTCTGTTAGCAACAGGCCGCTGCGGAGCTCTGGCCCATAACCACCGGTGCCTCACTGGGCTCCGTCCACGGGGGACACTGAGACCAACAGATGCAGCCGAGGCGCGGTGAGGACATCCCCGGGCCACCGGCTTCCACCCAAGTGGACTCGGTGCCATTCTCCTGCCTTAAAAGCTCTACCTGAAACCCCTGCACCTTCTTTCTCGACCTACGAGCTGAACCGGGGGCGGGGCGGGGGGGGACAGAGCAGGACAGGGCGCGTCCTCTGCTCTCTGACGCAGAAAGGCCAGGTCTCTGGGGGCTGTGTGTGTCAACCCAAGTGTCCCGAGGGGGACACAAGCCCTGAGCACCACAGAGACGGTAGGACCCTCCCCTGCGGTTGAACGAAAAGGGACAGATACTCACATGAGTCACCTTTTGTCGTAACAGACGGTTTTCTTCCTGTAACTTCTCAAGAACAGCCTGTACGGAGGCGGCCCCGCCTGTACACTCTGGCTGCAGAAGGAAGGGACAGAGGGAAGACGCCATGTCGCTGAACATGGCACATGCAGCAAGAAGGGAGGAAGAAGCGAGACCTGCGGACTGAGGCCACCGATGGCACCACATCTAGCAGCGTCCCCTGGCAGGCGTGCCCTCAGGAGAGGGACAGAGACCGGAAAGGCTGGAGGGCGGGGAGGGGTCCGCTCCAGCCCCACCCGGGCCTCCAGGGGGACCGGGGCCACACCGTCGCCAGGAGCTGGCTTGCATCCAGCCATGCGTCCGGTCTCCCACGGCCTCAGATGCTCCGTCATCAGAGAAGTCGGGCGGGTAGGCAGCTCAGCCCCGTGGGGCCGCAGAGAAGGCTCCGGCCTGGTGCAGGCCTGGCCGGGAAGCCAGCTCCCCTCCTCCAAGCCCATGACAGCATCACGTCTGCAGAGTCAGGGTCGACCTCAGTGGTTCACACGTGGCGATGTGAACCACACACCGTGTTCACACCGAGAAGCCACATCCGAAACCAACCCTAACAATGGTGGGCAGACCTAAGCGAAAAGTCTCATGAGAAGTCCATCTGAATCCGAGAACCTCAGTGCATTTAACAGAACAGGGGGCTGTATGTTGGTGACATCGTTTCTGAGAATTCCCCTTGAATGATAAAGGAAGTGGGTGTCCTCACTGAGCAGGCACCGGGAAGCCCCAGGTGACTCAGCCAAGTCCCAGGCTGAGAAGTGATGCTGCTTTAGGGGCTGCACCGACCCCACAGCAGCCCCAGGCCAACCCTCCTGTGCAGCCACTTCCAAGTCCCCACAAGGAAATGACACAGTGACTCAAAGTTGAATGAGCACGGCCGCTTCCTCCCAGACAGCCCTCGTCTTTTGGCTTCTGAAATACACGGGTGTTCTTTCTGAGGTTCCCTTTTCGTGGAATCCCCCCATCGGGAACGGGTGGCTCTCAGATTGAGGTTCTCCCCACGCAGGCTCTCAGTGAAGAGGCTGCTAAGGAGCCAGGCGACCTGCCCCCCCCCCCCCCCAGAAAACCGCAGAGCGCATTTCCAACGTGACCATGGTGGCAGCTCCAGAGAGCCGCCTGGAAAGAACCCTGCTCCCCGCCCCAGGCCGGGCGGCACTGCTCTGCTCAGACTCGTGGAGCCACAGAAGGCCGGCACCCACTGCCCTCGAGGCGGGCTGGGGCCTGGCCCCGCACACGGGGCACGGAAAGGGGCAGTTTGCTCATCTGCCCAACGCTCGAGTGCTTGCACTTGCTCGGAGCAGGCCTGCCAGCCCGGCTCTGCCCTCTGGTCCTCAGCTGAGTGAGGCCAAGGAGGCCAAAGTGCACAGGGCTGTCCGGGAGGGAGGGGCTGGGGAAACGGGCTCCCTGCTTTCCTATCACATTCTGCATGTTCCATCATTCTAGAAGAAACCCCTGGATGGGTGGGCTTTGCCACAACAGCTGGGTCTCACACTGAGAACAGAAGTGGGCTCTGGGCGCCCCAACCCCTGTGACGGCCACGGGTTCGTGCAGCCCCAACGCAGGGCCTCCCGCCCCAGGGAGGCCTTCACCGTCCTCGGCGCACACATTTACCTCCGGACTCTTCTCCCCCACATCCCCCTGAGCGCGCTGTCGTTCATCCAGACACTTGGCCAGATGCTGGCACATGTGGGCAGTGGCGGCCAGAGTCCTCCGCAGCTGATGGGTCTCATCAGCCAAGGAGCGGCACAGGATGTCACTGGCAGCCCGGGCCCGTTCCTTCTCCGCCACACTCCTCCGGAGCAGTGCCACTTCCCTCTCTCGCTCGTGCGCCGGCTGGCTCATCAGCTGCTGCGTCTCCTTCTCTTTTTCTTCTAACTGCTCAGAAAGTCTCTCAATTTCCTAAGTGGAAGATTTAAAAGCACAGTTCATTTTATTAAAAGAAGCAAGGTCAGAAACAAGAGAAAAAGTGGCCTGGACCCGCTATCGCTCGCTGACGGACACGCTCATTCAGAGGCCTGCTTCGGAACTGTGATTCACTGGTTTTTCAGCTTCTAATGTTCTTTCTGAAAGTTCATGTAAAATTCTGCTTTCACAAGCAAGTTCACAATTTTAGACAGTACATCATCAAATTACTAAGTGTGGCAACTCCAAAGGCTTCTCTATGGGAAGGCTAGAAACTGCAGCGGCTAGTCCCCCCAACTCCGTGCATGCCCTAACCCCCGGGACTTGGAATAGGACTTTATTTAGAAGCAGGATCCTTGCAGATGTAATTAGTTAAGAGGAAGCCATTCTGTATTAGAACAGGCCCTGATCCAGTGACTCCTGTGCTTAGAAGGAGGAAATGTGGACACAGACACAAGGTTGAGTGAGGACAGGGGCCGAGGACAGAGAGATGTGTCACAGGCCACAGAAGCCACCAGAAGCCCTCAGAGCCTCAGAGGGGGCATGGCCCCGCCGACAGCTTCAGCTCAGGCTCTGACCTCTAGAAGTGCGGAAGATGACACCACCGCTGTTCTAAGCCCCGTTTATGGTGCTTTGTCACAGCAGCTGTAGGAAACGAATATACCCAATCCCAATCACTTCTTTAAAAAAAAGTCCTGGGGCGTCTGGGTGGCCCAGTCATTGGGCGTCTGCCTTCGGCTCGGGTCATGATCCCGGGGTCCTGGGATGGAGCCCCGCATCGGGTTCCCTGCTCGGCGGGGAGCCTGCTTCTCCCTCTCCCGCTCCCCCTGCTTGTGTTCCCTCTCGCTGTGTCTCTCTCTGTCAAATAAAATCTTTAAAAAAAAAAAAAAAGTCCTTAAAATTACAGTCTGCTTTATGTCTGGCCTTAATGTTGTACTTTTCCGTTTCAAAGAACCCTGCAGCACCTGCAGTGAGAGTAGGCGGGCAGGGTGAGCCAGTGCGGCCTACCGGTACCAGGACCCCCAGCAGAAGGAGATGCCAGGCCACATTACTAAAGGGCCCCTGTTTTGCTTTAAGCAAAAAGCGTGCGTGGTTGTAACAAATTCGAACATACGGGAGGAAATGCCCTGAGAACTGAAATCCCCTTCCCCACTGACCCCTCCCTCCACCTCAAGCTCCACTTTCCAGAGGCATTTCCTCTGCACCATTTGGGCACATATCTTTCCAGAGTGTGTATGAGCATCCACAGCAGCAGTCTTCGTGCACGGATGGCGCCTACAACAGCGTGCTCTTCACCTCGCTCATACAGCAGCACAGACCTGCCTCATTCCTTCTGACTGCAGCCTGGAGCCCCACAGTAGATTCCAGATTTGCAGAGAACACCTCCAACTGACGGACACGGCCCATGGGAGACATGCCCCGAAGTCACACGACTGGACCGTTTTCAAGACTGGTGGGGGCGCCCGGGGGGCTCAGTTGGTTAAGCGTCTGCCTTCAGCTCAGGTCATCATCCCAGGGTCCTGGGATCAAGTCCCGCATCAGGCTCCCAGCTCCGCGGGGAGGCTGCTTCTCCCTCTGCCCACCGCTCCCCTTGCTCGTGTGCTCGCGCGCGCTCTCTCTCTCTCTCTCTCTGACAAGTAAGTAAATAAAATCTTAAAGAAATAATTGGTGGAACTCAGGGGCCTGCCCTGGTTCCTGGACCCACACCCGAACCCATGAGGCAAAGGCTCCTGCACCCAAACACCCCATGCACCTCCGGTGACCTCCATCACTCTAACCAGGTAACCCAGAACACATTCTGGAAGTCTCGCCCTCTCGAGTTTTTAAGAGCCTTCCCTTTCTCACTTCCTTCAACTTCACGCAAGAACAAGACCAGAAAGAAGAAAAGCCCTCGTGAGGATGGTCAGTCTGGCTCTCTTAGCAAAGGCCTAGAGGAAGAGGCTGTTCCAGACCCATGTCCCAAGACAGGCCTGAAAAGAGAGACCAGTGGGACATGTCCAAAATCAAGTGCAGGAGTGACAGGATGGGGGCAGTGTGACGGAGTGTAAGACAGAAACCACACTTGGCAAGGAGCCCGAAACAGGGACAGCTGCCCGATGCGTCTGGCAGCCGCCTTCCCTCATCCCTTCGCGGATGTCTGAGATTCAGGGGCAGCTCTCCTGCGCAGCCCACTGAGGCCATTCCTTTCACTTTTCTACTTTAGGGCCACTCCCTGACCTCACCCGAGTAGAGTCCAGGCGTTTCTGGACTGAAGGAAGAGGAGGCCCCTCCCTGCAAGCTGGCCCCTCGGCATCGGTACCTCCTCCCAGCAGATGGCCCTTCAGCACCAGGCGGGACCCGCAGGACTTGGAAGAACAGGGCCTGGGGGCCGCGTCCACACAGCCGCGGGTCCACACAGCCGCAGGTCCACACAGCCGCGGGTCCGCACAGCCGCGGGCTGCCAGCGGGTGCCAAGTCACCTGGCCTGGATGTGGCCATAACCAGACACAGCACAATGGGGCATTTATGCAGCTGAGAACCAACCAGATGGCCTCCTTAACATAAAATTCTATAAACAGGAAAAATAAGGCCAAATCCTAGGCTAAGCTCAGGTTCCCACCGCTGACCATTCCTGTGGCCTTGAGCCTAGAAACACGAAACTAGGCCTCTTAATTAGCCTTGAATTTGTTTTCTTTAAACACAGAGCAGGGGCCCTATCCCATGTTCTCATGTCTGGACAGGACTGCAGGAGCCTCGCCCTCTGGTGTGTCCAGCCTCTGGCCTGGCCTCGGTTTCCCTCTGCCTACATTACAGCTTTGGTCTTGGTTTGTTGCCGCTGGTGGAAGGAGGTGCCTGAGGGCAGTAACCTTTCTTTGCCGTGCTCACTGATCTTAGACTCTTGTTACCCTCAGCGGTGGCTCAAACACGGGTATGGAGTGAACAGATGGTACATAAAGAGGTCTGCCCCCTGAGAGTGCAGTTTCCATTAAAATTTCAAAGTTACTCAAATTAGCACAATGGAGAAATTAATACCTTGTCAATATCTAATACTGAAGTTTGTTCAGGGTAAATATGTCTCTGTGTGAAACAGATATCGACACATATGCAAATATATGTAATACAAATACAGACGGGAGTCCGATAAACAATACCCAGAAAGGCTGCTCTCCAGGGAACTCATAAATTTAGCAAATAACCACAGTGACGGCAGGAGCAGCTCTTGCCTGCTACACCCTCCCTCCGTACCAGCCACGTAGTTTCCACACATCCTACGAGACAGCTTCTACCATCTCTCCCATTCTACAGTTGGGCAGACTGAGGCTCTTGGGGTCGGTAGCCACTGGAGTGACTGGGTGAAGAGGCTACCACAGCATCTCCTCTAGCTTCCACACGTCCTCTTGGGGAGGAGCTTTGGGCAAGACCTGAGTTCTAAGCATCCTTCCTCACTGGTCAGTTGGAGACAGCAGGAGAAATAAGCATCCCTACAAATGGGGGGGGCGGGGGCAGCATGTCCCCGGGCTTGCCGGGGGGGTGCTCATGGAGCTTCCCGAGGGAATGCTCTGTCTCCACACTCCAGCCCTGGGCACGGGGCCCAGCCCCATGTAGATGCCCAGTTAACTGTCTGGGAGTGAGGACAGTACAAGGGTCAGGACCTGGGCTCTGTTCTCAGGCTGCTCACAATACAGACACGGAAAAGCCACAGACACGTGGCCAATTAAAGGACTCACCAGCCTTATTTTTGTCTTAAAAACCAGCTTTCAAACATCACTTTAGAAAGAACCTAGCTCACATGGAGGCTTGCTGGGGGCACTACCATACTCTCCTTCAGAGCTGGGAATACAAGGCGTGAAGAATTCTGTAGTCTTGTGGATCCACGGCCTCCCGGTCCTCATCCCTCTGTTAGTGTGCTCAGCTGCCCTAACCAGTCCACAGCAGAGGTTCACTCTCTCACAATTCCAGAAGCCGGAAGTCCCAAATCCAGGCATCAGTAGGGCCATGCTTCTTCCAGGGCAAAAAAGGAATCCTTCCTTGCCTCCTCCAGCTCCTGGTGGCTGCCAGTAATCCTGGGCTTATAGATGTACCACTCCAATCTCTGCTTCCATCTTCACATGGCCTTCTGCTAAGGACACCAATCATCAATCCACCCTAATCTAGCATGACATCATTTTAATTCATTTCATCTTGCAAAGACCCAATTTCCAAAAAAGGTCCCATTCACAGGTTCCAGATGGAAACAAATTGGGGGTGAGGGGGACACTGTCCAACCCAGTACAGTACCCCCTTCTCTCTCGTTCCTGAGCAGCCCAGCCCAGCCCAGCCCAGCCCTGTCCCTGCGACCAGCCCCTATGGCACTGTAAGAGAATGAGAACAAACTGGAATTGTAAGGCCAGTTAACTGAGCCTTCACCACAAGTGCCAAACACTTCAGATGGACCCTGGGAAGCAGCGATAAGATAGCGACATGCTCCCTCCCCTCCCGGAGAGTGTGGTGGAGAGCAAGGCAAACAGACAAGGACAAAACCTAACATGGCTTGGAGGAGTCTGGGAAGCTGGTGGAGCAGGAAGCACCAGGAATCTATCTCCCCACCTGAAAAACAGCGGCATTGGCAGAATCCATCTAATGTCAGTGTTTTGGAAACCTGGAATCTACTGAAGGATTCCAACTTCCAGGGAAGGACTTGGCCAGTCAACTGAGGTTCATTTCAACCAATTTCAGCTCTTAGCCCATCCCCCCACACCCAGCCACCTGCAGGTTTCTGCAGCAACTAGCACACATCTTGCAGGAGCCAGGGTGGGCGAAAAAGACCCTGTCTGTCCTCCAAACACTGGAAATCTGTGCTCTCATCACTGATTGCTCCTTCCTATCACAAAGGTGCAAACACAGAGAAGAGGCAGCCGCTTTGCTGCCCCATGATTGCAGAGACCGTCTCCCCCAGCTGAAGTGACTTGGGACATTTAAAGGAAGGGAGCCCTCTCCCCCCTTTCATTCTCCTCTCTCCCCCCACCCTTTGGGAACCAGACACTGAAGACAAGGGCATTCAGGCCTGTTTACATACATACATAAAAGTACACGAAATAAAGACGAGGACATTTGGAAGCAACTACATATAGAGAAAATTAAAATTAAATCAAAATTTTGTGACATTAACAACTGAAAGGGATGGGGACAGAATTGTAAAGGAGCAGAGTTTTTTATGTTATTGAAGTTAACCTGATAACTGCTTCTCGGCCTTTTGGCTAAGATCAAGTGAAGTTAACCTGATATACATTCAACTTAGAATAGTATAACTTTAGGATGTTAAACATAATTCCCATTGTAACCACACACCCACACACACACACACACACACACACACACACACACACAAGCTGTAGAATAGTGTTCACTTTGACAGCACATATACTAAAAAAAGAAAAGCTGTAGAATATATCAAAGGAAATGAGAAAGTTTAAACATTTCACTACAAATATGTGAATAAACACAAAGACAGTAAAGCAGAAAATGAGGAACAAAAAGACTGTAAGACATCTAACTCATCCTTATCAGTAATTACCCTAAATATCAATATGGATTAAACCCTCCAATTAAAAGAGAGATTTGGCAGAATGGATAAAACAACAGATCCACCTATAGGTTGTCTCCAAGAGACTCATTTGAGATCCAAAGACACAGACTGAAAGTAAAAAGGATGGAAAAACATATTCCAAGTAGTGACCAAAGGAGAGGAGGGGTGCCTACACTAATATAAAACAAAATACTTCAATGAAAAAAGGTTACAAAAGACAAAGAACATGATACATTAAAAAAAAAGGTTTAATACAGCAAGAAAACAGAACAATTATAAGCATTTGTGCACCTATTAATAGACAAGCAAAATATATTAAACAAAAACTGACAACTGAAGAGAGAAATAGTTCTACAATAATGGTTAGAGACATCAATACTCTACTCTCAATAGTTATTAAACAACCAGACTTAAGTAAGAAAACAGGACTTAGCACAGTAAACCAACTAGATCTAAGAGATGTACAAAACACCCACCAGCAACAGCCACATGCAAGATCTTCTCAAGTACACTTGGGACATTTTCCAGACTAGACTGTATGTTAGATCACATATTAAGTCTCAGTAGATTTTTTTTTTTTTTTAGATTTTATTTATTTGACAGAGAAAGAGCGAGAGAGAGAGCACGAGCAGGGGGAGCGCCATGCAGAGGAAGCAGCAGGCTCCCCACTGAGCAAGGAGCCCAATGTGGGGCTTGATCCCAGGACCCTGGGATCATGACCTGAGCCGAAGACAGACGCTTAACGACTGAGCCACCCAGGCGCCCCAATCAACACACTTTTAAATTAATTAATCAAAGAAGAACTCACAAGAAAATTAAGAAATACTTAGAGAAAATTAAAATGAAAACACAACATACCAAAACTTATGGGATCCAGCAAAAGCAATGTTAAGGGGGAAATCTATAGCTATAAACACTTGCCTTTATAAACAAGAAAGATCTCCAGTCAACAACCTAACTTTATCACTTAAGAAACCAGAAAAACAAGAACAAACTAAACCCAAAGGTAGCAGAAGGGCAGAAATCATAAAGATTAGAGCAGAGGTAAGTGAAACAGAAAAAAAAAGAACAGAAAAATCAATAAAACCAAGAGTTGATTCTTCTAAAAGATCAAGAAAATTGACAAACCTTTAGCTAGACAGACTGAAGAAAAAACACAAATTACTAAAATCAGAAATGAAAGTGGGGAGGGGACATTACTACCAATTCTATAGAAATAAAAAGAATTATAAGAGTACTATGAACAATTGTACAGCAGCAAATTGGATAACCTAGATGAAATGAACAAATTCCTAGAAACACAAAACCTACTAAAACTAAATCACAGAGAAATAGAAAAACTGAACACACTTCTACCTAGTAAGGAGATTCAGTCAGTAATCAAAACTCTCCCAACAAAGAAAACCCCTGGAACTGATAGCTTCACAGGTGAATTCTAGCAAAGATTTGAAGAATACTAATCCTTCTTCAGCTTTTCAAAAAAAAAACAAAAAAAAGAAAAAAAAAAAAGGAGGGAACACTTCCCAACTCATCCTATGAGGCCAGCATTACCCTGATACCAAAGCCAAAGGCACTGTAACAAAAGAAAATTATAGACTAACCTCCATGATGAACACAGATGCAAAAATCAACAAAACACTAGCAAACCGAATTAAGCAGCATATTAAAAGAATCCTTTTATATACCACAATCAAGTGGAATTTTTGTACTGGAACGTAAAGCTATTATAAACATAAAAAAGTTGATCAATGGATGTTAACTAGACTTACTGTGGTGATCATTTCTCAATATATACAAACATGAAATCATTATATGCTATACCTGAAACTAATGTTATGTTAACCATATCTGAAGAAAAAAAAAAAAAGCAGTTGACACTATAATACCGGTGTTCTGGTTTGGAAACTTAAGTTAGCTTACCTATATACTTACTGAGTTCAGTATTTCCCCACTACACATCCCTCCATCCCTTTCACAACTTGCTTCAAGAAGTGATCATCTAGGGGCGCCTGGGTGCTCAGTTGGTTAAGTGTCTGCCTTGGGCTCAGGTCATGATCCCAGAATCCTGGGATCGAGTCCCATGTCGGGCTCCCTACTCAGCAGGGAGTCTGCTTCTCCCTCTTCCCCCATTCATGCTCTCTCTCTAATAAATAAAAATCTTTTAAAAAAATTTTTTTAAAAAGAAGTGATCATCTAGACATCAATGTAATTAATCCAAAGAATGAACCAAAGACTCTCCACAGTTAACTGTAGAGGGGAGGTCACACCAAAAACTGAAAAATGGTAGGAATGGCAGAGTCTCAGTTGGGAATGAAACTAACCTGTGAGACTAACCACAAACGGAAGGGACAATCAGTGGGGATTATCACCAAGAACACTGAGTCTCTGCCCTTAGAGAGACAGCACAACAAACAATCCTACCCAGAAGCAGCATTTGAAAAGTGCCTGGGGTGTATGGGAGGTTTATTTACTAATCTCAGAACATGCACTGGGGGGCAGGGATCTTTAGTAGCCTTGTCCAAGAAGAAAAGAGCTAGTGGGCACCATTTCTCTTCCCCTCCCTGCCAACCTAGATACCCAGACATGTGTGGGACCCAGCACAGACACTCACTATCTAGCTTGCTAACGCCATGCCCATTCCCCTGCCCCCACCTTCTCCTGCGGACCCATCCCCTCCAACCTGTCCCACTCAGCAGAGTCCCTCCAAGGTGCCTGACGTCTCATTCAGCAAGAAGCCCTGACAGTGGCCAACACCAAAGTGACTCCTACCCTGGGAGAAGGGGAGACACCCACAGACACCAGTTCGACTGCAACCCCAACAGTAGGCTGGGCGCAGACAACCGGTCTGATGGCTGGCCCATCCGTGAACAAACGCCTCACACAGAGCGGCGTGAAGAAAGAGTCCTGTAGTTCAGGGAGACTGCAACCCTAACAGACTGGGGGCAGTATCTGGTCTGACTGCAGGTTGTGCCCACCCATAAAAGCCTCACAGGGGACAACAGGGAAAGCACCCTGCAGTTCAGT
Source organism: Callorhinus ursinus (assembly GCF_003265705.2). Taxonomy (NCBI): domain Eukaryota; kingdom Metazoa; phylum Chordata; class Mammalia; order Carnivora; family Otariidae; genus Callorhinus; species Callorhinus ursinus. The sequence goes on from NW_027397066.1 coordinate 1,795,966, forward strand.
GCAACCACAGTTCTGGCAAACACGCTGAGGGCAGGCATCTGGTCTGAACCAAGTAGAAGCCCAAGGCAGCCCCAGACTGGCCCCTTAACACAGAGAGACTAAACCCCACCCACACAGGCAAAGGGGACCACTGCAGCCAACTGGAAGGCAAATGCAGCTCAGGCACCACGGCAGGGGACACACAACACACACAGAAGACAACCCTGAAGCACCACCTGGTGAACAGGGGACACTGCAGGGCACGAGAGGACCTCTTCCCAAGACCACTACTTTCAATATCAGGAGACATAACTGAACTTCCTAACACAGAGAAACAAACTCAGAATTAGACAAAATGAGGAGACAGAGGAGTATGCCCCAAATGAAAGAACAGGACAAAATCACAGCAAGAGACCAAGTGAAACGGGGATAAGTGATACACCTGATTGAGAATTCAAAATAATGGTCATAAAGATACTCACTGGACTTGAGAACAGGCTGGAGGATCTCAGTGAGACCTTCAACAAGGAGACAGAGATTATTAAAAAAAAAATCAGAGATAAAGACCTCAATCACTGAAATAAAAAATATACTAGAGGGAATCCCTAGCAAATTAGAGGAGGCAAAAGAATGGATCACTGGGCTGGAAGACAGAGTAATGGAATGCAACCAAGCTGAATAGCAAAAAAACCTTAAAAAATGATAATAGATTAAGGGAACTCAGCAACATCAAGTATAATAACATTTGCACTATAAGAATCCCAGAAAGAGAAGAGAGAGATAAGAGGGCAGAGAATTTACTTGAAGACTTAATAGTTAAAAATTTCCTGAATCTGGGAAGGAAAAGAAATCCAGATCCAGGATCCACAGAGAGCCCCCAACAAAATCAACCCAAGGAGGTGTACACCAAGACACATAGTAATTAAAATGGCAAAAAGTAGTGACAAAGAATTTTAAAAACAAGAAGAGAAAAGACAACAGTTACATACAAGGAAAACCCCAAAAGGCTGTCAGCTAATTTTTCAGCAGAAACTACAGGCTGGACAGGAGTGACATGACATATTCAAAGTGCTGAAAAGAAAAAAACCTACAGCAAAGAATAATCTACCCAGCAAGGTTATCATTCAGAATAGGAGAGATAAAGAGTTTCCCAGACAGGGGCGCCTGGGTGGCTCAGTCGTTAAGTGTCTGCCTTACGGCTCAGGTCATGACCCCAGCTTCCTGGGATCGAGCCCCACCATCAGGCTTCCTGCTGGGCGGGAAGCCTGCTTCTCCCTCTCCCACTCCCCCTGCTTGTGTTCCCTCTCTCGCTGTGTCTGTCTCTGTCAAGTAAATAAAGAAAATCTTAAAACAAACAAAAAAAGAAGTGAAAATTGTCTTGTGCAGCTACTCTCTTTGCAGACCTAGTTTCTTTCCTGGGACAACCCAGATAATAGCTATGGCCCAAATAGGGCACTAGAGTTCACCCAAATGCGTGTGGTACTTCCAACAGCTGTTACACACAAATACTGTTAGTCCTGCTCCTGTTCTGGGCGTTTATGGTACTTCACAAAGACAGAGCATCAACAACAGGGACAAGGAGGAGGGAAAGTGAGATTTAAGTCTGTTATCCAACACTCACAGGCACTGCAGCGCAGTCATCGCTCCCAGCAGAAGAGAGCTGTTACTGAAAGACTCATTTACGACTGGAGCTGAAAGTCACCTCAGAACATAACCAGGGTTCGCATGGCCTGGGACCCAGTGTGAACACATACACACCAGGAGCCTATGCTCAGGTACTACACGCACACAAACACCCCAGAACCCAGTGTCTACACACACAACACAGAATTGAACATGAACACACATATACACAGAACCTTCCACGTGCACACACAATCTCATCAGAACACAATACAGTCACATACAAACCCTCACACCTAACAAGGGGGCAGACCTCTTAGAACCCAAATACATACCCATCAGAACCCCAAACAGGCAGATACCCCTCAGACCCAACACAGACACACACCCCTCACAACCAACATAGACAGACATACCTTATACCTAATAACAGCACACAGACACTTTAGAACCCAAACATGCACACATACCTCCCAGAATCTACCACGGGCACACAAACTTTCCTCAGATCCAATATGGGAGCTCCTCCTCAAAACCTAATCACAAAACCTCATAACCAATAAGGACACTCACCCCTCATCCCAACACAAACAGAAACAGCTTCAGAACCAACAAAGACACACAACCCTCAGACCCAACACAGGCATACAGACCACTCAGAACTCAACACAGAGCACACACCCTCAACTCAAAGCAGGAACATACCCCTCCTTCCAAATGAACACCTATTCACACCCCTCAATACACAACTTGGGCACAAAAATCCCTCAGAACCCAACATGAGTGCATACACCCCTCAGACACAACACAGGGACACACACCCCTTAGGTCCAACACAGGAGCACAAAGACACGTCAAAACCAACAGAGACACACAACCCTCACCCAATATGGGAGCACACCTTTCAGAACCAACACTGAACATACACACCTCAGACCCAACACAGACAGACAGAACACCTCTCAGAAACCAGCATGGACACACAACCCTCAGAACACAACACTGGCCCACACACCCCTCAGAAAAAAACATGGATATACAACCACTGGGCCCAACACGGGCACAGCACAGGAATACACACCCCTTAGAACCAACATAGACACACAACCCTCTGGCCCAGATGGGCACACTCCCTTCTCAGAAGCCAACACTGGTAAACACAGCCCATAGACCCACATGGGCACAGACCCCTCGATCCCATCACAGACACACTACTCAGAACCAACACAGACATGGTACTCTCAAGACCCAACACGGGCATACACGCCCCTCAAACAAGGGAGCACAACACTCTGAAGTCAACATGCACACACACACACCTCAGAACTGACACTAACACAAACACCTCAGACCTAAAATGGACACACACCCCACTGAGAAGCCACTGAGGTGCACATGCCCTTCAGAACCCAACATAAACACAACCCCTTAGAACCTATGCAGGCACACCCTCCTCAGACTCAACATAGGCACATACACCCCTCACAACCCACAATGGGCACACAACCCACAAGGGCACACTCCTCAGAACCTAACCCCAAGGCACACCCCTTAGAACCTAAAACAGGTATATTACCTCTCAAATCAACACAGACACACACCTGTAGAACCAAAACGGGCACAGAACCCTTAGACCTAACACAGGCACACACACCCCACAGAACCCCAAAGAGGCACACACACTCCTCAGAACCAACACAGACACATGACACTCTCACCCAGCTTGGGAACACATCCTTCAAAGCCTAACACATGCACACACCCCTCAAACCCAGGATGAGAGCACACCCTTCAGAATTAACACAAACACACACCCTCGGATCCAACACAGAGAGACACAGCTATCAGAAGCAACAAGGACAGACAGCCCTTTAAAACCAAATGGAGGGGCGCCTGGGTGGCTCAGTCGGTTAAGCGTCTGCCTTCGGCTCAGGTCATGATCCCAGGGTCCTGGGATCGAGCCCCACATCGGGCTCCCTGCTCCGCGGGAAGCCTGCTTCTCCCTCTCCCACTCCCCCTGCTTGTGCTCCCTCTCTCGCTGTGTCTCTCACTGTCGGATAAATAAAATCTTTAAATAAATAGATAAGTAAATAAATAAAATAAAATAAACCAAATGGAACCCAACGCTCAGATCCAGCACAGACACACCACTCAGAACAACACAGACGCCCAACCCTCAGACCCAGAATGGGAGTGCGCCCCTCAGAATCAACACAAACACATACCCCCTCAGATGCAACAGAGGAACACCCACCTCAGAACCTAACACACAAACACCCCTCAGACAAAACCCAGGCACACACTCCCCTCAGAACCCAGTAAGAGCATCATATGCCTCAAACCCAACACGGGAACGTACACACCTTCAGACCAACAAGGACCCACAACCCTCAACATGAGCACACACCCTTTGACCCAACACAGGATACACGGCTCAGAATCTAACACACTCACACACCCCCAGAAGCAACACGGACATGCAACCCTCAGACCAAAACAGGCATACATACTCCTCAAAACCCAATGGGGGCTTACACACCTCAGAACCAACACAGACATACGACCCTTATGGCCAACACGGTTGCATACACACCCCTCAGAACCAACAGGGTCTCACAGCCGCTAACCCTAACACAGCCTTCAGATACAAACAGACATACAGTCCTTGACACAACACGGAGAACACCCCTCAGAACGTAACACAGACACACAGTCCTCAGAACCAACAGGAACAAACGCTCCTCACACAGAACCACCTTCAGGCCCAACGGCACAAACACCTCTCAGAACCCAGAACCGACACGGACCCACGCCCCTCAGCACCCACCACGGGAGCACGCCGCGCGCCTCGGGACGGACGGCACGGCCGCCCCCAAACCCAGCACGGCCTGAAGAGCCCACAGGAACGCACAACCCTCACCCTCAACGCGGGAGCACACCCGTCAGAACCACACTGTAAGAATTCACAAAGGAAACTCCGTTTACAACGGAGTCCGGACAGCGGCAGGAGGGGCTCCCCCCCCCCGCTCCCCCTTGGTCGCCAAGCCAGCAGGAGCAGGGAGGCCCTGCGCGGCCGCGCCACTCCGCCACCCCTCTGCCAGCTCCCGGCCCACCCCAGCCGGCCCTGTTTGCAACCGCCCTCCCAGCCCCCTTCCTCTGTAAAAGAGCCTCCCCTCCTCGGGCCGGTGGCCTCCCCCATTTGCGTGTCCCACACTGCAATTCTCTGCTGTTCCCGAATAAATCTATCTGTGGGGGGGAACGACTGGCAGCGTGATTTTTAAGGTTAACAGCGTCCACGCACGCCCTCAGAACCGCCAGGCGGACCGAGCACCGCCCTCCACGCTCAACACGGGCACGGACACCCCTCGGAACCCCCCCCCCCCACGGTCCTCACACCCAACACAGGAGCACAACTCTCAAACCTCTCGGAGCCCAGCGTGGCACAAACCCCCCGCCCCAACGTGGACTCATCCCCCTCGGAGCCCGCGGCGGGCCGAGCGAGCGCGGCTCTCGCCCACCGGGGACGCACCTGGCGCAGCGCCGCCTCACCGGCGCCGCCCTCCCGCTGCCGGAGCTGCTCCCGGAAGCGCGCCACCTGCTCCAGCAGCGCGTCCACGAGCGAGGGCGCCGCGTCCCCCTCGAACGCGGCCAGGCGGGCGCGGAGGCGCTCAATAAGGGCGTCCCGGGCGGCCAGCTGGTCCTGCAGGAGCCTCAGCCGCTGCCCGGCCTCGTGGTACAGACCGCAGAGCGCGGCCGCCGCACGCGCGGCCCCCTCCTGCCCGCCGGACCCGGCGCCCCCTGAGGACATGGCCGCGGGCCTCGACCGGCGGGGGCGCGGACGCCGCCAACTTCCGCGCCGGGTCTGGGCGGGCCGCGCACCTTCCCGGAACTTTTCCCGGCGCGCCCCGCCCACCGCCGAGAGCCCGGCCCCACCCACTGCGACCGGCGTGGCCCCGGACCCGCAGACCGGTCGTCCCAGACCCTTCGACAGCCCGGCCCCGCCCACGGCGACCCGTCTGGCCCCGCCCCTGTCGACAGCCCCGCCCCTTCCCCCCCCGACAGCTTGGCCCCGCCCACAGCGGCCCGCCTAGCCCCCGCCCCCCTGCCGACCGTCCGGCCCCGCCCAGGACGACCAGCGTGGCCCCTGACCCGCGGAAAGTCAGTCCCAGGACCTCCGGCGGCCCGCCCCTTCTCCCGGCCCCAGGCTTGTGGCCCGGCGGTCCCGGAGTGCCCGAGTGGCGGGCTTGTCCCAGCGGCCCGCCTCCTCCCGCCGGCTTCCCGCCCCCCCCCGCCCTGTCCCCCCCTCCCCGGAGTCGGGGGAGTCTTCGGGGAGTCGGCCGGGTGGAGGAGGAGGAGGGAGGGAGGGTAAGGCCGCCTCTGATGCAGCTGCTGATGGGAAGGAAAGAAGGGGTCAAAGGCGACCTCAAGTGTTGGAGCTGTGCGTGTCCACGTCCCCGGGCTGCGGGCCAGGTTGGCCACACACAGCAACAGGAACAGGGCAACGGCCCAAGAGCTGGGCCCAGGGAGATGCCCCACCCCCCACTGCATGACAGCGACCCAGAGCAGGGCGCCGGCCCACGCGCCGCTCGCTGAGACAGTCTTGGAGCGGGAGGCAGGAGGGCGCTGCCCTGTCCTACCCGCACTTCTCCGTCCCTTTCCTTCCCCCACCCTCCCAGACCAACTCCCAGTGGCTTTCCGGCTCCACGCTGCTTTCCTTTTCAAAGTCTGAGCTTTCCCCCACAATGACGCCCAGGCACACCTGCGCTGTTTCAAAGGTTCCTCCCTCGCAGCCGCTGCGCCTTCGGCCCTGTCCCCATCTGGTTTTCCCCTTTCTGTAGTCCACTGCCAAGCTCGGGCTGGGCCCCGGGAAAACCCTGGCAGGTGTGTAAATCAGACAAGTGTATGAGCGAAGCCAGCTCACACTTCCTCTGCAGAGGGAAGGTCAGAGCCGTACCCTCCCTGCCTGGTCGGGGGTCTGAAAGGGTCCCCCAGCTCCTGGGATCCAGCTCTAGTGATTTCACCCCCTGATACCATTGTCACCATTAGGATATTACAGAAAGGTTGGAGTGTGATTCCTGCAGTGAAGTGGAAAGACGTTGTTGGCTACTGCCTTGCTCGCTCTTGGATCACCAGCTCTGGGGGAAGCCACCCACCATATCCTGAGGACACCAAGTAGCCCTATGGAGAGAGAACGGGTGGTGAGGAACTAAAGCTTTGTGCCAATAGCCAGCGCCAGACTTGCCCACCCTAGTCAGCAAGCTTCCTTGGAACCGCTGCCTCCAGTCCAGGCAAGCCTTTGGGTGATGCAGCCCCAGCCTACATCTTCCCTGTGACCCTCATGGGACACCCTGAGCCACAACCACTCAGAGAAGCTGCTTCTGAATCCCTGAGGTGTGCGTAGTTTGTTACGCAGAAGTAGAAAACGAACACGTAGTATATTACGGTGTGCCTACTGAGGCATGGGACAGCACCCCAAAGCCAGATACATTAAAATGTCTCCAAAGACGACTACTCAGACGGAGATAAAGAAAGACGATGAAAAGCCTTACAGCTTTCAAGTTAGATTTCTCACCAACTTTAAGAAAGACATTTTGAGTTTCCAAGCTTTGTGGATCTCAGAATTACGGAGGAGGGATGGCAGACTTTCCACAATAGGCGTCCTACAGGGTGTTGTGAGGGTTCTTAGGTTAACATCCTTCATAGTGTTGTTAACAACATGCCAGTGCCTTCAAACTAAAATCCAGGTACTGAGTCAGGCACTGGGGATTCATGGGCAAGCACTCCGATGGTGGAGACAGACCCTCTTTCAAAAGAAAAAAGAGGGCGCCTGGGTGGCTCAGTTGGTTGGGCGACTGCTTTCGGCTCGGGTCATGATCCTGGGGTCTCAGGATCGAGTCCCGCATCGGGCTCCCTGCTCAGCAGGGAGTCTGCTTCTCCCTCTGACCCTTCCCCCCTCTCATGTGCTCTCTCTCTCTCTCTCATTCTCTCTCTCTCAAATAAATAAATAAATAAAATTTTAAAAAATCCTCAACTTCCTTTAAAAAAAAAGAAAAAAGAAAAAGAAATGAAGGAAGGAAGAGAGGAAGGGAGGAAGAAAGAAAGAAGTTGCAAAGTAAGTAAACTTTGTACAGGAAAGGGGGAGGGATGTGTAAGTAAATAAATAAGGAGCAAACAAGGAGAAACGGGAGGGCAGCCAAACGGAGGGGAGTTCCAGCGGCAACCTAAGGCACAGAAAGGAGTGAGTCCCAAGCAGAGGAAAATGTGCCTGGGGAGAGTTACAGGGGCCGACACCCTGGCCAGAGTGGGGCCCAAACAGCCTCTGGCAGCAGCTGTGCCAAGAAGGGGCATGAGGAGGGGCCAGCCAAGCACACCCACCCAACAGCGGCCGATCAGGTTGGCTGCTGGCGGGGCTTAAGCCGCCACATTTGCACACACCTGCTGTGAGGTCCCCACCCCATCCCCAACCAAGCCCTTCCCTTCCCAGTGTGTTCTTAATGCAGAGTTCCCACTTGGAGGAAGGTGGCTTAGTCAGCTCGGGCTTCCATAACAAAATGCCACAGATGGGAGGCTTAAACAGCAGGCTTCACTTCTCCCATTTCTGGAAGTTGGAATTCCAGGTGCCAGCCAGTCTGGTCTCTCCTGGGCTGGCACAGGTCCCCCCTTCCCCGTGAGTCCTCACAAGGCCGTTTCTCTGCGTACACACATCCCTGCAGTCTGTCTTTCTCTTCTTAAAAGGACACCAAGTCCTGTTGGATCAGGACCCCACCCTAATGACCTCATTTAACCTTAATTACCTCCTTAAAGGCCATGTCTCCAAATACAATCACATTCAGGGGGTAGGGCTTCAACACATGAGTTTTGGGGGGACACAATTCAGTCTATAACAGTGGGGATGCTACTGAGTAGCACAAAGATACTTTCTACTCTTTTGTAAGGTGCCCAACACACAAAGGAAGGCTCCCTCTGCCTTTGGGAGAGGGAAAAGGTGAAGCACAGACGGACAGGGGACAGAGAGTGACCGTCAAGAGCCTGGGTGTCACAGCACCTGGGAAGGTTGTCCGGTCCTGTTGTACCTGCCGTGGCCAACGGAGGAAGAAGCAAACCCTCTGCCTCCAAGTGTCTCCCTACCTTCTCAGCCATGCTAGCGCAGACGGTAAGCTGTCATGCGGACTATTATCTCTACCCTGTGCTTTTTTAGGGTGCCCTTGCTCCTGGTGCACTGGAGCAGCAGAAAGAGCACCAGCCTGAGGAGAGAGCCCTCAGACCCAGGGCTGACGTGGCCACTGCCCACTCTTCTTATCCTCTCTGTGGGTTGGCCCCCCCGCCGCTCTCCACTCCTCACCCACTAGCCCGAAGAACTCCTATGCCCAGCCCTACACCCACTGTCCATACTCACGTGACCTGAAACAAAGATCTACTAAGCCTGGCCCACAGCGGGAGGTGATCCGTGACCTAAAACAAAGATCGACGAAGGCTGGCCCACAGCGGGAGGTGATCCGTGACCTGAAACAAAGATCGACGAAGCCTGGCCCACAGCGGGAGGTGAAGCCTGGCCCACAGCGGGAGGTGATCCGGGGAGCATTGGGTTTCCACGCCCTGCGGTTATGCAGGGCTTGGATTTGTGCAATAAAGGATTAGCATGCAGGTTTGGGTGCTCAAACTCTGCACACACTGGGAAGAAAGAAGGGGCCCTGGACCCTCTCCTGGGAGATAGTCTCTAAGCCCTTGGAATGTTCTGTCTGATAAGATCTCTTTGCTTACCCGGAGGCCTCGGGCCACACCACATAGTCTGTGCGAGAATGAATCTCACTGACACAACAGGGCGCAATGAAGTGCAAGTTTATTAAGGTGAGAGCAGAAAGGAAAGGAGAAGATCCTAGAGCGAGAGGGGTCCCAAATGGGTTGCCATGGAGGGCATTTAGGGGCAGTCTTTTTCTTGAGAACTGACCGGGAAGCTTGTGGCCTGGAGATTCTTGTGCTGTCTTGGTTTGAGCACGGATGATTGATAACACCCTTCAAAACTTAATTCTTTGAGGTTTGATCATTCTCTGTGATACACTGTAGCGGCCAAAGAAAAATACTCCGGGGCGCCTGGGTGGCTCAGTCGTTGAGCGTCTGCCTTCGGCTCAGGTCGTGGTCCCAGGGTCCTGGGATCGAGCCCCGCATCGGGCTCCCTGCTCGGCGGGAAGCCTGCTTCTCCCTCTCCCTCTGTCCCTCCCCTGCTTGTGTTCCCTCTCTTGCTGTGTCTCTCTGTCAAATAAATAAATAAAATCTTTAAAAAAAAGAAAAAAGAAAAAAGAAAAATACTCCGGACTGTCAGAGGCCATGTGGTCTGTTTCCTTATCTCTTGCTCGCTCTGGCTTAGTCCTTCTGCCTGCCAGGAATAGTCTCAGAGCCCAGCCGGGGGCCCCTCCTCTCCCTGCCTATACCTGTATCCTTTCCTTACTGACGGTAGGATTTCTGGCAGGGCCAGGGGGCACGATGTACCCGCTTGACCCCTGGAGGGGCTGAAGACTGGGTGGCTAGGGCCAGTCACACTGGTTCTCCACAGCAACATCAAGGCTGGGTGAGCTTCCTGGTGGGCAATGAGACAGAACACGGACTGGACTCAGGTCCGCCATCCCTGACCCCCACATCCAGCATTCTTTGGCTACCGCCGTAAGGAAAAACAAAGAAAAGCTAAACCTCTATGTTCTCGAGTGGTGTATCTTGCAGGAATGCAGAGGGAGGATGCTTACTATGACACTGGTGAAGATGGGACCAAACCAGTTTGCACCAAGATGGACCCCAGCGCTGACCTTTCCCCGACTTTTCCCCTCATTATAATACTAAAAATCATGCCCGGGGTGGAGATTTAACCTGCTAATTAGACGCAAGTGGCATGAAGAAGCAGCACAAACTTGAAGCACGTAGGTGCTAATAAATTCCCTCCCACAGCACCCTTTTTCCACCTGTTCCTTTAGAAACTCTCCCTGACCTCCCCTGGGAGAGCCAGCCTGAGGATGCTGCCCTTCGTACTGCCTTCCTCACGCTCAAGCATAAACCCCAATAGGGGCGCCCGGGGGGGCTCTGTCATTTGAGGGTCCGACTCTTGATTTCAGCTCAGGTCATGATCTCGGGGTCGTGAGGTCGAGCCCCACATCAGGCCTGGCCCTCAGTGAGGGGAGAGCTTACATTCTCCCTTTCCCTCTGTCCCACCCTGCCCTCCCTCTCTTAAAAAAAAAATAATAATAATAAAAGCGTAAACCCCAATAATGCCTTGCCTATGCTTTTAAATTTTGCATCCAGCCTCATTTCCACCACTGCTGGGTGCATTGTTACCTGAACGAGTGAGCGCTGTGCATAAGCACCACGGGGCCGGAGCAGCGGAACGGGTGCCCGGGCTCTCCGGCCCCTGGCGTATGTGCCTTCCACCTTTGCTGATTGTAGTCCGTATGCTTTTCTGTACTAAATCCTATAAAAGCTCGTCTGAGTTCTGTGAGTCCTAGTGAGTCCCCGAGCCCGAGGGCGTCTTGGGAACCCTAACAGGGCTTTTCGTAGTGAATGCATATTTCTGATTGCTGCTCCCGGCCTCCCACCGCCTCTTGCCATGCCCTTTGGCCAAGTGACTTTGGGTACCTGCACTAGAGTAGGCCAAAACTATGTCCCTGCCCCTCGACACCGAACCCCGCCAGTGGGTGTCAGCAGCGGTCATGCAAGATGAGGTCATGCTTTTGCTGACCCCTCGGCCCCCATGGTCCTGGAAGAGCAAATCCTGGGAGCTTCAGATGGGAATGAGACAGTGGAAAAAGGCTGAGCCCTAGCCATAGCCTGCAGCCGCAAAGGCCTGTGGCCCTGCCTGCTCTCATGCACGTCTGCACCCCACTCACCATGGTCCTTCTGTGGAAGGACCAGCCATCCTGAGAGCCTCTTAAAAATACCAAGTTTTTTCCTGCCTCAGGACTTTGCACCTGCTGTTCCCTCTGCCCGGAATGTTTGTTCCTACCACTTTTTGCACAACTAACAGCTACCTCATGTGTGCGGTCACACCCCGGATAGCGAGTAAGAGAATTAAGCCCGGGTAGCTGGGTGGCCCCAGGGAGCTGCCCCCGTCCTGTGCTGGGCAAATGCTTCTCCCCCAAGGTTGCCGATCGCCCTTCTCGTGGATTTCTTGGGAAGCACTGGGCTTGATATATTCTCTGAACACTGAGATGATATATTCTCTGAACAACAAAGTGGATTCCCCCTGCAGTGGGTTGCAGGGTGTCCCCCAGAAAGACATGTCCAAATCCTGACTCCCAGAACTGGTGAATGGGACCTTATTTGGGAAAAGAGCCTTTGCAGATGTAATCTAAGTTAAGAATCTCAAAATGTGAGGATCATCCTGGATTATCCAGGTGGGCCCTAAATCTGATGACAAGTGACCTTATAAGAGACAGAAGGAAGACACAGCCACACACAGGAGGCCGTGTGAAGACGGAGTCACAGAGTGACACACAGCAAGGAGCCCAGCAGACACCAGGAGCTGACCCGGCTCTGTCCACACCGCCTGCTCGGGGACTACCCCTGGTGCTCACCCAGGAGCCCCACCTCCTGGGGTGCATCCTTGCTTTTTCAGAACCCCTGCTGACAATGATAGCTCAGGAGCCACCACATTGCTCTGTTCCCAAGGCAGCTATCCTTCCTCAACCCACAGTTCCCTGTGCACCCCTGGATCCCAGGTGCCCTCTGCCCACCTCACAAGGGATGATCCTAAAAGAGGGACCTTGAGCATCAGCGTTACTGGCTTCGTCTGCTAGTTTGTCTTGTACTGTCTGCCATGATAAGTGGGGCTTTGCTCATCAGAAAGTGGTGGCAGACTGCGGGGTGGGCATCAGACTGTGGGATCAGGGGCACATGATGGTGCCCCCGGGAGGTGGGGCTCACAGGTGGCCGCTGCGGAGGTCACAGAACAGACTGTGCTGGCTCAGCTTCCAGGGGAGAGGGTGTGAGCTGCATACCGGCCCCTCCCGGGCCCGGCGTCCATGCCTCCTTCCATCCCCTTTCCATCACTCCACGGCTCATGAGGTTCCCAGAGGTCCGGCTCAGCAGGGAGACTGTCACTGAGGGCAAGCACGAGGGAGAAGCCTCGGGTGGGTGCAAGAGGGGAGGTCAGAGCCCCCTACCCTGACCCACCCTTCTGCATCCCCTCCTCCTGGTACCCTCTGTGACCCCACCAGGAGCCCCGCTCCAACCCTGACTCTTCCTGGCCTCTATTCAGAATGCTCAGGAAAGACAGGTGGCCTGTGACTGGACACCAGAAGGGAGGAGAGGCCATGCGGGTGTCTGGGCAAAGAACGTTCTAGGTGGAGGGAACAGGAAGAGCACGGTCTCGGGGCGAGTGCTAGACCTGGTCAAGAGCCTCGGGGGAGGCTGGGCCCGCTGGAGTCGCCTCCCGGCGACAGGAGAGGGCGAGAGAGGGACTGGGACAGATGGAGCCTCCGACGTGGGCACTCGGTGGGCTCCAGTGGGACCCCGGTCTTCCGCAAAGCCGTCAGCATGCCGCGCGCACGCAGGGGCCACTGCTTGGTCTTCTTCCGGCTGTCCTGCGTCCTGCTCCAGGGCAGTGGGATCTAAGGGACGCTCTCCCCCTTGTCCTGCCAATGCAACTGAAGCATATGCCGCAGGGAAGCACGGGGAAGACGTGAACACGGCCCAGCCGGTGCATTTGACCAGCTCGTAGCCACCAGCACATTTGCTGCCGAGAGCCAGGCCAGGGACAGAAATTTCTGGACCATCTGAGAGTCTAGGACCTAAGGCCAAAGCGGGTGAGGCTGTGTTCCGGCGCTGCAGCACCAGCCTGCCCCACACAGCCTGACCCGCTTGTGGTTTGAGCTGGAGGCGGCCCCTCACTTCTGTCCTGATGACTGTTTTCTGTCCCCATGGCCCCCTTGGTCCCTGTGGCCCTCCCTGGCCGGGGCCCTCTACCCCGGTAGGCGTAGGGCTGAGGGTGTTGGAGACTCAGCTGCAGGAGAGCAGAGGAGCGGCCTGCACAGGACCCTCACGGTAGGTGCCGGGCCCTGGAAGGCCCTCCTGCCAAGAGACCTCTAGAGGGCCCCACTGCCACAGTGCCGAGGTGCTCAGCGCCGGCGCCGTTAGCCCGCCTGGAGGACCAAGCCCTGACCCAGCGCCCACAACCATTTCTTGACTGAGTGATCAAAATGCACATCTGGCGGGATTCACATCTCGTTCCTGGTGGGCACACGGGCACGACAAGGCGGCTCACCTCCTGGCCAGAGCTCAGGGACGTTGGACGCCAAGGAAAGCCCCCCCACCACCACCATCCCGGTGGCACCCAGGACCTGGGATGCCCCCCTCCCCCGCACCCTCCTTCACAAGAGGGCAATCTGGGGCCCAGGATGCCCAGGCTCTACTCTCTGCCTTGCTGGGGCGGGGCGGAGCGGGGGGGGGGTCCCCTAAGTGAGTGTCCACAAGGGGGCAGTGTGGCCGAGGGCTTCCAGGGGCCAGCCAGCGTGGGGACCAGAGCCTCAGGCAGGACCCAAAGTATGTGCGAATGCCAGCTTCACCCTGCATCTGAACACTCACAACTGAACGCTGGGCGCCCAGGGGTCTCATCATGAGCCGACCCCTGGTTGTTGAGGCGCACGGCCTGCCCTGCTGGCCTGGAACCCTCTGTACATCACTCAACAAACTTGCTCATCTCCCAGTTCATCGCAGAGGTAGAGACACCAACCTGCTCTCTCTCGTAGGCCCCTGTGTGCTAGGGGGAGGATCTGACTTCAGTCCTATTGGTCCAAAGTGTGGTTACAGCCAGAAGCTTCCATGGCCCTGAAGGAGGTGTTTGTTCAGACTTTGTTAGGAGGCATGCCCTCGCACACTGCTTCATTCCTCCGCTTCTTTCCCTAAGACGGTGTCCAAGTGGACTGGGAGAGGGAACTCATGGGTCGCAGGGCTTTGGGGAAGGGGGTCCCAGCCATGGTGCGGTGCTTGGGTAAGCTTGTTGATGTTGACTGGTCCCCACTCTCATGACCCTCATCTTCCAATTGCAGGTATATCCTCCTGCCTGGACCCCACTCTGCCCATGTCCTCCCCGTACAGGAGGAATCTCTATGGCCATAAGAGCCTGTGCCCCACTACTAGACCACACTGGGGGCCAGGACCCGGAATTCCCCGACAAGCGGCCCTGGCAGGAGTTGTCTCCAGCCCTGTCCTGCTAAGCGTGGATGGTGCCGCTGGTGTGTGCGGCCCCAGGGATACATCGACAGAGCTGGGTAGTGAGCTGAGTGGACCCCTTGAGGCGGTGCACATAGGGGAGGCTGAAGGTCTCAGAACAGGGGCCCGGGGCCAACATTCCCTCTGTGTTTACCACTCATGCAAAGAACTCAGGGGAGCCCAAGACTGTGAACCCAGACCAAGCCTTCCAGGATGCTGCAAGGTGCATTTGCCAGGGAACAAGGAGAGAGCGTGTCTATTTCATGGTTGGGAGCTTGATGTGTAGCTCGGAAATATTCCAACATGCAGATGTGGCTCTCCCCAGGGAAGGCTGGCTGGAGATGCCCCTGACGTTCCCTCCCCTCAGTTTCTCTCTCTCCTCCCCCAATCTCTGATCTACCACGGAGAGCATCCCAGCCACACGTCAGAGAAGCCTTTGATCTGAGTGCGCTAGCTTGGCTGTGGCTAGACCAAGGGAGGGAAAACGGAGTGGGAAGCCTGACGACCTGGGGCCTCGACAGGCTGGTGCCACAGTCTCGCTGCACGATGTGGTTTTGGAACGCTTGCTCCCTCGCTAGCAGGCTGAGCTGGAATGGAGGCAGGTGGTGGCATTAAGTAAGACTTTTGAGCAAGGACTTGCAGGGGGTGAAGGAGTGAGAAATGCAGATTTCTGAGGGAAGAGCCTTCCAGGCAGAGGGAGCAGCTCTGGAGAGGCCCAGAGACCCTACCTGCTGTTGTGGCTTTGAGCCCTGCAGGAAGGCTACATGCTGAGCAAGGCCGCTGTGTCCAGAGGCTGGGAATAGCGAGGAAAGCCACTCTGCCCCTAGCGCCTGCAGAAGGCATGCAGCCCTGCAGACGACTTGATGTTGGCCCCACATCAGATTTCTGATCTCCGGAACTGTCAGGTAACGCACACGTACTGTTTCAAACCACTGAGTTTCATGTAAATGTTACTTACGGCAGCCCTAGGAAACTCGCACAGAGCGGGGTGGGGTGTGATAGAATGTCAAGGAGGACCTGAGGCCGTGGGCCTGCGCAATGAGGAGGGTGGCACTGCCCTCACCTGGGGTGTGGGAGGTGGGGTGCGGAGTGGAAGGGACCTCCCTCACCAGCCTGCTCACCGTCACCCCAGCACCTGGCACGGTGCTTCACGTGGGAGGCATCCACCAACCGAGCTTTGTGGAATGAGGGAAGGTTCTGGTGCTCAGTGAATATATGTAGCATGCAGGGGTGAATAAATCATTTGCCAAGGCTGAGCTGGGACCTCCTCCACACCCCCCCCACCCCAGTCTCAAGGGGCTGCTAGGAGTGGGGACCCAGGAAGCCGGGACAACCGTACTCCTCGCCAGTCTCTGGAGCTCAGACATGCTCCAGTGGCCTTGCAGGGTGCGGGCCTCCACCTTCGTCCTGCCCAGCCAGAGCGATAGGCAACCCTGGCTGGGGGATCACGGGGTTGCCCCCTCCGGCTGCCCTCCTCCCAGCCAGCCTTTGAGTCCTGTCCAACAGAACCCTTCCTGCCCACTGCGTATGCGGCATCCCCAAGAGCCCTTCTGGAAACATCATGTTTCTCTCCATCTTGCTCCGTTTCCTGGGCACGTTTAGTGCTGCGACATCTTTCCAGACCCTTTGGCCCCAGAGAGAGAATTCAAGAAGGTTCTGAGCCTTCTTATAGAAGCAGAGGGCCCAGATAGCCCTGCTTTGGGCCAAGAAGCCAACTCTTGGGACCCTCAGTGCCCTCTTCCCGACTGGGGCAGCAGTTTTCTAGAGGGGTCAGTAAGGCAGGGTTCTCCCAGCCAGGGTCCCAGGGTTCGGAAGAAACGAGAGGCCCAGTGAAGGCACTTGGAGGCTGGGCACCTTTGGCACACTCTGGGGGTAGGTGGGTACGGGGCGTGGCAGCTGAGGACAGGCAGGGCAGGAAGCCAGCGCAGCCCTGCGGAGGGGAACCCTTGACAAATATCTCCTCTCGAGGTGCCTGGGTGGTTAAGCGTCTGCCTTCGGCTCAGGTCGTGATGCCAGGACGGGATTGAGCCCCACATCAGGCTCCCTGCTCAGCAAGGACTCTGCTTCTCCCTCTGCCATTGACCCTCCTCCCCGCTCGTGCTCTCTCTCTCTCTGTCTCAAATAAATAAATAAAATCTTAAAAAAAAAAAAAAACCACCCAAATACCTCCTCTCTCTGGTCCCAACGTTTGCACCTGTTGAATGGAGAGAAGGTATGCCTAGTCTAATCTTATTTATTAAACACATTTGTATCGAGTGCCCAGAGTGTGGCCAGTATGAGCTGTGGTCCCTGTTCCTAGAGAGGCCACCCTCTTTGGATGGGAGTAACGTGCCCATAAGCTGAAAGTGACCTCACCTGTGAAGGTGATGCCACCGGAGCCCCCAGCCGGTCCCTTAGGCTAACATGGTCATGGTAGCTCTTGGGTCTTGGCTCCTCGGTTCCCCATGGGAACATTTTCCTCCTCCCTGGAGCCACCCTCCATCCCCCCTCTTCACCTCCCCCCCACACAGGGGACTGTCTGTATTTCATTCCCAGGCAGAGCCTTCTTGGCAATCAGCAAGGATATTGGCTGATATTTGAGGCGTCAGCTGATAACTAAGATGTTACCTGTCAACACAGGTGTTGGGTGACTGCTCAAATGTAATTTTTTTTTGAAGATTTTATTTATTTTTTTGACAGAGAGAGAGAGAGAGGGAACACAAGCAGGGGGGAGTGGGAGAGGGAGAAGCAGGCTCCTGGCTGAGCAGGGACCCGGGACCCGGGATCATGACCTACGCCGAAGGCAGCCGCTTAACAACTGAGCCCCCCTGGTGCCCTAAAGTGTTATCTGTGAGTTAAGATGTTTAACGTAAAAGCCTAATGCTGATTGGGGTTTGATGTTGTTTTTTTTGTTTTTGTTTTGTTTTTTATTAAGTAGGCTCCATGCCCAGAGCGGAGCCCAACGCAGGGCTCCAACTCATGACACTGAGATCAAGACCTGAGCTGAGATCAAGAGACGCTTAACCAGCTGAGCCCCCCAGGTGCCCCTGGGGTTATTTTTAATAAAGACTTTTGAAAACAGACTACCCAAGGACAGGCAGACCCAAAGAGTGAAGTTCTTAGGATGGCAGCCAGCTGGGCTCAGGCGTTTGCTGAGGCCTGGGAAAGCTCCTTCTTTGGTATAAAGTTCCTTCAGGTGGGAGGAGCCCAGGGAAAACACAGTCCTCCCCCAGCGCATGAGGAAGTGGGGCTTCGGAGGGAGGGACTACTTCCAGCCTTGGTAGCCCCAGGACAGAGGCAGGCTCACCCGTGTCCCCTGACCCCAGGGCCTCCCACTTCCCTCTAAAAGGCTCAGGAACTCATGGCCCCGGGGGCTTCTAGAAGTGTGGGTGGGGTGGAGCTAACGTAAGAAGGGCAGAGAACCAGATCTCTCCGTAGTGCCCACCCATAGTGGGGCCAGCAGACCTCCTCCACCGGGCCGGCACTGGCGGGCTTCTCTGCTGGAGTGGGCCGGACACAGTGTCCCTGGACTGGGCCGTTGGGCAGGAGAGGGGGACAGGGTGCACAGTGCGGCAACCCCAGACCTGCCCCCCCGCGCCCCCCTCAGTGCCCAGAACACTGGAAACTGGGTCATTCCCTTCCAGGCAGGATGGCAGTGGGACTTTGTCCAGGGCCTCTGATCAGCCAGGAGATACCGGGGGCCACTTCCCGCCGGCCGACTGAATGGCGAAGCTGACAGTCACCAACCCGACTCCTGAGTCCCACTGTCCAGCCTGAACAGCCAGCCGGGATGACCAGACGTCTGAGGGACACCCGTGACCTGGACGATCAAGACGAAACAAAAGGGGGCCCCTGGGGGGACACAGGGGCTGTGCGGGAAGATGACTTAGAAAAACCGTCATCAGTGGCCTCAGGAAGAAACAAGCATAGTCGTGAAACAAGAACTGGGTGCTGTCAAGAAGGAACATTTACGGACTGCAAAGAGCTCTTGGAAATTCGGAAGAATATGGTCATGGCAATTGAAGACTAAGTGGAAGAGCTGGGAGCTAGGGTTGAAGAAATCTTGCAGAACGTAGAGCAAACAGTTGAAGATAAGAGGAAAGTGTGAGAGAACCGGTCTAGAAGCTCAAGCGTCTGCCTTCGGCTCAGGTCATGGTCCCAGGGTCCTGGGATCGAGCCCCGCATCGGGCTCCCTGCTC
>NW_027397066.1:1815336-1834319 GCF_003265705.2 Callorhinus ursinus
TAATTAATTTGACAGAGAGAGACACAGCGAGAGAGGGAACACAAGCAGGGGGAGTGGGAGAGGGAGAAGCAGGCTTCCCGCGGAGCAGGGAGCCCGATACGGGGCTCGATCCCAGGACCCTGGGCTCATGACCTGAACCGAAGGCAGACGCTCAACGACTGAGCCACCCAGGCGCCCCAAATAAATAAAATATTTTTAAAAATTTAAACCTGAATTTCCAGATTGAAAGGATCTACTGAACGCTTCAATCCAAGCATGAGAATGGATGCACACAGAAGGCACATCCAAGGGAAATTTGAGAACACCAGAGATAAGGAGAAGATCTTCCAAGCACCCAGACAGAAATAGATACTGTACGAACAACAGGGTTCAGAACGGCTTCAGACTGCTCAACAGCAAAACTTGCAGCTGGAAGGCAGCAGATAAAAGTTCTCAACTTTCCAAAGTTAAATGCATTCTAAGCTAGAATTTTATAGTCAACCAAACTATTAATCGAAAGAGAGCATAGAGGAAAGATATTTTCTGTTAACCTTAAAAACAAAAGTTCTCTTACCAGCAAAAATGGGGTTTATTTGGGACAAGTGAGCTATGGCAAAACTATGGGCAAGTCCAATAAACGAAGGAAGGGAACCTTATTTTCTGGAGGAAGAGGAGGTTGTTGGGAGGGGCTGTTTCCAACAAAAGTCCACCGACTGAGTTGCAAGATGGTTGATGTATAGGAAACACAGTGTCCATCTTTCCCTTTTGGGGCCTGGGATCATGACCTAAGCCGAATTGCGGATTCCGGGCTGTCGAGGATGCTTCTGTTCGAGATCTGTAATTGGCAGTTCCTCCTATAATTGGCACTGAATGTTCCAGCTTCCCCGTCAGTCTCCCCTCCTAGCGTCCTACATCCACTGCAGTGAACTTTCCCTTCATTAACTTTCACATTTCGGAAAGATAAGGCCTCGAAAAACTTCTGTCCCAGCACCCTTTCTCAGGAAGCTACTTGATTGAGAGTGTGCCCCACTGAGCAGAGGAAGTCGTGGGATGGAAGAAGCAGGGGATCCTCAGCAGAGAAGATGAAGGGAATGTTGGGGTGCCCGGGCCGGCAGCTCCCGGGGTGAAGGCTGGACCCTGGTGGAGAAAGCAGTATCTATTTTGAATTGAAAGAAGACCTGATACACCAGGATATCTTGGGGGGAGACGTGGACATTCGGCAGAATTTAGAGTTGAATTAGTTATGAGAAATTCAGCAACTTAGAAAAAGGTGACATTAGGTTCAGGGAAGCAAGAAGTAGAGCAAGGGAGGAAAAGTTATCGGGACACATCATGTGGCTCAGAGGGGAACAGCGTTTCCGTGCTGGCACAGTGATGCCAGCCGTGACTGTCGGCCTGAACAAAATGATGGTGTCATGATATCAGAATCAGGAAGTGGCGATAAAAGTGTGTTACTTGGGAATATGGAAGTGAAACCAAAAGAATGAGCTAAAAGGTGCCATGGAAAATGAGGGGAGGGGGACGGCTGTGTTTGTAGGAGGCGTGTAGAAACTATGTCACTCTCTAAATTACATGCACCTATGACTCCGGTAATGAGTCGAAACTAAATTTAAAACACACACTCCAGTGAGCTGCGTGCCCAGTTTTGTCATGTTGGACTGGCAGGATGTGAACGTGGGCCTCAAGACCAGCTCATTTTTGTGCAGCCCTAGAAAGAGTGAATATAAGTTCTCCTTATAATAAGTAAATACATGAATGTGTAGCTGTAAAAAGCTGCTTTTACCTGCACTTAGATATTGGGGTGCCAAGGAAGAGTTTGATCTCAGTCAATAAAAAAATGCCATCTCACTGTTCCCATTTGTACGTATTTATTCCCGGTGAGGTGGAACGTGTTTAAAGTTGTGTTAGTGGTAGCACACAGTTCCCATTTTTAACTAAAGGTAGAAACTTGTAAATAACTCATAAAAATGCTTTTTATATTCACCCCTTTTATATTCACCCCTTGCATTTTGCAGTATTCCTTTCCAGCTTGCGGTTTTCCTTTCAATTTATTTATGGCATTTCTGACATTCACTTTTTGGGGGTCACTTTATGTTGCCATATCTGCTGGTCCTTTCCTTTGTCCTCAAAAGCTGGCCACTTTGCCTTTGCTGTTATGTGCCTAGAGAGCCCGCCTCATCCAGAAGGTGTGATCACCTGCATTCTCTTTGCATATGTCTTCCTTCCTTCCTTCCTTCCTTCCTTCCTTCCTTCCTTCCTTCCTTCCTTCCTTTCTTTCTTTCTTTCTTTCTTTCTTTCTTTCTTTCTTTCTTTCTTTCTCTCTCTCTCTCTTTCTTTTTCACATTTTAAGTCTTTGATCTGGGTGAAACTTATTTTGGCATAAGGAAGGAGGTAGGGGGCGCCTGGGTGGCTCAGTTTGTTAAGCGACTGGCCTTCAGCTCAGGTCATGATCCCGGAGTCCCAGGATTGAGTCCACATGGGGCTGCCTGCTCGGTGGGGAGTCTGCTTCTCCCTTTGACCCTCCCCCCTCTCATGCTCTCTCTCTCTCTCAAATAAAATCTTTAAAAAAATAAATAAAATTTCTTAAGAAAAAGGGGCGCCTGGGTGGCTCAGTCGTTGGGTGTCTGCCTTCGGCTCGGGTCATGATCCCAGGGTCCTGGGATCGAGCCCCGCGTCGGGCTCCCTGCTCAGTGGGGAGCCTGCTTCTCCCTCTCCCACTCCCCCTGCTTGTGTTCCCTCTCTCACTGTGTCTCTCCCTGTAAAATAAATAAAAATAAAATCTTAAAAAAAATAAAAATAAAATAAAAATAAAAAATAAAAGCCTTCACTACTATTTGGAAATACCTTATGTATTTAAAAAAAAATTTCTTAAAAAAAAAAAAGGTGGGAGGTAGGATCTCTTTCTATCCCTAATGGTTAGCCAGGCATTCCAACGCTATCTGTGAATGAGATGAACACATGTGATTTTGCCCTTAATTTCTTGCAACAAGAAACAAGAACGTAAACAGCAACCTTCTATCTCTGTTCTGTGGGAGCTGTGCCCAGGCTCTGCGCCAGACTTGCAGAGCTCTGCTTCTCAGAGCCCTGGTTTTCGCCTCTGAATAAGGGGTTTCCTGCCCTCTCATGGTGGTTGCAGGATGTGTTGGGGTAAGGGATGTGAGCACATGCTCAGGGCAGGCCATGGGTGCCCCGCTGCCTGGACCTGGTTCAGCCATGCCCCAGCGAGCCCCTCCCCATTCCCCTCCTGGCCTCCCCTGTGCGATGGAAGCCTCGCTGCTCTTGGGGTCCCTGGACTCGCCACCCCTCTCACAGCCAGCTCCGGGCTGGGCACTGCTCAGAGGTCCACTGTGGGCCGGCCATGTTCATCTTTTCCCAGTCCCACCACTGTCCAAGGCTGGGAGGAAAGGCAGGGCAGGCAGGGGGCTCGGAAGCAGGGCACTCAGAAGCAGTGGTGGGCACTGGCCGGGCACGGACCCTGGGGCCTCGCCCTCAGCCTGACTGGGGATGGGAACACAGGAGGGCACCGTGAGGTCAGTTCTACTGACTGCCTGGGGGGAGGGGGGGCACATTTAGAGGGATGGTGTACCCAGGCCAGCATTTGGGAGCCTTAGAGCTGCCAGCCAATGTTTGGGGAGGGTCCATGAGAGTGGGAGTAGAGGCCAGAGTCCACTCTTGAGGATGGATGAGTGGAAGGGGGAAGGGAGTGGTCTCCCGGGCAGGCGGCTGCAGGCCCGGTGAGACTTTCCCAGAACCAGGGAGAGGCCCAGCCGGGCAGGAAGTTCGGGGAGCCCGGCGGACAACTCTCTCCTTCACTCCTGCTGAGGCAGGGCCCCCGTATTCCTCCCACGTCTGGGTGAGGAAGGTTTCACGGTCCCACCTCATCCCGGTGTCCAGCGCTGGCAGGGGGAGTGCTGGCTGTCCCCTGACCCTGGGCGGGCTGATAGCTGGGGCCCCTCGGGGGCTCCGGGAGACCTTCCCGTCCCGAGGGCCACAGCTTCCCCTCCCCAAGCCCCGTGGGCTTCCCCTGCCAGACCCCGGGGCCTTCCTGGAGGTCACATGGGCTGCAGGCTGTAGGAGCTTCAGAGTGGGGGCTTGAAGAGGGGGATGGAGAAGGCTCCCTGTGTACAAACACCCGCCTCCTCCGCACCACGAAGGCCGGAAGTGGGACCCAGAATAGAAGAACCCAAGTTCCAAATTGGGCTCCGGGGGCTGAGAGCAGAGGTGGCTGTATCTAAAAATAGAAATAGGAGTGTGTGCGTGGGCCCTACGTCCTCCACCCATGGGGTTGGTGTCTTAAAATAGAACTTCCTAGTGGGGCCAGCTTCACACTGTTATTCTATGTGGAAAATTCACCCAAACCAACCCCTCAGCAGGCAGAGACAGTGGCCGGCCTGGGCTTGGGGGAGGCTGCTGGGGGCTGGCTGGCAGGGTGCAGCCCACTCAGGAAGGGGAGGTGGATGGGCAGGGAGGGCTCACAGCCCCACGACTCCCTTTTCCTTCTGCTCTCTGGGTCTCCACACTGAATACGCCCCCGCCAGGGGCGCCCTCCCAGGCCAGCAGGGCTGCTCGGTTCGGCCGTCCCCAGAAAGGCTCTCAGGCTGACCGAGAAGGGGGCACACAGGGACCCATACACCCAAGCCAGGCCTGGACCAGGCATGAGGGGCATGTGGCAAGCCCAAAGCAGGGGCTGCCCTCCAGGTGCTCACGGTGGGCGGCCCACCCAGGAGCCCACAGACGGGGCCAGCCATGGAGGGCAGCCTCTGGTCAGGGCCCTGTGCTGGACGATGCTGGGGATGCAGACCTGGCCGACAAGCCTCGGTCCCCAGGGTCCCTGCTTGGTGGGGGTGCTAGCAAGGAAGCCCAGCGAGTTCTGTGCCATGTGGTAGGGGGGCTGGGGTGTAGGTGGGCATCTGGGCAGCAATGCTAGCAATTGGGAGGCCTCCTGGGGCAGGGAGAGTGAGCTGGTTCTCTCAGGAGGGCTGCAAGAGGGTGAGGAGGCAGTGCAGATACCAGCTGGAGGGGCTCTGGCTTGGAGTCTGGATGAGACCCCCCATCTCTGGCCCAGCACACAGGCCTCCCGTAAGCCTCCGCTGCCTCCCCTCTGGCCCCAGCTCCCACTCTACTGCTCTCCCCCCGCTTCCAGCAAAAGAAAAATCATCCCCACCTCCCACCCAGGGCAAGGCAGTGTGAGGAGCACTGGTGGCCGGGCCTGAGGTTGGGAAGCGGCCTGCGGCAAGAGGCGGACAGCTCCTGCCCAGCCTGTCCCCCTCGCCAGGGCACCTACTGTGAGTGGGTCCCTGGAAGAGGTGTCTCCAGAGCCCGGCAGCCAGCAGCCCTCCCAGCGGCACCCCTCCCGGCATCACCCCCTCCCAGAGTCACCCCCTCCCGGCGTCACCCACTTCCGGCGCCACCCCTCCCGGCATCACCCCTCCCAGAGTCACCCCCTCTCCCTCACCAGCTAGGCTGTGTGGCCAGGGGCACCGCCCAGGGTGGCTCGAAATGCCCCCCACAACACACACACAGGTGGCTAGGGGAACGGGGTGGGCACTTGCTCCTCACTGTTCCCAACTGGGAGGCAAGCTGCCAGAGGGTGCAGGGGTGCAGCCAGTGGCCCTGGCCCAGCCCAGGAGCAAGCCTGCCAGGGTGTTCCGAGCCTCCTTTGTTCCTCCCTACAGCAAGCAAGCTGGTGAGGTGATACTTGGTACGACCATAGGGCCCCTCCTGGGGCTGCACCGGGTGAGGACGCTGATGCTTCCAGGGTCCTCTGGATACGGGCACCCCGATGGGCAGTGCTGCCTACATGGGCCCCTTCCTGCTGCCCCTTGAGGTCTTTGTCCATCCATCAACCACTTCTTGTGCCAGGAAGGCACCGAGGCCCTGGGGAAGCAGCGGTTGGTCAAGCGAGCATGGTCCCGACCTTGTAAGATGACACCCCAGAGGGAGCCAGCCATAATCAATACAAATATACAGGGGTTTAGGGGAAGGGGAAAGAAAAATATATATATATACATAAGGGTTCAGAGGAGGACGGGGAAGGAGGGAGCATGTGCAGCTTTAATAAGAGAAATGAGGAGAGAACTGTCTAAGAAAGTGGGACTAAGAGACCGAGGGAAGTAAGGAGGTGAGCCACACAGAAATCTGGGGGAAGCATCGTCTAGGGGGGAACAGCAAGTGCAAAGACCCTGGGGTGGGAATGTGCCTGGTGTGCTGGAGGCGCAACCCTCCCTCCCGGCCTCCCTCCCCAGCAGCAGGAAGGCTGGTGTGGCCCCTGGGCGTGGGGTGGGTACTGGGAAGAGAGAAGCTCAGAGAGAGAACAGAGGGTTGTACCGGCAGGGCCCACAGGGAGAACTCAGGCATTTGCTCTGGGAGGTTCCAGAGTGGAGAGGTAACATGGTCTACCTGGCATTGTGACTGAATCCCTCTGGTGTGACATTGGATACCGCGGGGCAAGGGCAGGGACAGGATGGTACGGTGAGGGTCTGCGAGGGGGCAGCGTTCTCGGCAGTGTAAGCATAGAGTTGGAGGAGAGGCCTGAAGAACAAGGCTGCGGCTGCGGAGGGCAGAGGAAATGAGGGCCTTGCTTTTGGATGTGTTAAACCTGAGATGCTTAGAGATACCCAGGCGGAGATGGTGAGTGGGCCAGGGACCATGAGCCTTGGGAGTCTGTGCTAAGCCTGGCGATCAGCACAGAGCCTGGCACCAGTGACGTGACTTTGGGCATGGTCAGGGCTCAGGCAGCTCCAAGGCTTTAGGGGAGGGGATGGCCCCTGGGCCAGCAGCCGATCTTACCCCCCCTTAATCTTATCAAGGTCCTGCCCCACCCCCACCCCCACCCCCAGACTACAGCTGCCTCTAGATGTGCTGGGCCCTGGCACGGCACACCAAACCAGCAGCCGCGGCTACCCTTGCGATGGGTGCGGCAGAGGGACTAGCCACACTCCTGTGAGTGTGGCTCAGGTGTCACTTGTGTGCCTTTAACATGGTCGTGCTCTGGGGAGGCCTGCCCCCACTCATCTTCCCTGGCCGGCCAGAGCTCATCAACTCATCTCTGCTCACCTGCGGGGCGGGGCCGGCCTGCACACCCTCCCCACCCGGCGAGACCTGCTCCTCACCCGTGCCCGCCTGCCTGCCGGCTCCTGTGGGGGGACCCCTGGGTGCCCAGCTCCCCTGCCTCCCGCCTCCCGTATTCCCTGGCTGGACAGGCTGCTTGAGCTGCCCCGAGGGCCCAGCCAGGATGTCCCCCAACCCCCCGGCCCCCAGACTTGGAGTTACACTGGTGAGGAAGGGGCAGGAGCAACGTGAGTTTGCGATTCTCTCCAAGCGGGAGGCTGCACACGGTTCCCGTTCGGCCGAGACGCCCTGCACACAGAGGCAGATTTGCATCTGCAGGTGATATTTCTCTGGGGCACGTGGTATGTCCAGACCATCTACAATGACCCTGACGATGGGGCCTCTGCCATTCGTCACCCTGGAATGCGGCATCTGAAACCAGCCCCCATCCAACCTGCCCTGCTGTCATGCTCTGGCTGGAGGCACCCATGCCTAGCTTTTTCCCTGCTCTGTTCCCAGTCTATCCCCCTCCCCAGCCACCCACTCCAGGAGGAGGTCACTCACAGTTGACACGATGGTGTCTGCTCTTTCCCGTGAGCTGCAAGAGCGGGGCTTTCCCTGCGTCACTGTGGGGTCGCCCGGGGCCCAGCAGAGGGCTGGCACTCGGTCTGCTGAGCCATCAGAAAACACATCTGTCCAGCCACAAGGTGGTGAACCCCCTTGTCAGGAGCTCCAACCCGGCTGAGCCAGCACTGGGCCTCCTCCACCGGGAGCCCTGTTCCAAGAGTGAGGTGACCGGGTGCTAATGTTGGCTGACCCGGCCACTTCCACACTTCTGTGGGCTTGGAGGGGCAGAATTCCAGTCTCTGGGGTGAAGGGGAGCCCTGAGAGCCAGACTCAGCTGTGGGTGGGTGGAGTCACAGATGGGAGGCCGGGATGAGGCCGAAATTTTGCCAACTCACCAGCAGACGGCCCCACCCTTATTTTGCAGATAGAGAAACTGAGGCCCTGTTGGCTAAAGGCTTTCCCATAGGCTTACCTGCCTCTGGCCACCCCTTCCCTAACTTTGCCCTTCCCCTCCAGTGGTTCTGTCTTCATCCTGGTTTCCTCCTGGTGGACATGGGCCTCTCCCCCATGCCTGGGTTCAGGGCCTGGCCACTCGGTTTTCTGGCCTCTCCCACTGCCCCCACACTCCTGGGTAACTTCTCTGACCCCGGGTGTGTCTTGCCAGCGGGTATGTGAGCTGTTGCAGCCAGGCCTCCCCTTTCTGCAGCCCGGGACCCATTGCCAGGCAGCACTGGGACAGGGGGGCGGTGATGTGCTCTCTGTCCAGCTGCAACTGGGCACCTCCTTTGCTGGCCACGTCTCCTTAGGGCCCTCAGGGACCTCAGCCTCAGCCTGACCTAAACCAAGCCCCTGGATGCCCCCATCCCTGCCTCGTTCAGAGCAGCCAGTCCAGCCATTTCCCCCTGCTGGACTCCGGCCCCTCATGCCCAGTACAAGAGAGAGGCAGACCTTAGCCTCCCACACAGGTGAGGCCCAGCCTCTGCTGGGCTGGCCTTCTGCTCTCCCTGATGTGGTTTTGGAATATAGGTGAGGTTTGGTGGGGTGAGGTCCAGAGCCGACGGCCAAGAAAGAATTCTTGAGACGTCTTTGGTGCAAAATGGTGGTTTTGTTAAAGCGGGGACAGGACCCCTGGGCGGAGAGAGCAGCTGCCCGGGGTCTTGAGGAGTGGTGATTATATACTCAGGAGTTGGGGGAAGTAAGGAAAAGGGAGGTTTCAAAAGAATTCTCTTTTTTTTTTAAGAAGCTGGTTTTATTTTTTTATTTTTTTAAAGATTTCATTTATTTATTTGACACAGAGAGACACAGTGAGAGAGGGAACACAAGCAGCGGGAGAGAGAGAGAAGCAGGCTTCCCGCGGAGCAGGGAGCCCGACGTGGGGCTCGATCCCAGGACCCCGGGATCATGACCTGAGCCGAAGGCAGACGCTCAACGGCTGAGCCACCCAGGTGCCCCTCAAAAGAATTTTCATATGCTAAAGAGGACCGACCTATAAAATACCTACAAGATACTGACCGGAGGCTTTGCCATTGTCAAGTTGAGGTTGTTTCCCCCTCTATCGAGGTATTAACATTAAGATATTTGGGAGATCTCTGAAAGAACACAAGTCCCACCCAGCAGCGGGGGGGGGGTGGGGGGGCGGGGTGCAGGGAGGTTGCAGGGTGTCAGCTCAGCTTATGCTTTGTCTTCAGCCCGCCTTCTGTCCCTCATCATTCCTGCCAGCCAACCTCTTCAGGCCCCAGCCAGATTGTCCTTCCGCTGCTCACAGCTTCCTGGGCTCTGGGGCCAGGATCCAGCCCCCACTCCTCATAGGGATGAACCTTGCCTCCTGCCCCTCATGCCCTAAGCAGTGGGGCCCCTTCCCCAGAAGCTTCCACTCACCGACAAGCTTGAAGGCCTTGCTCCCTCTCCCTAGAACACCTTCGCTCTCTCTCTACAGCTCACATTGCCTACTTGGCCCTTATGGTTCGGGGTGGGGGTGGGGGGAAACTATTTGCTCCCTGAAAGGCCCTTCCCCTATGAGACCTGCCAAGCCTCCTTCCTCCACTAAGCCCCTGCCCCTTAAGCAGGGTTATCTGGGTCTAAAACTGGCCTGTAAAACCCCCTCCCTTCCTCAGGCATGGGGAAGGGCCTTGTTGGTTGGGGGCTTCCCAGGAGGCAAAGTGAAAGTACCCGGTTTCCTGGGCCTCACAGTGTTGCAGCCAGACCCCTGGGCCATGGGAGTCCAGACCTGCTCAGAGGGCTGTGTCTCAGTTTGGAAGCAGCTGTAAGTGCCCTGAGGCTCTTTCCTGACAAGGGCGAGGTTCCAAGGGTTCAGTTCCCAGCAAGCCCTCCTCTGCCAGGAAGGGTTCATTCCTTGCCCCTGCCCCGCACCCCCTGATCAGAATCAGACCCATGCGTCAGGGGTGGCGTGAGCGCACAGCACCTCCTACTACAGGATCAAGATCTCGGGGCTGGGGGGCGTAGCGCCACCTCCAGTAGGGCCACAGGTGTCGCGGGACGCTCTGGCCCAACGAACAGAAACGCTGCTCATTCGTCCACTCGCCTGCATTTATTGAGCACCTACTGTATGCTGTGCCCGGGCGTTCGGGGTGTCCACGCCCGAAGCGGCCGCCTGTCTTCTCCTCCTCGGGAGTGCGGGGTGGGGAGAGAATGGGGCTCCTCGCCCCCGGAGGTCCCGAGTCCCGCCCCCGCTCCGCAGCAAGCCGCGTTGCCGGCAGATGGGGGCGTGGCCCAGAGCCTGGGGAGGCGTGGCCAGGGTGGAGGGGAGGGGCGTGGCCAGGGTGGAGGGAAGGGGCGGGGCCAGGCCGACGGGGCGGACCCGGGCGGGCCAGAGCAGCCTGGCTGCGGGCCCCGCAGGCGGGAACGCCTGGCGGCGGAGCCGGGAGCCGCCGTCGGGACCGGGGGCTCGCGGGCCGAAAGCGGAGCCTCGCGGGTAAGGCACGGGCGGGGCGCGATCGCGTCCCCCGGACTGGCTGGGGTCCCGGGGGCCAGGGTTCCGGGGGCTGCGGGTTCCGGGGCGCGCTCGGTGTACCCCGGAGGCCTAGGGGTGGAGGGCGGTTGTGTCGCGTCTGTCCCGCGTCCCCCTCGTCTTTCGCCCCCCCCCCCCCCCCCCCCCCCCCCCGCCCCCGGGGCCTGGGGGCGGCGAGCACCCCCCCCCCCCCCCCGCCGTGCGACCCACTGGACCGGGCCTCTGAGGGCTCAGAGGGGGAATTTCCCCTCACCTCCTCCTGGTAATCCAAACTTTCCTTCCCTCAGCCCTCTCAACAAAGGTAGGAGGAAAACTGCCTATTGGAGCTGATTCACACTGAAGTGTGAGTGACTGATAGCCCCGTGGCCCTGGGGAATCTGCGAGTCTTACTTAGGGGAACAGTGAGTGTCAGAGAGGTGGGCAGAGTGGATGGGAGAATTCGGGGTTGGGGACAGCCTCTGGTATGTGGGCCGGTCCCTCCCAGCAGCCCAGCTCTTTCCTGCTGCTCCGGGCCTTGGCTTCCCTTGGTGAGTGGTACTGACAGTGTGTTTCCTCTGAGAGTGCTGAGGGACAGCGTCCTGCTGCGATTTGTCAGCCTGGAGCCTGCCCTCTCTGCCACCCTCTGTGGCCATGAGTGCCTCACATCCTCTCTGTGCCTTCATTTGTTCATCTGCCGAGGCTGGTGATGTCTGTGCCTGTGGCCGGATGGCCATACTAAGTAAATGTCCCTCCAGCCTGGCCCTGGCCCGGGATGAGGGCTCTCCGTTCGGGTGCCCGCGTGCATGACACACACGCGATCTTGCTTAGGTGGTGTGTGGCCTGTCCCCGGCACAAAGGGGTCTCCGGAGATGTTCCTTGCAATGATGGCGATGATGATGAAACATGCAGGACTTTTTCTCGATGGTCGGAGGTCCAAGGGGACATGGCAAATCCTGGCGTGGGAGCGGGATTCCCGGTTCGTGTCCAGCTCGGCACTGACGCTGTGTGACCCTGGGTCAGCCCCCTGTCCTCTCTGGGTCAGGCTCTTCAAAAGCAGAGGAGGGGACTGGCTCCATCTCCTGGAATCCCCTGCCACTGTGTCCTTTACCCAGGACACCCACACAGGGGGCCCCTGGGAGCCGGGGCTCCACTCCTGGTGGGCCAGGGGCCAGGATGGTGGCTCCAAGGGGTAAAGACTGTCGAACTCCCCTTTCCTACCCTTACCGCCCCTGTAACTTGGCTCTGTGTGCCATCCTGGAGCACACCTGTGCAGAGGGAGCAGGCAGACAGGTAGACAGGTGGTCCAGGCCAGTCCCTGTCAGCTTTAAGAGAAAAGGAGTGATGACAGGGTCTTGGCCGGTTCAGGGAGTCCCTCAGGCCTGCAGAGTCAGGGAAGAGCCCATCAGGGAGGCTGGCCTGGGAGAACAGAAGGCGAGTGGGTGG
This sequence comes from Callorhinus ursinus, assembly GCF_003265705.2. Taxonomy (NCBI): domain Eukaryota; kingdom Metazoa; phylum Chordata; class Mammalia; order Carnivora; family Otariidae; genus Callorhinus; species Callorhinus ursinus. The sequence continues at coordinate 1,827,323 of NW_027397066.1, forward strand.
GATGCAAACCTGCTTTGGCCTTTCTTGTTCACATGGACAGAGGGAAGCAAGGTGCTTGAGTTAGCCTCTGCCATCCGTCCCTTGACAGGGATGCAGGCACGCGTGCAGCCCTGCAGATGGGAGGCCTGAGGGAACAGAGGGACAATGTGGCCCAGCTTGGTCACAGACGGGCTGGGTCCTGGGTTTGAACTTGGCCACCCCCATTTACCAGCTGTATGATCTTGGCCAGGAGGTCTCGCGCTGCTGAGCCTGGTTTCCTTATCTGAGCCTCTACCTCACGGGGGCGGGGTGGGGGGGAGGGGATAAAGGATGAACATCCGAGGGGCTGGTGACGGCTGGGCCACCTCTGCTTGGGAGTAGGGGTGGGGCCAGGCATGGAGAGGCCTGGGGCAAAGGGCAGGCTCCTAGTCCCCGCCTGCCCATTTGGGTCTTGAAGCAAAGGGCTGAGTCTTATCAGGAGTGGCCAGGATTGGGGACCCACGTGGGTCCTCCCGGAATTCTGTCCTGAAAACTCTGTGGTGAGATGCCGAGGCTCGGTGACCTAAGTTAAGTCCCAGGCATAGGCGTATGTGGTCCTTAAATAACCCCCGGTAGTGGGGCCTGCGTGGGCAGCCTGGCTGGGAGAGGTGGGCTGCAGGTGGCCTGGGGAGGCAGGGTTTGCAGTCAGGAGGAAGGCTGCTCTTTGAGCCGTGGTGACGGCCATGGAGACAGGGACAGACTGAGCCAAGGGCTGGCAGTGGGGAGGGTGGTAGACCAGTTTGACCAGAGTGGCCTGGTGTGCACCAGGTAAGGTGAGGACATGGATGGGACAATGGGGGCAATGGGCGACAGGGCAGAGGGGCCCAGGAGGCAGGGGCAGGGGCTCTCAGAATGCCGAAGTCCTCCCCCAGTGTTGGTGGCCTTTCTCCGGAAGGCCTCTGGATCTCTTCAGTGGCCCTGACCGGGCGCTCACCGGCTACAGTTCCCCTACGTCCCAGAGGTGGTGGGGAAAACATTCCGGGCTCTGTGTAGCCTCGGCGGGCAGGCCCAGCTTTGCTGCCCGACCCCCTCCTCAGCACCCCCATGGGCCTGTGCATATGGGAGGACAGATAGGAGGGTGCCAGAGGGACAGATGGAGCTGCCTCTCAGCCCCAGGCCAGGAGACCTGAGCCTCCTTCGTGAATCATCCTTCCTGATCCTCAGGTGATAGAAGCCCCTGGCTCTGGGTCACACTGATGGATTTGGCCTTGGGGGCCAGGCTCCCCGAGCTGCACCTTGAACCAGGAGCAGTACAATTATGAGGCCAGCCCCAAGGCCAGCTGTGGCTGGCTGTCCTTGGGGAGGGGCCTCCCTGTGCTCGAGGTGACAGAGGTCCCCTCCCCACCTCCTTCGGTCTCCCCAGGCACCAGAGATTCTGACGTTCCAGCCCTGAGGCCCCCTGAATGGTCAGCCCATGTGGGAACCTGCTGGCAGGACTCCTGTTTTCTTCACCCCTGGTCCAAGGTCCAGTGGGGACTGACCCTTGGCCCACGTGGGCTGGCCATGCTGGGTTCCAGCACTCTTTGCCAGCTGGTCCCCTGGAATGGTGTGAGCTCGCTTAGTTGCTGGAGGCAGTGTCCTGGGGAGGTCAGCGGGGCCTGAGGAGTTGGCAGGGCACCCTTGTGGTATCCACACCCGTACCCCCTGCAGCCACACTCTGATTCCGAGAAGTGCCCTGTGTTCCCTTGTGAATCAGATGTTTATTGTGCGCTTGCCGAGCCCAGGGTGGGGATGGCCTGCTGCCAGGCACGCCTGTTCCAGGCCACTGGGTGGGGTGTGGGTGCCTGCCTGCTGGAGCCTGCAGAGGGAGTGAGGTCCCCGCCCCAGGGTCGGCCAGCCTGATGCGTGACAGCCCCAGGCGGTGGTGTGTGTGCTGTGACGGTGTGAGCCCCCCTCCGTGCGCGGGGTCTGAGCCGCCCGGCAGGCTTCGGGGGGGCTTCTCAGGACTGGCACAGAGCTCCTCTCAGGAAGCAGAGGGGAGCCTCCTTCCCCACACAAGAGCGGCCTGTGTCTGCCTCATGTCTGACTGACTAGGCTTTAGTTCCCTCCTTGTGAAAGAGGATGAAACCAGTGCTAACTCGTGGTATCCTTGGGAAAAGTACATGAGATGCTGCTGAAGAGCGCTCCCTGTGGGGCCCCATCGAGGCCGCACCCCCAGGCCCAGGCGGGGCTTTCCTGCCTGGGGGCCCTGCGCAGATCGCGCAGCTCCATTTGCGGATGTCCTCCAGCCTTGGCTGAAGCGATGTTGTAATCCAGCAGCCCTGCTCTGTAGCCTTAGAGAGCCATGTGTCCTCATACCCAGAGCTGCCCTTGAGGCCCCACCCACTGCCTTGAGCTACAGGAAGAGCCTGTCAAGCCCCTGGCCCTCACTGCTGGCTGTCCCCCCCCCCCCCCCCCCCCCCCCCCCCCCCCCGGGGCGGGGCGCCCCCCCCCCCCCCCCCCCCCCGCAAAGCAGGGAAAGGTCAGAGGTTGACCTTGGGGCCCAGAATGGCAGGATGGGGCCTTCGCTTGGCCCCACACTCCACTTGGGGCTCTGGCTGGGGGTTGGGCCTTTGCCACCCTGTACCAACTCTTGCCTCTGGGGCAGAGGTGGACGCCCTTCAGAAAGCTGCTGCCCCCCAGCCCTCTGCTGGGTGCTCTGGGTACCAGGCCCGGGCTCAGCTTGGGCCCCTGGAGTAGACAGGCCCACAGGCTGGAGGGCAAGACTCACCCGCAGACAGACGCCATGGGTAGCAGCTCAGCCCTTGGCCGGCCCTCCACCCCTCCTCCCCCAGTCCATCCCCTGGTCACCACGCTTACCTCTCTGCCTCCCCCTACGCAGCTGGGAACTCTCGAAGGACAGGACCCACATAGACCTGGCCCAGGGGAGGGTGAGGATGCATGTGGGCTCTCCCGGTGGGAAGTCCCACTGAGGAGCGTCGCAGAAACTCCCGAAGGCCCGAAGGGCTGCAGGCAGGTGGCACCGGGCGAGGCCGGGCCCTCTTTGAAGTTGGCTTGTTACGACCTGCCCACGTTCAGCTGTCCGCTCAGCGTCTGAGACCGGTGCGCCCCGTCGTCCGGGAAGGCCTCGGCTGCCCAGCTGGCTGAGCTGCCGGCCAGATGATCCTGGCTGTTGTGCCTCAGCCTTGCTGAGAGGTTCCCACTGCAACGCCACGGCCCAGCTGGCCACCCTGCCCCAGCCCCGGGCTCCAGATGCTCTCCGTGGCCCCAGCATGGTACAGACGGGAGACTCGGGGGGGTGTCCTTGGGACCCCACCGTAAGTGTGGCGGTTCCTTCCTAGAGACCTATGTTAGGGCCAAGACCAGGGTCAGCCTGGGCTCCCCTGAGCTGCAGGCCACTGTGGGCACCTGGTCTTTGGGTCACAGGGAGCCAGTCCCCAAGGTGGGGCCCACCAGGGTTGGATGTGCTGTCAGCAGGAGGGCGGTGAGGAAGGACCCAGAAGCCCTGAGCACACAGGTGTGAGGACAGCCTTGTGTCAGAGCGGGAGGGACGTGTGCCCAGAAACTCATCGCCTACCTTGTCTTCGGAAGAACGTCTCTCCCTGATCCAGCTGCTTCCTCTCCTGTTTGGGGCCAGAAAGGGAGGAACGGTTTGTGCTGACTCCCTGGGTCCCCTGATGGCCGGGCAGACACAGTGCTGGGAGCCAGGCCCTGGCGGGCAGGTCAGTGGTCAACTGGGCAGGCAGAGGGTGGAGGGGCTGCGTCTCCTACCCCTCAGCCCAGGATGGCAAGTGGCTTCCTGCTGCCCTCACGGGCGGGCCTAAACCCTCTAGGAATGCAGGGTGGCCTCCTGGTGCTGAGCAGGTTGCATGGAAGTGACCTGGCTAGGAGGGAGCCTCAGAGCCCCCGGAGGCGGTATCAGGCCACCAAGGCCTCCTGCTGACCCGCCCAGCTCTTATCAGAGCTGACGGTGCTTGGTGCTGGAGGCTCAGGCTACAGCTTCTGCCACCCTGCTTCCGACCCTGTCCCAGGACCTCGTCTGTGTTGGGGGTGCACACAGCCGTCCTCCCCTCTGCCTCCTGTCTTCTCTCAAATCCAGAAATCCCGCTCAGGAAGGAAGAGGGGCCTTACCGCGACATTCTGCTGCCCGGCATGGGCCAGGGCTGGGGTCCCCAGTGCCGGCTCCTTGCCACAGCGAGCTACTTGGGGTGGACCATGGGGGCAGGAGACTCTGGAATAACCGCCCCCCCCCAGCCGCCCTGTTTGGTTCCGGGCCGTGGGCTGGGGCTACCAGAGGAGGGTCATGCCTGGCCTTTCTGGCGGGGGCCTGTCTCTGATTTGGTGGTGGGGTACAGGGAGAGTCCCAGGCTGGGAGCAGACCCCGGGTGCTGCCCACCTGGGCCTCAGCTCCAGTGGTCCACAGTGGAGTGAGGGACGGAGCCCCTCTCTGAGGCCTGACCCATTCTGGGGTCCTGGGCGCCTGCCCTTGGAAGGTTTGCCACCTGGGTGGGGACTCTCTGAAACCAGTCTTCCCATTTTCCTGAGACTGTGACCGGAGGGTACAATGCTGTGGTCGGTGGTAGCTGTGCTCACTGCGGGGCAGGAAGTTGCTGGGGAAGGAAGAGGGTTGAGAAAGAGACACCCCTCCTGAGTGGATCTGGGAGGCCCTGTGCCAAGCTTTCCAACAGCCAGGGACCGCGGGGGCACTGTTCCAGGGCTGGGTCTTGGGAAGCCCAAGCCAATGGCCTCCGTGTTGAGTCATGCACCCTCTAAGGCCTGCACGGGGCCCTCCTGGGTGCCTGGCCTGCTGGTCCTGGCCCTGCTAGTGGGCAGCACCCAGGAATGGCACGGGAGGTGCTGTGGGGGGCATCCGTGGTGGGGCCTCTGTGAGGTGGGAGCAGGAAGGGGACAGAAGGGGCCAGACCAAGGGTCCTGCACGGTGTGCGGTGTGCGTGTGTGGAAGCTCTAAAGGAGAGGCCTGGAGAAGGCAGAAGGCGTGCAGAGGTTAGGCCCCGGGGCATGGGAGGGTATTGCGCAGGGGTTGGTTTCTATTTTCAAAGCACACTTGGGTCTGGAGACCCTCCCACAGACCCGTTCCCCTGCAGCCATGGCTGTGGGGAAGTGTGGGTGGAAGCGGGGGTCAGCCCTGCAGGAGGGCTAGGTGCATGGTGGGGACAGGGGTCTGCTGACCCCGGTGGAGTCAGTGACCCCCTGCTGAGGGAGCCCTGGGGCTGCCGGAGAGGCAGACCTGGTAAGCCTGGGATAGCCCTGGGCCCTGGCGGTACTGACTGCACCCCATCCCCACCCCAGTCTTCTTGGCTGGCTTTTCTGGCCCACAGTGGTGTGACCCCATGGCTGTCTCCTTAGGGAAGGGGAGGGTGTTCCTGTAGCAACCCCCACCCCTGCCCCGAGCCGTATCCCCTTCCCCCTCAGTGCAGGCTGCCCCAGCGTCGTGGCAGGTTTTCCGCCAGGAGGAGGCCTTGGGGGCCAGCACGCAAGAGCTTGGTTCCTGGCTCTGCCGCCTAGCAGAAGCCTCCGCCCCGCTGCGGGCCTCAGACTGAGTGCTAGATGAGCGTCTGCTCTGTCCATGAGGGCCCAGAGGGGCAGAATGAGGCAGGCACTTGGCCTGGGGGGGTCTGTGAAGCTTTCCAAGGCTCTTGGGAGGGGGCTAGGGTGTAGAGAAGGCGGGCAGACGGGAGCGCTCTGGCCATGGGCCCCTACGGGTCTGGGGGCCGGACTGGAGCCTTCCACGCCTCAGGAAGGGCCTGGCCTGGGATCCCTAGGCAGCAGTGGGGCGAGCTCCCACCAGAGGCCCTCTTCTCCAGCAGTGCTGGCTCTGAGAACCTCCTGCCTGACTGTGAGGCATCAGGGAGTGTCTTGGGGTGATCTGAGCTGGGGCGGAAGACCAGGCAGGAGTTTGTCAGGTGGAGAGAGTGAGAGGAGGTCGGGGAAGGGTGTATGAGGTGTGCAGCATGGCTGAGCACCAGCGGGGTAAGGACCTTGAACTTGAGCCTGGGTGTAGTCACCTTTGAGAACCACCCCTCTGCTGTGGCTGGGACCCCGGCTCAGAGCTGGGGGTGGGGCGGTGGGGGGGGAACGGGAGGGCGGGCCTGGGTGCAGGATCTCACGGGACCGCTGGCCTTGGAAAGGGGACAGTGCGGAGGACAGGCTGGATGGAGGCCCCCCCCCCCCGACAGAGGGCCTAGATTGCATTGGGAGGGGCGGGGGAGGCAGGGGGCTGGGCCCCCTTCCCCGCCAGCCTGGGCCCCCCGCCAGACCTTTGCCTCCCTGGGCCCCTGAACAATGGGGCAGTGTGAGGGCGCCTGGGAACGGTCTGGTCCCCCGTGGGCCTGCGCTGAGAGGCGCGGACAGGAGCCAGCAGCTGTGAGTCATCTTGTCCGGCCCCCAGGCCCGGGGTTCCCGAGGCAGAGGAGGAATGCGCTGCTCTCAGTTCCTCTCCCTGGGGCCGGCCTGATCCTCCTTCCCTCTTTTGCCCCTCTGTCTTGCTACTTCCTGTGTCCTCTCTCCAGCTCCCTCCCTTCTGGGCCTGTCCCTGCCTGGCTGTCTCTGTCCAGAGGCCCAGGCCTGGGAGTGGCTGCGTTGGGGGGGATCCCCCCTCGGCTTTGACCGCTGCAGCCCGGGCAGGGGGGCTGGCCTGTCACCACGGTGCCCCCCCTCTCCCGGCCTGTGGGTGACCCCAGGAGGTAGCCAGTGAGAAGGCGAGACCCAGCCCAGCTGTGATACCCCCCAAGGCCAACCTACAATTTACTGAGTAAAATGTGACCAAAAGCGAAAGACAATGCAGTAAGATAAAAAACTCAGAGTCAAAACTAATCAATAGCGTCAAAGACAAAAAAGGTTTGAAAACAGCTTAAAAACGTTAGCAGTTAGGGATAAAAGGGTAACAGCAAGTGGATTAAACAGAAGAAAGATCTCCCTCTAAAAGGCTGAAACGAGCAGGGGGAAGGAAGGGACTCTTGCGTGGACCCCCGGTGCTGGGCTCTGGCCTGGGGCAGGGGGAGCGGGAGGCCAGACCCCC
>NW_027397066.1:1834419-1848393 GCF_003265705.2 Callorhinus ursinus
GCTGGGCTCTGGCCTGGGGCAGGGGGAGCGGGAGGCCAGACCCCCCCTGGACAGATGGTGAACTGGGGCTCCGGGGACCCGCCATGGTCAGACTCCAGCCAGAGGATCCAGCCCGGCGGCTGCACCTCCTGCCTCCCGGGCCCTGACCCAGGAGCCCTGAGCCGCGGAGGGTTGAAGCGCCGAGGAGTGCCACGGTGTCCTGCGTGGCAGGGTTGAAGCGCCGAGGAGTGCCACGGTGTCCTGCGTGGCAGGGTTGAAGCGCCGAGGAGTGCCACGGTGTCCTGCGTGGCAGAGAAGATACTGAGGAGATGGCTGGTGCGGCCGATGGCTGCTGACCGCTGTAGGGGTCCCGGCTGTGTCTCTGGCGGCCCAGCCCAAGATACCTTGGCGAGTGGCTGCCAGTGAGGAGGGCTGGTGCAGGTGTCCATGCAGTGTGCCCATCGTGGCTGACCTCTGGCTCGCGCGAGACGCAGAGGGGCTGGGTCTCTCTGGCCACCTCCTCTAGCCCCATCCCACCCTAGCACAAGCTTCGTGGCCTCGGTATCCCCACTGTGTTCCTTTGTCACCTTGCCCTGGTCCCGAGATCTGGGCTGAGGGGGGCCCTCTACGATCAGAGGCCCTGAGACCCAGCGCTGGGCCAAGTACCTGGGTTAGAGTTCCTGTGAGCCGGCTTCTTTGGTCCTCAGGGTGCCATTAGCGACGACCCATTTGGGGAACGAGGAAGTGAGGCTTAAGGTGTGAAGTGACTTGTACCATGTCCCAGTGCAAATAAGTGAAGCTGGGACTGGAGCCTAGCCTGAATGGGACCCTGGCCTGGGAGCTCTCCCCAGGGGCACGTCTGAGACCTCATCCACACTCAGCTGGGCAGGTGGCCCTGACAAGCAGTTCTGGAATGAGCCTGCTTTTGTTCCTCTTGTCTGAAGGTGCATGCCTCCTCCTACCCCAACCCCAGGCCCTTTGCACAAGTTGCTTTCTATCCATGACACCCTCCATGTGATTTCCTTGCTTGACTCCTTCATGTGGAAGATTGCTCCCAGGACGCTTGTTGATGTGTCACCATGTCTGGGTGGAATGGTTGTCACAAGAATGTGAGTCAGAAGTGGCTGCCTCCCCAGCAGAGTGGGAGCCCCAGATGGAGGGTGAGGCCAGCTTGGATCCTGGGGTGAAGGGTGTGGTGGTGTGAAGGTTTGCTGGCAGGTGGTGCCCTGACTGCCTCCCTCTGCCCCAATACCAGGAGAACTTGAGGGTTGGGGTAATGCTATGTGCAGGAGAGACTGGGCCCCCATGACTCCTGCCCAGCCTGGCCCAGTGGTGGACAACGGTGATCCTCTGGTCCTTCCTGCTCTCAGTTTTCTTAGCTATATCCAGTGGAGTTTGGCCGTGGCCCCCCCTTTCTGACAGAGATACTATTCCCAGAATACCTCACTGCCTTCATCTGAACCTCTGCTGGAGTATGGACCTGTCTGTCCACACAGCCCTAGCACAGAGCGCCTGGCCTCAACCCTGCTTGCACTGCTGAGCCCACCAGCTCTTGGGACAGCCCACGTTCCCGATGGAGACTCTGAGGCCTCAGGCTCTGCTTCTTGCCAGACTTCGTTCCAGGGTGAGCTCCAGACACCCTCCCACTGTGGGAACTGGCAGCGGTGAGCAGGGCTTAGGGTGGGAGCTTGTGGCCGAATGTCTCCCGACTGGGCTCCCCCTGGGCCTTGGATGTGAGTTTAAAGCAAGCAAGCTCGGAGCCCCCAAGGTCAGGCTGGTGCGCACCTGCACCCCGCATGGTCGGCCCCACCCTGGGTCCTGCAGCCTTCTGCCCAGAGCCCCCAGTGCTGCCCAGAGCCCCCGGCTCTCTTCTAGTTGCCCTCTGAGCTGGTGCATTTTTTGCCCAGGTGGGAACCACGGTCCTTCTTGAGAGAGGCTTGGGGCCACTTCTCTTCCTCCTATGCCCCCGTGGAGCTAACCTGGGCAGGAAATGCCAGGCTGGGTGGGGTGGGTCCCATGGGCAGTACCGGCTGGGTGGCCACGCTGAAGCCGGCTTAGCCTCCACTTCCTCACTGGGGAGAGCAGGGGAGCGTTTACCCTTGAGTGGCTGGGGACTGAGTGGGCTGTGGATCTGACACCCTGCTGCTGGGTGGACATTCCAGGCCCCTGGCCTGGCCCATTGGCTTGGCCTTCTGTAACGAGAGGGGACTATAGGAAGGAAAGCATCCTAGCCTTCATGACCTCCTGCCTTGGCCTCAGCACGTGGGGAGCCTGTCCCCATGGGACGTGCGTGTGGGAGAGGCATCCCTAGGAGGCTCTGTTCCTAAGGAGGCCGGCCTGGGGCTGGTGGAAGGAACCAGGCCCTCTTTTGGGGGTGGGACCAGGCCCTGTGTGGCCAGGGAGGCCGGCCTAGCACCCAGCACCAGAACCGTCTTCTGGAGCCTTCTGCTGCCCTGCAGGGTGGGTGCTCAGTGAGTGCTGAGGCAGTGAGTGTGGCATGACCTGAGCAGTGGGCACCGTGGCCCGGGAAGGCCACAGGTGGAGCAGGCTAGATTTGGGGAAGTCTTGCTCTCCTTATTGGTTCCTCATCTGGTCAGAGGTCAGCTTGTCCCTGACCTCAGAGGAGATGGTCTCTCTGTTTCTGGGTCTCCTGACAAAGGTGCTCAGCAGATCTCCTGGCCAGCCACATTCCCCTGACCCGTGGAAGGGCAGCAGCAGTGTTGGGCAGCCTTATCTGCCCTGGGTGTGGCCCAGCAGGTTCTTGGGGTGTGAGGGCGCACGGTCTGGCCTCCCATCTGCCTCGTCAGGGATGGTCACACAGGCTGGAAGAGGTCCCATGGGGAGGGGTCCAGGCCCTGCTTGGTGGGCGCCAAAGCCCCCATACTGGGCATCTGTCATATAGCCAGAGGCCCCCAGGGATGGAGAAGTAGGGGTACTCGGACACGATGAATGGTTTAATTCAGCAAATGAGCCTCCGGAACGAGATGCCGTGGAGACTGGGGGCATCCAGCCGAGCGGGCTGAGGATGCAGCGGTTCGTGCGTGGAGGCCGCGGTGCCTGCTTCGTGCTGGGCACTGTGCAGGAGATGGACACAGGCAGTGGCTGTCCTTGTGAACTGCTGGTGAGGGACACACTCAAGTGCTCGGGTGCGGAAGATGAAGGCCAGGGCAGGGTACCCTGCAGGCTGGGCCGGGGCTCTAGCGTAGCCCCAGGCCTGTGTGTGCCGAGAGGCACCCTCAGGTGGAATTCCCAGCACTCCAGAGTGTGGCTGGGAATGGGGCTGGTGGTAGGGAGGGAGACTGGAGAGCTCAAGGGTCCAGACCCAGCGCAGTGGCGTGGGAGGGTGTTGCCCAGCTCTGAGCAGGACAGTTGGCGAGAACGCTCCCTTTTCCAGCATGACCGTGCTGACGGAGTAACAGAACGCCAGCGACCAGGTGCCCCTGCAGTGTCCCTGCCCACCAGCCGTGCCGGATGGCCCTCAGGACAACCCCACACCACAGCCGTCAGAGTCCCCAGGGACACCTGTACAGTCTCTGCTGTACAGCTCTCTCCTGGCGAGCCCCTGGGGTGGGCAGGACTGAGTGCCTATCTTGGGGTTAGCACTTCTGGGCCAAGGCTGGCAGGAGGGCAGGCGGCCTCCACCGGCGGCAGGCCAGGAACTCAGGGGGCGGGGGGCCCGGGTCCACACATCAGCGCTCTGGAGAATTTTTTCTCAAGGGAGTGCAAACTCGTCTGTGTTGTGATGAACTGGAGTGTGAATCCTGAACCGCCTCTGCTGGCTCGTGATTTGAGGCTGGAGCGTGGCCCTGGCCAGAGACAATGCCGGTTAGCGCTCTTCCCCCAGACCCAGCCTGCCCCTCAGCACCGCTTACCCTGTAGCTGCTCAGCTTGGGAATGTGGGCTGGAGGCAGACACCTGGCCTGGGAGAGGAAGCCTCCAGGGTGTGTGGGCTTTGTGAGTCTTCTGTGGGGACACGGCTGGGGGGCCAAGTGTCCCAGAGTAGAATCCCTACCCCTGTCCCCAGGTTGGCCCAGAAGCCCAAGCCCCATGTGGGCACAGCCGGGCCCAGGGGCCTCTGCCCCTCTCTTCATTTCCTTTGCCCTTGGGCACCAGGGGCTGGGCTGCTTCCTGCCTCTACCCTGGGTAGCCCTGAGAAACCCCTGGGGGCCTTCTAGACCCCAGCACACGGCTGTCTTTCTAGGGACACTGGCAGGCTCCGATGCGTTGACTTGTTCTGTGTTTTGCAATTAGCAGTCTTGAATACCGCTCCTTCCCGGCCCGCCGCTCATCTCCCCGAGGAGAGGTCTTGGGCATGGATGGGCCTTGGCTGCAGCCACCCTGCACATCCGTTCTCGTCGAGGGTCAGGTTAGCTCTAAGTCACAGTTCTCCACTCTGGTTCTGAGGGACAGTCTAGGCATGTGCTAGTTAGACCATGTCAGGGGGACAGCCCTGTGTGTAGACGTGACTCTGAACCCATCAGTCCATCCATCCGTTTGTTGGGCCCTGCCGTGGGCCAGGCACCAACCTGCTCTGGGGATTTGGTGGGACCCAGGCCGATGGGGAGTGCTTGGGGATATCAGTGTGAGTGCATAAGGTTATGCCATTGTGGAGATTTCAGAGAAGGGTGTGAGGTTCTAGATGGTTCTGTTTTCAAAGGATGAGAGAGCGTTTTGTTGGAGAGGATTTAGTTTGCGAGTGGAAGAGGTTGCATGTACGAGGAATGGGGCATGAAAGGCCAAAGGCCCAGGGCAGGAAGCAGGGGCCAGACCCCATATACTTGGCCAGGGAATTGGCCTGACCTCTGCTTCATGATGGACATGTACCAACGAAGGGCTAGGCAGGGGTGCGAGCAGGAGGCTGAGGCAGGAGGTGGGCCCAGCAAGTCTGGTGGGTGTGAGCTGGAGGTGGCATCCAGTCCCGTGCTTGGGAGGGGTGGGGGGTGGGGGGCCAGGCCTGCAGGAGGCTGTGCACAGCCAAGGAGGCCAGCTCGGATTTGCTCCATCCAGCTGGATGCCCACGGCGGGGGGGGGGCGGGGGGAGGGTGGTGGCTGTCCGCAGAACTGGCCTGTCCCTGCAGGACTTCAAATGAAGTTGATCCAGGGAAAGGACTTTGCAGGGGGGGTGTCCCCATGTATAATAGTTTCCCAAGGCTGCCCTAATAAAGTCCCCAACCCTGGGGGCTTCAAACGACAGACATTTACTCTCAGAATCCTGGACGCTGAAAGTCCCAAATCCAGGTGTCAGCAGGACCACGCTCCCTCCGAGCCTCTGGAGGAGGGCCCCTTCTTCCTGGCCTTTTCCAGCTTCTGGTGGCTGCAGAATTCCACGGCGTCTGTGGTTTATGTCCACCTCACCTCAGTTTGCGCCCCTGTCTTCATATGATCTTCTATCTGCTCTTCTTATAAGGACACTTGCCATTGGATTTAGGGCCCATCTGGCTAATCCAGGATGAGATCCTTAACGACATATGCAAAAGTCCCTTTTCCAAATAAGGCCACATTCATAGTTCCTGGGGGCTAAGACTTAGACATATCTCTTTGGGGAACCCCATGTAGCCCATGACACTGGGTGACCCCGGGCAGGGCTCTACCCTCCACACCACCCACTCCCTCAGCCCAGTAACATCCTGGCTGCCTTGCTCTGGAAGGCAGCTTCCAGCCCTTTCCCAGTATGGGCACCAGCCACCCTTCCCTGGGCCCAGGGCCTACCCCGAGCCCAGCAGGCCCTCGTTGGCACCTTCAGTGCCTGAGCTGCCCCCGCGGGTGGCAGGCAGGCAGGCACTGGGCTGGGCACGGGAGCCCAGGGTGCCTACGGGAGAGCCGGGGCTGGGGTTCCCAGGGACGTGGTCCCATTCCTCGCACCTCCATTCTCTGGCCGTCAGCCTGGCTGGTGCCAACGGCAGTGTCCTCGTGAGCAGTGTGGGTGAAGCTAGGACCAGCTTCATGGCTGTGAACACAGAGGTGAGGCCGACTCCGTGCCCAGCTACAGAGGTGGCATTGTGCTGGGCGTTGACCTTGCTCCTGAGCAGACCGAGGACCGTGGGAACCCAGAGTGAAAGCTCTCCCTCTCTGTTTTTTTTCAGGCTGACCCTTGGCCCTGCCTGGCCCTGCCGGCTGGCTCCCACCCACCGTGGTAAGTGCCCTACGTCTGGCGAGGCAGAGGGGTCCCCGTGCCTGGCACTTTGAGGGGCCAGCCCTTAGGGTGGGGGGAGGACCTGCAACTTGGGGAGGGTGGGGTAGAAGCCCAGAGCCGCCCGACGCGGGGACCCCAGCCCTGCCCCAGCCTCACGCGTGTTGCTGCTCGGGTGCTGGTGTGGGATCATTTCTGTGGCTGTTTCTACACACCGTAAAAGGTCATGGAGCTGCCATTATTGGAGAGTGCTCTGTTTTCGGGAATGTAGATGGCAGTGTGATTTGCTGCAAGGGTCAAGTGCTGCCTCAGGAGGTAGGAGGGCACGTGGAGAAACTGAGGCCCAGGGAAGGGGAGCCTGCAGAGGTCATGGAGCAGCCCGGGACTCCTGACCTCAGCCTCCCATAGGGAAACTAAGGCTGGAGAAGGGGCCAATGTGGGTCTGACCCCCATGGGGACACCCCGGCTGCTGCCTTGGCCTCAGGCCTCCCCGTCCATCCTTCTGTCCAGGGAGGGGCGGTACATCCCAGGGAGAGCTGGCAGGCTCCCGGTTCTTGTCCTTGTGGTTCTCACCCCCACGCCTGGCCCCCAGCCTCCCTGGGCCTCAGCCACCTTGTTGCCCCTGGATTCCTGCCCACCCTGGGATGTTGCCCTGAGCCCCTGTCCTGTCTTCGACTTCTTCACCCCAGCCCCTCCCAGCAGACTTCGCCTCCTCTGTCGGACCTGGCCCCCTCCTCTGGAGGCCTCCCCTGATCTAGTGCTTGCTGGGCCTGCCACCTTCTCTCCACCCCAGGGCCCCTTGGAGGCCGAGGCCCACCCCCCAAGCCCAGAACTGCCCCCCTGGCTTGTCCCGGCTGGATCATGGCCCAGGGGCTCCTCACCTGCTACTTTATCTCAACCCTCAGCACCCATTGCACAAATGAAGAAACTGAGGCTCAGAGGGGCTAAGTAGGTTGAGGCCACACAGCTGGCACAGGATGGAGGTAGGCTGAGTGTCCAGTGTGTCTTGCTCTGGGGTCCTCTATCCACCCTGGGCAGGCTGCAAAGGGGAAGAAGGGGAGGAAGCCCGCCTCTAAGCCACTGTCGTGGCCCAGTCTCTGCCAAAAGCCCAGTCTGCCCTCAGCCACCGGGGGGCACTGAGGCTGGCTCAGGCGTGGGGAGGCCGGGGTGGCCCTGCCCAGCCTGGGGGGAGCTCACACACAAAGCCTCAGCTCCCCACCCTCCAACAGACAGCAGGAGGTCTGTGACCCCAGACAGGCCCCCAGGTGGCATGAGGGCCTTGGCAGAGGTCTGGGGCTGTGGACAAAGTGGGAGACGGAGGCCCCCCCGCCCCAGCCCGGGAGCTGCCCTCCTCCAGTGCCCCAATGACAAGTATGTGGGATGGCTAGATGCCAGTGTGGTCGATTGTTGGGGGCATGCCCCAGGAAACTTGCTGGACAAGACAGTTAGCAACTCCCGGGGACCCTGTGGTCTGTGGCCTCTCTAACCCACAAACCTGCTGTGGGGGTCATCCCGGAGTGCTCCTTCCTTTGGCCTCCTGTCCTCTGTGGGACCCAAGCTCAGGAGAGGAGAGGCAGGGGGTGTGGAGGCTCAGCACTAAACAGCCCAGGCTTGCATCCCTGCTCCCCAAATTCTTGGCTGTGGGTCTGGACAGGGGAGGAAGCCCACCTTGGTGGGTCAGCGTAGGCCTGGGAGGGGCCTGAGTGGGACCCGGGGCAGGGCTTGGCTTTGGCAGCACCAGCGGAGAGGTGATCGCTAGAGGTGTGTGAGCCCAGCCCTGTACAGAGGCTGTGCCTGGCAGGGGAGTGGGGGCGGGGGGGGGGGGGGGTGGGGTAGAGGAGGGAGGGAGGGTGAAGGGATATGCCCAGGCCTGGCCGGGAACCTGGTTCCTTGGTGCGTTGGTGTCAAAGGGCCGAGAGGTGGAGGTAGTGAGCTCCCTGCATGGGGTGTAAGCACCGGCTTCTTGGTGGGGGAGGGGGCCTCTGGGGCCAAGGAGACAGAGTCTGACACCCAGGGCTGTGAAGGGGCTTCGATGGTTTGCTGGAGAGAAGCTGAGTCTGCTGAGGAGGCAATGGGAGTATGTGTGGCGGGGGACGAGTAGGGAGCTTCCTCCCAGGGGACGAAGCTGGCCCTGCCCTGGGGCCTGGAGAGCTGTGGTCTCTGACCACAGTATGGGCTGGGAGGAGGGGTCGGCTGAAACTCCGCAGGCCTAACCTAACGGTGCTGACGAAGAGTGCAGCCCTGGGTCTCAACTGGGCCTCAGGACATTGGAGGGTAGAAGGCAGGAAGTGCTGGCTAGCGGGGGCTGCCCAAGGACCGGCAACAGGAAGTATCGGGTGGGGAGGAAACCCTGGTGGCCCCAGGCCCCAGATGGAGCAGGCAGCTGTCAGCAGGAGGGAGCTGTGGGCCTGGGCAGCGCTCAGAGACATGCTGGGGCATCAGGCCTCCCCTGCCTGGGGGAGGGAGTCTGCGGATCTGCCCTGTGACCCCTGAGTCACATGGCCTCCCAGGGCCTCGGGACACCTGCCCCTAGGCCGTCCACAGACAGGAGCAGAGCCATGTGCCGGGTCACTGCCTTCAGGTCAGTGGGGCTGCGCAGGGACTCGGGGCTTGGGAGGTGGTGCTGGCCCCGTGTTTGCAGGATTGCCTGGGGAGGCTGAGCTCTGGACTCCAGAGCTGACAGGCTGTGAGGAGAGCCCCGAGAGCTGGGAGGCACAGTGGGGGCCCCACTGCCCCCCATCATGTGCTGCTCAGCCTGCAGCTGGCAGGGAGGTGGGGGCCAGGGTCGGGGTACGCCTTCCCAACATATATGCTGCCGGGTGGCCTTGCCGTTTGGGTCCTGTGTGCACACACATTGAGTGAGCGTGTGTGCCCGGGGGAAGCGTGCTTGGGGGTCTGGCACGGAGCTGAGGGTCTGGGTGGGGGGGTGGGCTCTCCTTGTGAAGCCCAGGTCATGCCCCTTCCCTCCGGCATGGCTGCCCACCGGCCTCCGGCCTCTGTAGGAGATTTTGGTTTTGATTCTCTTATGGAGAAAGATTCTGGGAAGAGGAAGCAGGGGGGACTGAAAGGGTGGAGAACAGATGGGCTGTGTGTGCCCGCCGCCACCTAGTGCCTGCCGGGTGCCAGGCGGGGGGAGTGGCTGCCCCTGGCGCCCCCCCCCCCCCCGCGTTTCCTGGCTGTGTAACTCTGGGCAAGTTTCTCAGCCCCTCAACCCTCAGTGTCTTCATCAGTGGCGTGGCAATGATGCTGGCTCACACGTCAGAGGGTGTTGGGATGGTGACATAGGGTGATCCCTGAGAAGCACAGAGCCTGGCCCATGGTGAGTGCCCAGTGCCCTTCTCCCAGCCTCACTGCTCTAGTCTGTAAAATGGGAGTAAAGCACCGGGCCTGTGGGACCTAAGGAGCTGGCAGGTGCAACTTGGCCCTGGGCCCATGCAGGGCTGGAGGGTGGTGATGATGATTCGGACCTATGCTCGGGCTGCCAGCCCAGGGTCTGGGAGCACCCACGAAGGGTCTTGATAGCCTCTGGAGGCTGTGTGTGTGTGCGTCTGCTTACAAGGAAGTGAATGAGTATGTACCAGTGTGAGTCCATAAATACGGGTATGAGTATAGTGTGCTTGAGCGTGTGAGAATGAGTGTACATCTGAGTGTGCGAGTGAATGCATGTGTCTGAGTGTGTACGTGTGTGTACGTGTGCATGTGCGTGTGTACGTGTGCATATATATGTCTGCGTGTGGGTGTGCATAGAAATGAGAGCGTTCAGGGACCCCCGGCCCCACTGTGTCCTGCAGTTCCGGGATCGTCTGGTCATCACTGACAGGAAACCCTGACTGTGGTCACGCGAGGCGCCAGCTCCCTCACCACAGCGAGGGCTGTGACTGCAGGTGTGGAAGAGGAGAGCCACGGGAGCTCGGCCTCCAGAGCCCCTGCTCGGCTCTCGTGTGCGCACATGCACACACACTGATGCGCACGCTGTAGCCGCACAGAGCTGTGCTGTTCACACGCACCGCCCGTCTGAGCACACTGCCTGAGACACTGAACGGGGGTGTGGAGCCTCGGCTCCCATGCGGGCCGGTGCAGGGGATGTCCACGCACCTCGGGGGCTCACAGCCTCATGGGCGGGTGGGACCCACTGAGCCTGCACTTCGTGGAACTCGACGAGGGCTGTCTCTGCAGGCCAGAGCGGTGTTCACCCATCTGCTCTGCCCCCATCCCTGCATCTCAGGCCTCCGGTCACCCAGACTAAGCTCAACTTTAAGAGAAGGTCAGGGGCGAGCATAGGAGCAGAGACCAGAGAGTGTGCCTGAGGTGCCTGCCTTCCCTAGTGCTCGTCGTGCACATGAAGATCACATGCCTTCTGGAAGGGCTCATCCAGAGCCCACCGTGCCGGCCATCTTAACGCCGACCTTTATGTCTTCGGAACCCTGCCCCAGACAGCTCTGCTGAGCTGCAGGGAACGGAGCCACTCCCAGCACGGCAAGCTGGCGTGCCCCTGCGGCCAGCTCCGTGGGCGGCCTTGGTACCCTCCTCTGGAGGGGTAGATGCCCCGAGCGGTGTTGGGGCACTGTGAAGACGGGACTCTGCGCCCACCTGAAATGAGAAGAAGCAGAGACTCCGTGGAGGACAAGCCTGGTGGGATTTGAACCCGGGCCTCCAGCACTCTCCCTGACAGCTCCCCCCTAGGGGGGCTCAGCAGGCACCCCCACCCCCGGCAGCACAGGAAGGGGCCCCCACTGCTGTGTCTGCCTCTGCAGAAGAAGGGACTGAAGCTTCCTGCTGATGAGCTCATGGGATGAGCTGGGCGACACCAGGGGCGTAGAGGGAGGCGGCCAGGGAGGCCAGGGAGGCCAGGGAGGCCAGGGAGGCCAGGGAGGCCAGGGAGGCCAGGGGAGTGGGTGCTTCTCAGGGACTTGCCTCAGTTTTCCCAGGCACCAGTGGAGCTGGACTGAGAGTCCCCAAAAGCTGTGTGGTCACCTCAGCCACCATGGCCCGTCAGCACCCCTACCCTCAGCCACCATTTCCTTCCCTTTTCTGTTCCAGCCTGGCCTGGCACTCAGCTCTCGGTCAGGTGCCAGCCCAGCTCGCCCACTGGTGCAGGGCAGAGCTGGGTGGGGCGGGACGCTTTGGGGGCAACAGGATGGGTTTCCCCTCAGATGGTCTGTCCTCTGCAGAGGAGCCGAGGATGGGATGTTGGCATCTGTCCCTGAAGTGAGGACATTCCTAGGGGAGGTGAAGGTGAGCACCACCTAACTCTGTCACCACCCACCCTCCACACCCAAGGTCAGGCTGGCCGCCTAAGAGCCCTCATCCTGCCCACAGAAAGACCGTGGCCAGGCAAGAGCGAGGCTCTCACAGGCCTACACCGGCCTGGCCACTGAGCTGAGCCAGAGTGGCGCTGTAAATTGCCCTAACTCCTCCCCTCTGGCTTCCCCCAGGTGTGGAGTGAGGAGAAGTGGTGGGTTCCATCCGTCCTCACAGCAGCTGCCCCTGCCCCAACACACACACCAGGTCTCCTTACAGATTGGGGAGGCTGCAGTATACCAGGGTGGGAGCTGTATTTTGGCATTCTGTGCCTTCCAGGCAAGTGCCGTCCCTACCACCCACTGGGGTCAACATTCTGTGCCTCCTTTGGGGCTCCCTGGGTGCTGGGCCTGAGCTGGTGAGAATGGGGGACAGTGACAAGCTAGTGTGGTCAGTGTTACATGGAGGGAAGGCTGTGTAAGCCCCAAGGAGGGACATAGGAACCCCTATAGGTCAGGGAAGACCACCTGAAAGAGGGGACACTTGAGCTAACTCTCATGTCCTTTTTGGATTGTTCGCTACTAGTATGTAGAAGTATGACTGGTTTTTGTCTGTTGATCTTTTATCCTGCTAGCTCGTTTGTTAGTTCCCGTCACTTTTTAGTGGGTTCCCTGGTATTTTTTGTATATGTAACCATCTAAGTTGTGAATAGTTTTACTTCTTCATTTCCAATCTGGATACCTTTTATTTCTTTTTCTTGCCTAATTGTACTGGACAGCAGCTCTGATACAGGTTGGAGAGAAGTAGCAAGAGCAAACGTCTTTACCTCGTCCCTGCTCTTAGGGGAAAGCTTTTAGTCTTTTACCATCGAGGGTGATGTTGGCTGTGGGTTTTTCATAAACACTTTACCATGTTGAGGACGTTTTCTCCTGTTCCTAGTTTGTTGAGTGTTGTCCCTATCGTGAAAGATTGTCAGATTTTGTCAAATGCTTTTTCTGTGTTTGTTGAGATAATCGTGTGGTTTCTGTCATTTTTTTTATTATTGGTATGATGTGGTATAATTGAATTTTAAGTGTTACCCTTGTATTCCTGGGATATATCGCACTTAGCATGGTTTAGAATCCTTTTTACATGGTGCTGAATTCAATTTGCTAATATTTTGGTGAGCAAAATATTAGCATGGAGCCTGACACGGGGCTTAATCTCACAACCCTGAGATCATGACTTGAGCTGAAATCAAGCCTGACACTTAACTGGGTGAACCACCCAGGCGCCCCTTGGTGAGGATTTTGACGTCTACAATCATAAGGGTTATTGGTCTATAGTTTTCTCGTGTTGTCTTTGGTTTTGGTATCAGGATAATGCTGGCCTTACAGAGTTCTTTCCTTCCTCTTCTGTTTCTGGAGGAGTTAATGATGAATTGGTGTTCATTTGCAGCAACTCTTGGGGGCTGAGTTAGTTTGGTTGCAACTTCAGGCAGTGGAAACTGTGGACTGTCGCCTGGAGGTGGTGCTTGGTGGTTTTGGGTCTTGGATTCAGGAGCCACGGGGTCTGGATGGCACAAGTGCATGGAGGTGGAGGGCGGGCAGAGAGCCCCTGAGAAAGATCCATGGGGGCTGGGTCTGGAAAGGCCAAGTGTGCATGATGAGGCCCTGGAGATCTGGAACGGTGGTGATGGGAATGGCATGTGCGGGTGGGGGAGAACGTGCTGAGTGGAGGTGATGGGGGGAGAGAATGGAGGCAGGGGGGGAAACGGAGACAAGGGGTGGTGGGTTGCTCCCAGAGGTGGTCGGGAGGAGGACAGGCAGGGTGGCTGGGAGGAGCAGGGGGAGGTGGTGGCCCAGAGGGCTGAGTGCATTGCCAGGGGAGGGACTGGCAAGGGCGCTGGGAACAGAGGTACACAGTTGGGACAGAGCCTCTCGCTGCAGTGGGAGAGGGCACCCAGAACCAGCCTGACGTGGAGGCAGGAAACCATGGAATGGGGCTATGTCCAGCTGGGTGGGAGCAGGGCCCAAGCTCTTAGAGCTACCCTCTGCCTCAGATGGCCCATCTCACCGGCAGCCTGTATGCGGTGGGAGGTAGAGGGGGCAGAATGCTTGGGGGGCCAGCAAGGCCATCACCCACCTTTGGCCAGCCTGGGGTTGTCCTAGGAGAGGAGCGCACATCTACCCAAGCAGGGGGAGCTGCCAAGGACTGGACTTCTGGCTCCTGAAGGGAATCTGGCGGGCGGGGCGGGGGGGGTTGTTGTTGGAGACCCTTGGCGACAGATGGGTGAAGCAACCTGCCTGAGAGGGGGCGGGAGGACCCAGAGACCCACGCAGAGCCCCAGTGCCTGCCAGCCAGACCTGCTTCACCCCGGCCACAAGCCTGGGAGGCCGGGCGCCCCTCACCCCCATTTGCGGAGGCGCAGACTGAGGCTCAAGGAAGACAAGCCCCCCTCTCCCAAGGGCGCTAGCCAGCCGGGGACCTAGCGGGGGCTCGGGGCATGCTGGCTTCTGGGCCGCACTTCAGACGTCCGCGTCGCGCCCCGGGCCCCGCGCCTCCGTCTTCCAGGAGCCGCTGGGGAAACTGAGGCCCCGCGCGGGGGTCCGTGCGGCGGCGGGCGGAGCGCCAGGTCCCCACCT
>NW_027397066.1:1848793-1855522 GCF_003265705.2 Callorhinus ursinus
GGGGCGCGGGCGGCCCGGCTGGGGCGGGCGGGAGGCGGGCGCGGGGGCGCGCGGCCGGGGGCCTTGTCACTGCGCGCAGGGGCGGCGAGCCGCCGCGTGGACGCCGTGAGTACCGAGCCCGGAGCGCGAGTCCCGCTTCCTGGGGGGAACAAAGGCGGGCGTGGGCCGGGCGGGGCGCGGGGCTCCGTCCCCGGAAGCAGGCTTGGGGGGCCGGGGCCGCACCTTTGTTCCGAGCCTCCGCTGTGGGCGGAGGCCCGGGCCCCGGGGATGGTCCTCTGCGCACGGAGCCGGAGGGGGGCAGCCTGAGTGAGCCGGGCGGAGGCCAGGGAGCAGCCGGGTCCCTGGAGGGGGTGAACATTTGGGAGAGGATGCTGGCTTGCCAGCAGCCGAGTGGCTTGCTTTGTGTGTGTTTTTGGGAATGGGGGCTGTATTGGCAGGAGCCCCAGTAGACAGGGCCTCTGGGTCTGACCCGGGCGGCAACACTGGTGACTCGGTGGGACACTGACCACACACCCGGTTGACACTCCCAAGTCACTGGGGCCCCAGGAAGGACCAGGCACCAGGTTCAGCGGGGGCAGGCACAGGCAAAACAGTGCGGAGGTGGGGAGGGAATCCTGAATATGACTGGGCATTCAGATGCCTCACAGAAGAGGGGACTCTGAACCTGGGTGTTGAAGGATGAAGAGTTCTTCATGTGAGAAGTGGGGAGTGGTCAGTCATTCCAGGCAGACGCCAGAGGGTGAAACAGCCTGGCATGTTTCAGGGAGAGCCGCTAGGATGAGCGGGAGGCTGAGCAAGGCTGGTGATGGGGAGACAGAGTGGACACCAGTCAACCCACCGGATGGTCACCGTGGCCACTGCTGACAAGCGTGTACTGTGTGCCAGGCTGTGTCCACCCCGTGCTCCCATTTTACAGCTCCAACAACTATGGCCTAGGGCTCCCCCAGAGAGCGGAGCCAGGGTGGGAACTAGGGACTCAGGGCTACCCACTTTCCTGCTTCCTGGTCTCAGGCCCTTAAGAAAGGGATGGACAGAAGCTGGCTAAGGGCAGGCAGGAGTGGAGGGTGGGGCACTTGGGGGCCATGTCACCCTTCCCTGCTAGGGGTCAGAGATGATGGAGAGGATGCCCACGGCCTGTCCCAGCCCCTGTACCCCTTTAAATCCATTAGGTTGTGATCCTAGTCACCTCCCCCTGGAAGCCCTCCCTGGCAGGCTCCATCATAGGCTCACCTGGCATGCAGACCTGGGGTGGTTATGGCCTCAGACCTGACTTACCTGGGCCAATGGTTTCTTGAATTCACTCACTGCTGTCCCCTAGCCCCCACTGGTCCGTGAGTTTAGCAGGTGTGTGAAGGATTACATTCTGTTCTCAGGGTCCCTGGGGCTCGGTGTGTGGCCAGAGAGACCAGGGGCTGACCACGTGGACCAGGTGGCCCTTTCTTGCCCTGGGGGTCCCACCTGGAAGCCGGGGGCCTTCCGAAGGTTCCTCACCCCTTGCTGCATCGACCCTTTATGCTGTCTCCAGGATCTCAGCGGTGTCTCCTACTGCGTGCCCCAACCTGAGCCATCTTCTGACCCCCAGCCCTGGCTGAGACGTGTCTCCTTCCCCTTTTTTTGCAGCTTCATGGCGGCTGAAGAGATGCACTGGCCCGTCCCGATGAAGGCCATCGGTGCCCAGAACTTATTAACCATGCCTGGGGGCGTGGCCAAGGCTGGCTACCTGCACAAGAAGGGTGGCACCCAGCTGCAGTTGCTCAGATGTGAGTCCTCCGGGTGGCAGGGAGTGTGATGGGAGGATATGGGACCGGGGCTCAACCCCAGCCCTGTGGCCCCACTGCCCTGTTGGACCTCTGTGGGCAAGCAGCCTGTCTCTCTGAGCCTCTGCTCAGACGTGGTGGGCCCTCCAGAGTTTTCCTTCCCTGCATGGTGGCCAGTGCCCCCTGGGGGACCTGAGGTCAGCCTCCTCATTCCCCAGGACTGTGGGATGATTTGGGGTGCTACTGCAAAATGAAGATAGGTTGGACATTTGGTGCACAGTGCTGACTGGTGGTTCCGGGGAGCTTCTGTCTACAGCCAGGGGCCGGGGGCCTTCAGTGGCCTGGTAGGTCTGGCCTTGCACCATCCAGTGGGTGTTCAGTCAGTTGGTCAGTCACTTGGTCCACAATCCAGCTGGGTGCTGGACCTCCAGAGCTGCATGAGGCCAAGGCTCTGGTCCCTGGACAGCAGGTTAGCAGAGAGTGGGAGCCCCCAGGTCTGGGAGATGCCCAGTCGTCAAAGACATTAAGGCCAAAGAGCATCAGGGCCTTGCCTGTCGCTCTGACTGGGCATGAGCTCCCCATGGTATGACCTCTGGCCCTGGCTTTGCACTTCCTTGAGCCAGCCTAGGTGGTCAAGGTCTCCCCCTGCCCTGGGCGTGGCCAGGCCTGCCTTGGGGGTGGTGCTCTGGGGCTGGTCAACCTGCCCGTGATTGCTTACATTTGGCCCCACAGTGGACTCCTTGCGATGGGGCAGCATGCTAGCCCGACTCCCTGCCCTTCTTTTTAGTGAGGTTCAAAGGCAGGAGGTCTGTCCTAAGTCACCCAGGGCCTCTGGGAATGGCCTCCCAGTGGGGTCTGCCCAGCAGCCCCTCAAGGCTCATCCTCTGCCCTTGCCACGCTGCCCTCAGGGCCCCTGCGCTTTGTCATCATCCACAAGCGATGCATCTACTACTTCAAGAGCAGCACGTCTGCCTCCCCGCAGGGCGCCTTCTCCCTGAGCGGCTATAACCGGTAAGTGCCCCTTGCCCGCGGCCCCCGCAGAGCCCTGGCCAGGCCTGTCCCTCGTTGCCGCCCACGGAGAGTCCCGGCTGTCTTGAGATGGCTCCCACCCCAGCCCTTTGGATCCTCCCCAGCCTGTCCCACTCATTCCCACCCTCCGTGTGGCCTCCTCAGTCTCCCTCGGGCCTTCGCAGAGGACCTGGGCAAGGCTGGGGGCTTCCCGCTCTCTCCTCAGCAGAGCCTCCAGAGTCCCCGTTCGGCCACCGCTCCGTCTCCCTGCTCACCCAGCCGCCTTTCCTACCATAGCCTCCTTCCAAGGGGCCAGGAACCTCCTCCACCCTAGGCCCTGCCTCAGGCCTCCAAGGCTTTGGGGCCTCCCAGGCCGGGGCCAGCTCCTTACTTTACATGTGCCGTAGGCTGGGCCCATCCAGCGAGTGCCTCTCTGCTAATGGGCAGGCAGTGGACGCTGGGCCAGAACTTTCTAGATGGGATGGGGAATGCTGGCAAGTGAGGGTCCGTTAGCCCCACTTGGGCCAGCCCCACAGCATCGGGGGCCTGCAGGCAGGGGTGAAGTGTGACTCCTGGGCTCTGGGTCTTAGTGTCACACCAGGGGCGTGGCACCCTGCGGCATGAGTCTGTGCTGCCCAACTTCCTGGGAGGGCCCAGCCCCTCCTGCCTATGCGGACCTGAAGGTCCCATGTCAGTGTGGCAGGATTGAGTGACTCAAGGTTTTGGCCACAAGCTCAGTGGGGGGGTGCCTTGCCCAGGTGCCCAACCCAGTACCAGGCCTCCGCCAGCCAGGGCACTGCTAAGGATGGGAGGAGCCTGGAGCTTGTGGCTGCCAGTGGGCATTCGTGGCTCAGAGCTCTGGGGTCCCCTGGGGAGGGATGCGCACCCTTACCCCGGGGGATGGGCGCACCTGCCCCAGGCGCCTGGCCCGGTGGGGCTCCCCCATGGTAGGTTTTGTGATCTCTGTACAACCCCCACGGTCTGGCTGGGGGGAGTAGCCACGTAAGTTACGTCCCCCCAGTGCTCTCTGGGGTGCCTGACGGGGACTGCAGGGGCAGGGCGGAGGCTGACATGTTCGGGCCCCCAACAGGCAGGCCCGCCGAGGTGGGCGGGTGGCACCTGAGTAGAGGGGCATTGGTGGGCAGTGAGGGTGACATGTCCTCGTTTTGGAGCCTCACGGGCTGCTGCTTCCGGGATGAGCCCTGTCCACTCTGTGCCCGGTCCTTGCCTGCACGTTTCCCTCCACCTGAAGCATCTAGGCCTTTGGCCTGAGCATCTGCTAGGCGGACCGTCCAGACCCGCCCACGTCCTCGGGGGCACGGTGGGTGTGGGGTGCCAGGACCCATCCGGGCTGTGCTGACCGGCTGGTGACCGCCCGCACTGTGCCCTCAGGGTGATGCGGGCAGCTGAAGAGACAACGTCCAACAACGTCTTCCCCTTCAAGATTGTCCACATTAGCAAGAAGCACCGCACATGGTTCTTCTCGGCCTCCTCTGAGGATGAGCGCAAGGTGAGCCTGCCTTCAGGGTGGGGGGGGGGCCTGATGGGACATGGTGCTGGGCGAGTGCTCATCCTCAAGCCCGTGGCCCAGTATGAGTACCACACGCTCAGGAGCCATCTGGGGAAGAGCTCCAGATGGGCTAAGGTGGGGCCAGAGCCCCAGGAAGGCCACAGGGGTCGTGTCCCTGACCTCCGTGCGGAGCAGCCCCGGGCGCTGAGGGAGGCGGGGCGAGGGTGGAGCCCTGCCCTGGGCAGCAGGCACCCACTCCAGCCCCGACTGACCCATAGAGCTGGATGGCTTTGCTACGCAAGGAGATTGGCCACTTCCACGAGAAGAAGGAGTTGCCCCCGGACACCAGGTGGGCCTGGGCTTGACGTGTGTGCCTACCTCCCACCTCTGGGGGCTTGGCCAGGGTGCGTGTGTGTGTGTGTGTGTGTGTGTACGCGTGCACACCCATTGGTAGTTTCTGCAGGGCAGCTGGGGATGTGGGGCCAGCCCTGAGGCCTGGCCCTGTGTGGTCAGGTAGGGGGTGGCAGGGAGGCCTCCGGTCCCTGGGTCTGTGTTTCTCACCTGTGAGGAGCTTGTTCGACTGTGTGTCTCATCTTGCTTTGTGTTTATCCGTGGGTCTGGCTCTGTATACGTCCATGTGTCTCTCTGTGTTGTTGGTCTGTGCATATGTCCGTGTCTGTGCGTCGGTCCTGTATCCGAGGGTGTGTGTGCATATCCACATGTGTGAGTGCAAAGGAACTCCCCCTGCGTGGTGCTCACCGCCCCCTCCCCTGCCCCACACCTCAGTGACTCCAGCTCGGACACAGACAGCTTCTACGGTGCAGTCGAGCGGCCTGTGGACATCAGCCTCTCCCCATACCCCACAGACAATGAAGGTGAGGCCTGTCTCTGCATACATCCTACCCCCTCCACACCTGGCCATTGCCACCCAGGAGGGGAGGAATATCTGGCTGTCTTTCCGAGGCAGCCTGGGTCCTGGGTTCATGCCCTGCCCTGTGCCTCCCTGACCCTTGGCTCCCAGTGTTCTCAGGGCCCCTGCCCCACCTCCCTTGGGTGCAGCTGGGCCTGGGCCACCCTGGGTCTGACCCTCGATCTGCCTCACAGACTACGAGCATGAGGATGAAGACGACTCGTACATGGAGCCTGACTCCCCTGAGCCCGTGGAGCCCGAGGGTAGGTGGGCGACCTGTGAGCCTAGGGGGCTTCTGGGGCTGGAACCCGGAGCAGAGCCCCTCCCAGGCTGGGAGTACTGGCCTGAGTACTGCTCCGGGTGGCCTCAGTTTCCCTGTTGTGGCCCAAGTATAGGAGGAACAGAACAGAAGAGGTATATACTCTGGCTGGCTCTGCTCACCTGATCCTCCAACCTCCACAGTTAGCCCGGGATGGAGGGCGGTCGGGAGGTGATTTGCAAATAAGTGAGGTAGGGGGGCCCACATGTATGATGCTGAGCCAGGGGTGGTCCTGGGGGCTGAGAGTGGGGAAGGAGGGACATTGAGGAGTGGGTGGGTCCAGGGCAGGGCCTACTCCCTGTGGCTGACAGCTCCCTGGAGCACCTCTAGGCCCGTCTGTCACTTACCACCCGCTCCCACCTGACCTCCCAAAGTATGTGGCCTAGCGAGGGAGACAGGCGTGTACCAGGCATCACATATATGTGTCACAGCCAAGCATAGGACCAGATGGCGGAGGGCTGTGCCTCTGTCCTGCCATCCATCCCATCCCACCGTCCTTTCCACTTTCCTGGGGACTTGGGACAATCCCTCTACCCCCGGCCTCCCTGTTCCTCTGCTTCCTCGCCAATGACCTTGTCCTCTGCCCTCCTCAGCCCCTCCCCCCCTTCAAGTGCAGCAGGTCCAGCCCCCTTCCTTCTTCCTGGGCCCCTACCAGGACCAGGCCATGTGCCTCAACCTCCCTCCCGGCACAGAGCCCACGGCTCCAGCCCATGTCCATCTGCCCCACCCCTGAACTGCGGCCACGTGTGGCTGGAGATGAGCACGTGGGGGCCTCACTTTGCTCGCAGCTGCGCTCCTCCAGGGCCAGTGCCCGCAGACCTGCCTGCACACTCCCTCCCCACCTTTCTGAGTCCCTACTCCAAGCAGGCTTTCCCCTCCCTCTCCCCAAACATCTCTTATTTGGGTTCCAGTGGCCTCCCCATTCTCAAATGCAGCACTCAGCACCTGTGAGTTGAGCTGTCCATGGCCTGGGTCATCTCCCCTGCTCCTCAGCACCAGGCACCTTGGCTCCGGGTCCTGTCCCACCTCACTCAGCCCCACACGGCCCCTTAATGCCATCAACATGAGCTGGGCCACCCCAGGACTCAGGCCTGGCCCACTCCTCTCCTGACAGTCTTAGGCCACTGGACAGCCGGTGTCACGGATAGCCTGTTGACTCCACTGGCCTCACCAGCCAACACCTCTCCTCGAACTCCAGACCTGCGCCCCGACGGCCCACCCCACA
>NW_027397066.1:1855532-1869378 GCF_003265705.2 Callorhinus ursinus
GAACTCCAGACCTGCGTCCCGACGGCCCACTCCACGTTCCCTCAATGTTCTTAAAGCATGAGCAAACGCAACCCTCATTTTCCTCCCAACCTACTCCCGTCCATCCTCCTCACCTCTCTTAGTGGGAATCAGAGCCTCCCCTCCCTGAGGTGAAGTCCTCAGAGTCTCCCTTGCCTGTTCTCTCTCACCTCCACTTCCGGGAAGCTGATGGTTCAGGAAGCTTGTGTGGGCTGCGTGTAGAAGGGGGTGAGGAAGGCCAGGGGGTGCAGGGTGGTGGGGTTGGCCCAGCCTCCAGCAGGTGACGCTCACTGACTGGGTCTCTTTGCTCTGCAGACACCCTGACCCACCCGCCGGCCTACCCCCCACCTCCCGTGCCCACACCCAGGAAGCCAGCCTTCTCCGACATGCCCCGTGCTCACTCCTTTGCCTCCAAGGGCCCGAGCCCCCTGTTGCCACCCCCGCCCCCTAAGCGTGGCCTCCCTGACACCAGCCCAGCTCCTGAGGACTCCAAGAGGGACCCACTGGGCCTGAGGCGGCCTGAGCCTGGCCCCAGAGTGCCCATGGCCCCCCGGAGGATGAGTGACCCCCCGCTGGGCCACCTGCCAACCACGCCCGGCCTCCGGAAACCCCCTTGCTTACGCGAGAGCGCCAGCCCCAGCCCAGAGCCCCGGGTCCCCAGCCATGGGCCTGGCTCTGCCTCCAGCCCTGCCAACGTGGCCGCTGCCTCCTCCAGGAACTGTGACAAGCTCAAGTCCTTCCATCTGACCCCCCGGGGGCCACCCATGCCCGAGCCTCCACCCGTGCCGGCCAACAAGCCCAAGTTCCTAAAGATGGCTGAAGAGGCCCCTGCAGGGGAGGCAGCCAGGCCCAGACTCTTTGTGCCCCCGGTGGCCCCCAGGCCTCTTGTACTGAAGCTGCCCATGTCTGAGGCCGCAGCCAAGCCAGCGGTCCTGCCGAGGACAGAGAAGCCACCCCTCCCCCACCTCCAGTGAGTTGACTTGGCACTGGGGCCCCCTGGGGCCCCTCCCCAGCTGGCGGGTTCTCATGCTGGCACCTTGGCCTCCTCGCCTCTGGCACTGTCTGTGTCCACGGTGGATACCAAGCAGCCCTAGCATAGGAGAAGGAAGGCTCCTGGATTGCCCCAGCCTGCTGAGCCTGAGCCGCCTCCCCTGCACCGGGCCTACCCTTGCCCTAGAGGAATGTCCAGCCTCGTGGGTGGAGGGCCTAGAGCCCATCGCTGTTGGGGAGCAGTGGGCAAGAGGGCCTTTGGGGAAACAGGCCTCCCAGAGCCCGAGCTGGGCAATCTGAGGACCCTGCAGGGTCAAGGGAGGGGCCTTCAGGGCTGACTGCCTGCTCTGGGGTAGATGGTACGGGATGGGAGGAGCTTGGGCTGTGAGCCACTTGGAGCCAGCATGCCTCTGCAGGCCCTCCTGATCAGGAACTGTCCTTCCCTGCCGGGGGCTCTTGAGCCACCAAGGCTGCCTTTATGCTCTTCCTGATTGGGAACTTGCCAGAGTGTGGAGTATGTTGGTGACTCATCCTTGAGGTTGGCTCGAAACACTCTCTTCTTTATTGCTGGGGGGCACTGGTGTGTCCCCCGCTCACAGTGTCATTCATACCAATAGCCTGTGGTCAGAGATGTCTGGGGCCCCAAACCGTGACGGTTCTGGGAACCACAGGGCGGAAGCTTGAGCGGGCGTGCTAACCCAGTACTCCCTGAAGGCCTTTGACCCTGGCACCCTTCTCCCTAGGACTCTCAGCTCTGCTGCTGAGGGAGGGCGCCATGTGGTGGTTCCGTTTCATAAGGGGCCTCAGTGGTGCAGACTGGGTCAGTTTGCCAAGAGCTTCAGGGCTGTGTGTGCCAGGGCCGGTCATCCAGGGCCCAGCCTCCACCACAGCCCAGTGTGGGCTCCGTCCATTCACATCATCCACTCTCTGTGGCTTTGGGAGGGGCGTGGCTTGGCCAAGGTCACAAAGCTGGTTAGCTGCAGAGCTGGGGCTGCGCCCCCCTGCCCCCAAGTCTGGGGCCTTCTCCCACAGCGTCCAGAGCACTTGTCTGTGCTACGACCACACCAGAGTTCAGGCCCCCACCATGCTCTTGCCAGTGTTATTGGCAGCCTTGAGCCCAGTTCAGGCAATTCCTGTCGCCCCAGGGCGGTCAGCATGGACCTGTCTCAGAGTCCCTGGTCTGGGCCTCTGACACCATCTGGGTGAATGGGGGTGGTGGGCGGAGGGTGCAACAGTGATGTTCCCGCCTCTCCTTGCTCCCCTCCCAGGAGGTCACCCCCTGATGGGCAGAGTTTCAGGAGCTTCTCCTTTGAAAAACCCCGACGGCCGTCGAAGGCGGACAGCACCGGCGGGGAGGACTCCGACGAGGATTATGAGAAGGTGGGGCCGAGGGCAGAGCCCAGCTCACGGCGGTGGGTGGGCAGCCCCTCACCGGGCATCTTGAGGGAGGAGCCCCCAGGATGCTGGCGTTGAGGGGGGTGCGGGAGCATGGTGGAAAGCCCCAGATCTGGGCACGGGCTGGTAGCCCGCCACGGGTGGGGGTACGGCGCACTGGCTCCAAGCAGCCCTCGGACCCTGGCCCTGACCCTGACCGCCGCTGGCCTCTCCAGGTGCCGCTGCCCAGCTCTGTGTTTATCAACACCACGGAATCCTGCGAAGTGGAAAGGTGAGCACCAAGCCCTTCTTTCTCCAAATCCTTGTTTTTGCAGACATGCGGTCCCCAGCCTTTCTGTCCCCCGCACTTGCCTTGGTGCTGGGCAGTCGCTGGCACAGGTACACGGCCCCTTGGCCAATAGAGGCCATCCCCTCAGTCCCGCCTGGCTGACACCCACGCCCGGCACAGGCCGGCCCTCACGCAGCCTGTTGCTCTTGGGACCTGTGCTGAAGAATGGCGAGAAGACAGAAACCCACATTGAGGACTGGGGCTGGAGGGTCCTCCCGCGAGCGCTGGCTGAGGATGGTTCATCTGCTGACACAACTGTTTTATTTTAGGCTGTTCAAAGCCACAAGCCCCCAGGGAGAGCCCCAGGATGGACTCTACTGCATCCGGAACTCCTCCACCAAGTCAGGGAAGGTAGGTACCCCAACAGTCACCCTGCTGAGTGAAGGCCCCTGGGGACTGCTGTGTTGTGGTGGGCTCCTTTGGCTCTGCACACACCCAGGCTGACAGCCAGCACAGCACTTTGGAGTATATACGTCACTTCCCTGGGCAGCCTCTGATTTGGCATCTCGACCAGGTCTGTCCTTGGGGTCTCTGTCCGGCAGCCCCTGCCCTATCTACTGTCAGGACCCGAACGCCATCTGCAAACTGGGGGCGATGATGGCCAGTCCCCCAGCACAGGCAGGAGATGGGAGCGAAGTGCCGGGGGTCCCAGAACTCTGGTGGGGCTGGGGGTTTTCATGCACTTTGCCGGGGAGGCTGCCTGGGGCCGTGGGAATAGCGAGTCGGCCGGAGTGCCCCTCCTCCTCCGAGGCTGGATCGCACAACCTCACTGAGCCTCACTTTTGTTTCTTTTCTTTTATTATTTATTTGTTTATTTATTTATTTAAGTAAGCTCTATGCCCAACAGTGGGGCTCACACCCATGACCCCAAGATCAAGGGTCGGCCGCTGCACAGATGGAGCCAGCCTGGCGCCCCCGCTGTTCTGTGTCTGTCAGAAATGGTCCTAGGGCGAGCCAGGCACCTGCTACTGCTACTCGAGTCTCCCCAGAGGCCATCAGGGCAGGAGCCCTGCGGCCAGGGGCTGCCTGTTTGGACCCTGCTGTCCGGGTCCCTCCCTAGGTCACCGTAAGGGCCCCAGGACCCAGCTGTGGTGCTTCTGCCGGCCCCTCGGTCTCTGCGGTCCTTCCCCTGGGGCTGGGGCTGCTCTCAGCTGATCCATCTGCTGCTTCTCTCCCTGCAGGTTCTGGTCGTGTGGGATACAAGCTCCAACAAAGTGAGGAACTACCGCATCTTTGAGAAGGTGGGCAGGCTGGCCCCGCCCCAGGGCCCCAGCTGGAAGGGAGCCCCCACCTGGGGGTGGGGTGGCAGGCACAGAGCTGACACAGGGCACCTGGGAGCTTGCCTGACTGTCACCCTTGCTGCTGACCACCCCCTTTCGCAGGAGACCCCCCTGACCCCGCCACTCTTCCCCCTTCCCAGGACTCTAAATTCTACCTGGAGGGTGAGGTCCTGTTTGTGAGTGTGGGCAGCCTCGTGGAGCACTATCACACGCACGTGCTGCCCGGCCACCAGAGCCTGCTGCTGCAGCGCCCCTACGGCTACACGAGGCCCAGGTGACGCCAGTGACACATGCTGCTGGGCAGAGCTGAGCCACGGGGGCCATGACCCCCGGCCACGCAGATGAGACGGGCCTGCGTGGGAGGAGGAGCCAGACCGAGCACTGTGCTCCCACCCAGGGTCTCCCCGACGGATACCTTGTAGAATCTGCCAGGCCAGGCCCCACGCAGCAGGCTGGGTCCCTGGGGCTGGGCCAGGCTCTGCACTCCAGAGGATTGGGGGGCTCTCCTGTGACATGCAGCCCACCCTGTCCCACCTCCCCGGAGCCCAGGGTCCCAGGACCGAGCCCTGCCTGGGCTTTGTGGACAAGAATTGTGGTCACCCCCACCTCTCCCCAACTCCACCAGCACACGAACCCTGCACTGTGCTGGGAGCTGGGCAGGACTGGGCATTTGGGGTTGGGCAGAGGCTGGCCCCAGGACTGCCACCCCCAGGAACTCTAAGACGCAGGCACCAGTATGGGCCATTGATGTACAATAAAGCACAGATGACATTTCCCTCAGTGACGGGGTTTCATTGGGAACGAGGGTGAGCAGCCTTACTGAGTGGCCACACCCACGTCTAAGCAGTGACTCTAGCAGCTCAACTCACAGGAAGCCTAAGAAGTGGTGGTCTTCAGGGCAGAGGTCAGTAAGGAACTTGCTTTGGGCGCATAGCTAGGAACAGAACAGGACCCAGACTCGGGCAGTCTGGACTCGAGCCTATGCTCCGAAGTGCCACAGGTCAGGTTCAAGGCGATAGGACTGTGGAGCTAGAAGGCGCCCCATTCACCGTGGGGTCATTTGCTGGATGAACAAACAGTTCTGGGGCACAGCTGGGCACACGTGGGGGTGCTTGGGTGGGGAGCTCAGAACCCCCGCTAGGGGCTCCAGGAAGACTTCCTGGAGGAAGAGATGGCTACAGAGGGGTGGGAAGATCCCAGGGGCTAAGTGTGGGTGGGGATGGTGGTCCCCGGATGCCCGAGTCCTCTGGGCAACTGGCTCAAGTCTGGCCCTGACCGCCCCTCCCTGCCTGCTGTGGAATTCCAGAAGCCACTCTCCCTGGCACGCCCATCCAGGCTGGATTGTTCTGTCTGTGGAAACAGACTCCACTTCGGGTCAGGGCTGGCTGGGATCCCGGGGGCGTCAGATCCTCTCCGTGTCTTATGTTGGGAAAGAAGTTCGCTGTGTGAGATTCAAACCCAGGACAGCAGTTTCCCCACCAGCTGGGGATTCATCATCTGGAGAGGGCCCTTTGTTTGCACTTCCTTCTACCTGCTCTTGGGTGTGTCTGGGGTGTGGGGTGGCTTGCTGGAGGAGGGGAGGGATGAGGCCACAGTGGATGGGAGAGGTGCTGGGGGGATGACAGCCATCTGCTTCCAGGAACCAAGTGTCCAGCACTGTCCCTGCAGATGTTTCCTCTAAATCCTGCAGGGGTAGGGGGGTGTCAGCACGGGCACTGTCCAGTCTGGGGCACGGGGAGCTTTAGGCATTCCACACAGTCTCTGGGAACCAGCAGTCCCTCCCTGCCCTGAACTAGTGTGGGGAACCCATGGAGGCACGCCGCTCCCTACTGGCTGCAGCTTCCCTTCCTGTAAAAGTTCTAAGTGGGGTTTGGACCAGAAAACGGTTTCATCAGTGCCTGGGGGTTCTGCTTGCGAGTGATGCACTGCATCATGTGGGACACCCTGTCACTTCTAGCTAACTTGTGGCCAGCTCAGCGGCTAAAATGTATCTGAAGACCCCTGAGCTGGAAAGTTTGGGGGGTTCTGGGGCCTTTGTTCACTTGGACAGATGAGGCCTGTGGCTGCCCAAGGCCCGCCCTGGGGCCTGAACTGGCTTTAGCCTCTCCTCCCAGGCCCTAGGCCTGCCCAGGACAGACTCCCACCTGCTTGTGAACTGACCCAGGGACCCGGGACCTCAGCTGTAAGAGTGTGTGCTGGGGGTGGCCGATGGGGTCCCAGGCATGGTCTCCAGCATAAAGGAGGGGCCGGAGGGATCCGCTCCCTCCTGAGACCTGCCATGAACATTCTATTGCTCATACAGTGTTGGAGGGTGGTTACCACTTACCAGGTACTTCCTGGGTTCCAGGCACTGAGCACCATGGGTACTGACATAGTTTGCTTGGAGAAGAAGCTGCTATGTGCCCATTTCACAGGGGAGAAAACGGAGGGTCAGAGAGGCTTGGATTCAAGTTCTAGCTCAGCTACTTACTGCCATGTGACCTGTCCTTTGCTGTTCTGAGCCCGGCCCCCACCCCTGCCTACCTTCCCATCTCCCCTCAGGGCTTCTGATAGTCATGTGGAGTGTCTACACAGTCCTGGGTGTGCCCTGACTAAGCCTGGGGGGCCACAGCCCTGGGAGGAACAAAACTGGCCTACCTTCCCCTGCTTTGCCCTCTGGACCCAGTCTGGGGGTAATAGACCCAGGGCCTAGTCTGATTCCTCATCTTGCAGGTGGAGAAACTGAGGCTCAGAGAGGCTTCATTGCCTTGTCCAGCATCATGGTGAGTTCAGAGACTGGTCCAGCTCCTGGGCTAAGAAAGGCTCAGACCCTTTGGGAAGCTTTTCCAAGCCGATGACTGAACATGGTTTTACTCTTCTAACAGTTGAAAAGAGTGAGCTTCTCTACTTTCTGTTAATAGAGATTTTTATTGTAAACAGAGATGCTTTTAGAACCAGAAGAGCCCTCATGAAACAAGTCCGGAGGGGCTCCTGCGGAGCTCAGTCGGGGAAGCGCCTGACTCTTGCTTTCAGCTGAGGTCATGATCTCAGGGTCCTGGGACTGAGTCTGCATCGGGCTCCGTGCTCAGTGGGGAGTCGTCTCTCCCTCTCCCTCTGCCCCTTCCCCCTGCTCATGCTCTCATTCTCTCTCAAATAAATAAAATCTTTATTAAAAAAAATCTTTTTAAAATAAAGATTTTATTTATTTTTGACACAGGGAGAGAGTGTACAAGCAGGAGAAGCAGCAGGCAGAAGCAGAGGGAGAAGCAGGCTTCCCGCCGAGCGGGGAGCCCAATGCGGGGCTCGATCCCAGGACTCCGGGACCATGACCTGAGCCAAAGGCAGATGCTTAACCATCTGAGCCATCCAGGCACCCCTCCAAAAAAAAAAAAAAATCTTAAACAAAAACAAAAACAAGTCCTGAGTGGTTCCATGTCCCTGCCCCAACTGTGGGTCACATTGGGGGGACGCCCCCTGTTGGTCCAAGGAGGTTCTCCCTGCACCCCAGGTGGGACAGGTGGTGCTGGCAGGGCCTCAGGGAAGAAAAGGCAGCAGCCTGGGGCCGAGGGGCTTCTTGCCCAGTGCCCACCGGGACTGGCCTCGGGAAGGGAGGCCTGGAGGACACAAAGGACACGCAGGGAATACGGGGCAGAGCTGGTGCTTACAGTGAATCCGTGTGTCTCTAGAGGAGGCAGTGAGGGGAGGAGGGTCTCTGTCTCTGGCTGTGACCCAGTGGCACCAAGCCCCCCACTGGGCAGCTTGGCACATCCAGTTCCCTGTCTCTGCCTGCATGCCCTATTCCTCCCCCTGGAAAAGACTGCCTGATGGGGGACCTCAGGGAAGGCTCCAGTCCAGGGGGACAGTGACGCTTGAGGATGGTTGGAAGTGGTCGTTTCCCATTAGGCTACCTTCTAGCACACTCCCACCAGAGGGAGAGTCTTGGGACACAGGGCAGACCCCAAACATATCCACTTCCTTCAGACCTTCCTTTGCTCCTCATGAATCCTTAGGGGCTGCCTAACAGCTGCCCCTGCATCACCCTCCGGCTTCAGCTCTGGCCACACTCTGAGCTGCTCAGAGCTGAAGCATACTCCTTTTTCCTTTGATTTCCCGTAGAGCAAAACACACATTTGGAAAAATGAGCCAAGCACAAATGTGCAGCCTAACAAATTGCTATGAGGTGAACATATTTATGATCCCGTCAAGAGGTAGTCTCTCCAACACCAATGTGCCCTCCCCATCACAGCTCCGCCCCTCCCAGTCTCTGCAGCAACCCCTGCCCTGGCTTTGGGGAGGCTCGCGTTCTTATTCCGCTATAAAGCTTTCACCACTCAATTATACATCCATCACGGTGGTTTCCTGTTTTCGTATTTTATGTGAATGGAATTGTGCAGATGAAAGCTTTGACAGCTGGCTTCTTTTGCCCATGATGTCTTTGGGATGCGTCCTCATTGCTGGGCTTAGCTCTAGTTTGTTCAAGTTCATTGCTGAAAACCGTTCCATTATATAATTGTATCATAGTTCACGGGTTTTATTTTATTGTAGATGGACATTTGGTTTGTTTCCAGTTGGGGCAAGTCCAGACAATGCTGCTAGCAACAGTCTTATTTGTGTTTCTGATGCATGCGTGCATGAGTTTCTCTAGGGTATGTACCTGGGAGTCTGACCCCTGGGTTCTAGGGCATTGGGAACTTCCCTTCACTGTCTTCCAGGAATTTTATTGTTCCAGTTTACACTCCCAACAGCAATAAAAGAGAGTTCCCTTGGTTCCACATTGTTGCTGACACTTGGTATCATCAGATTTTTTTTTAATTTTTGTCAGTCTGGTGGGTGTATAATTATGGCTTTAATTTGCATTTAGCTAATATTAATGAGCTTGAGCATATTTTCATATGTTTATGAACCATTTTTGTCTCCTGTGAAGTGTCTATTCAAATATCTTGCACATTTTTCTATACGTTGTTCCTTTTTCTTGTTAATCTATACATTCTTTACGTAGCCTTGATGTTGTCAGAAATGTGTGTTGCAAATATCTTCTCCAACTCTATAATTGTTATTTTGCATACAGCGAGAGGTAAGGGTTCACTTTCATTTTTTCCCCCATAGGTTTACCCACCTATTCCTGCACTGTTTATTTATAATCTGCTCCCCTCCCCCATCTGCAAGGCCACCTGTGATATATCCATATATATGTAGGTCTGTTGTTGGACTCTGTTCGATTTCATTTGTCTGTCTGTTCCTATGCCAATAGCAGCTGTCTGAGTTACTGTCACTTAATTATGTCTTGATACCTGCTAAATAGGTTCTCACCTTATTTTTCTTCTTTGAGAGTGTCTTGTCTATTGTGGCTCTTTCTATTTCCAGATGAGTATTTTTCTCCCACTTTAAAAAAAAATATTTTATTTATTTATTTTAGAGAGAGAGAATCTTCAGCAGGCTCCATGCTCTGCACATGGAGCCTGACGCGGGGTTCGATCTCACAACCCTGAGGTCATGACGTGAGCCAAAATCAAGAGTTGGATGCTTAATCAACTGAGCCACCTAGGCATCCCGTCCCACTTTTTTTTTCACATAAGTTTTAGCAATAATCGCGCTTCAGATAAACCTCATTGGCTACGATACTGCCACAGTACAAAGCTATTTTCGCACAAATTTTTAAATCAGCTCATCAGTGTCACTAATAACTCAGTTGATCTTTTGATTGGGAATTCATTATAGCTGTAAATCAGCTTGGGAAAAATTGACATCTTTACAACATTGCGTCCTCTGACTCATCAGCACAGTCTATCTCCCTATTAATTTGAGTCTTCCTTAATGTTTGCCCATAGGATTTCATAACTTTGTCCATTATGGTCTTGCGATCAGGCGACAGCCATAGTTTCAACATGACTATGCCTCCTGGTAGAAGCGTCCTCTTTGGTGACCTCTAGGATCTCTAGGCTCAGAGCACTTACTGTTGCAGAACAGAAGCACAGATTCCTCAAGTAGGTCACTGGGTATTGTCCGTATTAGGGACAGAGTCTCGTAAAGTGGTGAATTGATGTAGCATATGTACTGCTTCCTGGGGGCTAGCATCCCACCTCGCAGGTGTCATCTCCGAGTTGGAGCCTCATCTAAATCTCCATGTGGCTAGCCCATCACTCTAGTATGCCAGCAACTTCTGGATGGCACATATTTGGTAGGAATGGTGGGTTCCTGGTCCTATGTCCATTACATACCTCCTTTGCCATAAAGCAGATCCTTTGGTAACTAGGCAGTTATGTGGGAGTCCATGTCAGCCAATCAGACACTTTGTGAGCTCTTTTTTTTTTAAGATTTTATTTATTTATTTGAGAGAGAGAGAGAATGAGACATAGAAAGCACGAGAGGGAAGAGGGTCAGAGGGAGAAGTAGACTCCCCGCTGAGCAGGAAGCCTGATGCGGGACTCGATCCCGGGACTCCAGGATCATGACCTGAGCCGAAGGCAGTCGCTTTAACCAACTGAGCCACCCAGGCGCCCCACTTTGTGAGCTCTTGATAGGGGTGCTGAAGTAATTGCAGGCAGAAAAGGCACACCCTCATCCAGTTACATGGCGGTCTCAGTGAACATGAATTATTGCTTTTTCTAGAATAGAAGGGATCCAAGGTAATCAACTTGCCAATAAGTAACTGGTTGGCTCCTGTAGGGACAGGTGACAGGCTACATCTGGTAGTGATGGTAGCTGGATCAGCCTTGGTTACAAGGAACCCATGCTGTTGGGCTCATGCATGGCCTCCACTCTGCTACCATGATTACTTCACTGGGGAGACCACTGTGCCAGCACAATGGGGTCAGAAGAAAGAGCCTGGTTTATGCTCATTGGCCAGTCCTTTCTATCTGCTTGGTTGTTTAGAGCCTCTGTGGTGGATGCTCACTGGTGAATATTAACATGCAATACAAAGATCTTCACTCTTTTTTTTTTTTTAAAGATTTTATTTATTTATTTGACAGAGAGAGAGACAGTGAGAGAGGGAACACAAGCAGGGGGAGTGGGAAAGGGAGAAGCAGGCCTCCCGCCGAGCAGAGAGCCCGATGCGGGGCTCAATCCCAGGACCCCGAGATCATGACCTGAGACGAAGGCAATTGCTTAACCAACTGAGCCACCCAGGCGCCCCAAGATCTTCACTCTTCGTACCAATTCCCATAGGTCCATCGACATGCCTTGTCTTCAGACCTTTTTGTGCCCGAACTTTCAGATTGTTCCTTCCAGGCTCCAACCAACCAACTAAGCCATGTACCACTGTCTATGAGTCCAGGCCACATCTCCTGCCACACAAAGTGAATGGCAAAATTCACTGCCTGAAGCTTTGCCTATGGGGGTGACTGCCCCTCACCACTGTCTTTCAGGGCAGCTGCCGAATGGGGATATAGTGCAGCAGCAGGCCATTTTCAGCCCATACCAACATATTGAGCCAACCTTCCTATGAACCAAGCACATGCTTTTTGCTCCTCTGTCACTGTGTCAGGGAATCCCTGAGACCACTGGTGTGAGCTGATAGATACTGCTGCTATAGTGGTAGATGACAAAGTGTCTGGACCACCTACCTCTGCATCTACATGAAGCCTTCCAATCCTGGATCTGCCACTTAGATTATGATGTACCTACCCGACTTTATGTCTTGGTAGCCTGATGGAACCAAGTGATGGGCAATTCTGGCCTCAGGGTCACTTTTTTTCTTTTTAAGATTTTATTTATTTGACAGAGAGAGACAGCAAGAGAGGGAACACAAGCAGGGGGAGTGGGAGAGGGAGAAGCAGGCTTTCTGCTGAGCAGGGAGCCCGATTGAGCCTGGGGCTCAATCCCAGGACCCTGGGATCATGACCTGAGCCGAAGGCAGACGCTTAATGACTGAGCCACCCAGGGGCCCCTGGCCTCAGAGTCACTTTTGATGTCCCATAGACACATTTCATTTCTACCAGAGACCAGTAGCAAGCCAGGAGTTACTTTTTGAGATGCTTTGATTTGTGAGTTTGTAGTTTTCATCAGATTTAAAAAGAAATTTCAGTCATTATATCCTCAAGTCATATTTGTCTTCTTCCTAACCCCCACCCCCGTTTTCAGGGACTCCAATTACACATTTATGAAGCCTCTTGAAGTTGTCCCATAACTCACCGGTGCTCTGTTTGTTCTTTTCAGGCTTGTTTCTCTGTATTTCATTTACTTTCTCCATGTCTTCCAGTTCACTTTTTCTTTTGCTGTGTCTAATGTGCTGTTAATCCCATTCAGTGTATTTTCCACCTTTAGAAGCTTGATCTGGGTCTTTTTTGCGTCTATTTAACATGCTCAATCTTCTACTCCTCCCTCCGTCCCTTCCTTCCTTGAGCAAGCCCTGACAGCTCTTTTTTTTTTAGATTTATTTTTTTAGTGGGAGAGGGGCAGAGGAAGGGGGAGAGGGGGAGAAGCAGATTCCCCGCTGGGCAGGGAGCCTGACCCAGGGCTTGATCCCAGGACCCTGAGATCATGACCCGAGTGGAAATCAAGAGCCGACACTTAACTGACTGAGCCACCCAGGCTCCCCCTTCATTGAAAGCTCTAAAGCTCCAGGCCTTGTTCCTGGGTGCAAGGGAAACAATGGGTGATGTAGAATTGTGGAGTCTTGTGCAGAAGTGCCCTGAGATCAGAGGTCACAGACTATTATCCCTGGACAATATCCCTGACCCTTCTTTGGGCAAAGCCAAAGAGGTCCCTGCTGGGAAGGAAGGCCCGGGTGCCACACTGTGCTTGCCCTGCCCAGTGCTGGGTCTCAGCTTCCTATGGTATAAAGGGAACAAGAAGCTCTGCTTCTGTGTCCTGGGCTTTTTTTGGGCCCAGATGAGACAAGAGGAGCCAGAGGGTAGGGGAAGGTGCTGGTCTGGGCTAGCCTCCAGGTCACTGGCAGGCGGCCTGATCTTGCCAATGCCCTGGCCTTAGACTCCTACTACTGGTTCTGCGGAGGTGACCGGTGCTTGTTCATCCAGAATCGACAGACCAGGCCCTGGGCAGCTGGCAGCCTCCCTGTCGGTGGAGCCTTATCGCCATCCACAGACCCCGCTGTCCTGACTCCACCCTGGCTGCCAGCCCCAAACGCTGCCTGTGACCCCGCCCACCCGGGAGGGGGGCGGTGCTTCTGGGCAGAGACTAGTACAGGGCCGGACACAGGGGCGCAGGGTCCAAGGGTCCGTCTGCTGGAGGAGTGTACGAGGTGGGCAGGGAGGGGCCGGGCCCCGGGCTCGAGGGCCCCTTTGGCCTGAAACGGGGCCGTTAGGACGCTCTGCTGCCCATCCCGGGCACCTGGCCCGCGGGGGGCCTCCACGAGAGTCTGTCCAGTGACAACAAGCGAGTGCACGAGCGGTTCTGGGACAGCGGGCGCTGCTGGCACAGCCGGCCCGCCTGCGTCAGCGACGAGGCCTGTGCGGCTGCGACCCGCCGTCCCGACGCTGCCGCCCGGGCAGCCAGTGCTGCCAGACCCTCCGCTCAGCGCCGTGGGCGGGCGGGACCACACCCAGAGGGGTCCCTGTGGTTCGCGGCGGCCGCAGGCGGGGCCTCCGCCCTTGCCCGCCCCCTCGCCGCGCGAGCCTCGCCCCCTCCCTGCCCGCCCTCCTAGCGGTCAGCCAATCGCAAGACGCGTTGCTGGGCGGCGCGGCGCGGGGTGGGCCTATAGGGTGGCGCGTTGCTGGGCTGCGGCGCCGCAGGCCGCACCCAGCTCCCGCGGCGGGGGCAGCGCTGGGGGCTGAGGGGGCGGAGAGGCCGGGCGGGCCGGGGCTTGCGGGCTGGGGAGCGCGCGGCGGACAGGGGGCGGAGCCCGAGCCGGAGCCCCGAGCCGGAGCCGACGTGCGGCGGCCGCCCTCGGACCTGG
>NW_027397066.1:1869778-1885640 GCF_003265705.2 Callorhinus ursinus
CGGCCGAGCGGCCGAGGGGCTGCAGGCTGGGCCGCGGGGCCTGCGGCGGCGGCGTCCCGCGGGAGGCCGGGCGGAGGCGGGCGGGGGCCGCGCCGGGCGGGGCGCTGGCGGGGCTCAAGTCGGGCGCGGGGGCTCGGGGCCGCGCTGCGAGGGGTGGTCGCCGTTCGGCCGCGGCCGGGTGCGGAGAGGACGGGGCCTCCGCGGGAGCGGCCGCGCAGCTGGCGTGTGGGCTGGGTGGTGGGCGGCGGGGGTCCGGAGCGGACGCTGGGTCAGCAGGTGCTGGCGGCAGCGCGGTCCGCGGCCTGCGGCGCCCGCGGCTCCGGGCTGCGTGTGGACGCGAGCATCCGGCGCTGCCCGTCGGCTCGGGAGCGTTTGCAGGCGGCAGGTTCTGGCAGCCAGACCTGCCTGCCGGCGGTAGCGAGCCGCTCCGGGACCTGCACGGCCCCGAGGGCTTGTCGGTCCTCTCGCTCTTGTCTCTCTTTAACGTTGTTGGGAGGGGGGAGGTGTCAGAGGGCTGCTGCCTTGAACAGTTACTTTGTTTGTATTCTTGTAATTCACGGCTCGGGATATTTTGTGGGTGATTTGTGTTCACTTCATACCTACGTTCGAATAAATACTTGGGTTCACCTGGAACTGCTGGTGGTTTGATACGTAATTTTATGCCTAAATGACATAAAGCAACTGGTGTATTTCTAAGGATCAAAGCACATCCGATAGCTGGATGCATTGCTGGTAAGTTATTACAGAAAGATATTTTCGCGTATTTGTGAAAGATGGATTGCAATCTTAATGGGGGGAAGAAATAGGCTTGCTGAAAGGTGCACTTTTGTCTCCTTTGCAAAAACATCCGTGCGGCCTCCGGTGAAAGCGAGTGGGAGAGGTTGAGTAAGAGTTCAGCAGGCACCGAGAGAGGGGAGGGCTTCTGTGGCCTTGCGGGGGAAATGCAAGAGGGTGGGATTGTCAAGTTCAGCCTTAAGTTAATGGGCTGATGCTAGCGATGGAGAAATTATATTTTAAAATCCGAAATCTCAGTATACACCTCGATTCTGACTGTGGGGAAAACTAGAATAGTAAAGATGTTTTTTAAGGAAGTGAATGGTTTTGGCAGAACTGCTTTTCAGAGTTTTGATGTGGTTTACAGCAGGACAGCTGGTATGATTTGTTTTACTGCTTGTCGCTGTGTTTAGATTTTAGTCACAGAGGCTCACTGAATGCCATGAATCTAAATTCTACCCAGTCTCCAAAAGGTGGGATAGTTTTCTTTCTAAAATATAATTTATGCAGCTGACCATTTTCCCCTTTAAGTCTTTGACATTACCTGATACTGATAAGGTTTTGTTCGGTGTTCAGCTTTGTGTTACTGATTTTACCATAAAAGCTGTTTCTTTAGATGATTACTAGTTTCCAGTTAGTTCTTTCAAGTAGTCATTGTATTGTCAGAAAAGTAAATAATTTGAAATGCTTTAAAAGATACTTTAAGGGGCGCCTGGGTGGCTCAGTTGGTTAAGCGTCTGTCTGCCTTCCACTCAGGTCGTGATCCCAGGGCTTGAGTGGGGCATGGTCGCCCTGCTCAGTCGGTAGCCTGCTTCTCCCTCTCCCTCCCCCTGCTGCTCCCTCTGCTTGTGAGTTCTCTCTTTCTGTCAAATGAAGAAATAAAATCTTAAAAAAGATACTCTAAAAAAGATTGTTAAAAAAATCACATATCCAACCAGTGATAAAATTTACCTTGTCTCGGGCGCCTGGGTGGCTCAGTTGGTTAGGCGACTGCCTTCGGCTCAGGTCATGATCCCGGAGTCCCGGGATCGAGTCCCACGTCGGGCTCCCGGCTCCGCGGGGAGCCTGCTTCTCCCTCTGACCCTTTCCCCTCTCGTGCTGTTTCTATCTCTCTCTCAAATAAATAAATAAAATCTTTAAAAAAAAATTTACCTTGTCTCAATTTATAAGTTTGACAATAAAAGATATTTTTATTGTATGAAACTTAGAGTACAGATTGATTGATTTATTTTACACGTTTAATTGTTCTCAGGCACATGTAGAGAGAATGGTGTAATAAGTCCCTGTTTACCCTCATCCAGCTTTAACAGTTGTTAACTCATAGCCGGACTTTCTCTGTATCCCCCAAACCTAGATTTCATGTCATTTTGACTTGAATATTTCAGTGTGTATATTTACATACATTTTTTAAAAAGATAAACACAAATACCACTATCACAAAAAATTAATAATTTCTCATTACCTTCAAATATCCAACCAATGTTAAAATTTTTCTTGATTGTGTCAGTCTTTTTTGTAACAGTTGAATCAGGATCCAGATGCTCTTTATACATTGTGACTTGTTTTAGTCTGTAGGTCCCCCTCCATCATTTATCTCCTTGTAATTTATGTGTTGGTGAAACTCCATGATTTGTCCTGTGGAGT
The DNA here is from genome assembly GCF_003265705.2 of Callorhinus ursinus. Taxonomy (NCBI): domain Eukaryota; kingdom Metazoa; phylum Chordata; class Mammalia; order Carnivora; family Otariidae; genus Callorhinus; species Callorhinus ursinus. The sequence goes on from NW_027397066.1 coordinate 1,872,197, forward strand.
TACACACAGTCTGTATTTTATTCTGTATTGTAGTTTATACAGAAATGACTGTGCACTGCTAGATAAATCTAAAGATGTGATCAGATTCAGATTTGATTTATTTTTAGCAAAAAGACTTCATAGGTTGGTAGGCAGATAATGATTAGTAGTCATTCTTGTTAGCAACCCTTAATGTTCAATGCCTAGAGCCCTTATTTATTTATTTGTTTGTTTGTTTATTTAATTTAGAGAGAGTGCGTAAGCAGGGAGGGGCAGAGGGAGAAGGAGAGAGGATCTCAAGCAGTCTCCCATGCTCATTGTGGAACCTACCGTGGGGCTATCTCATGACCTGGAGATCACGACCTGAGCCGAAATCAAGAGTTGATTTACTTAACAACTGAGCCACCCAGGCACCCCAAAGTCATCATTTTATTAGGCATTGGAAGGTGTTGATATTTTAATTCTATAACTTCATTTGTTAGCTGGAATGTGGCTTTTTTTTTTTTTAAGATTCCATTTATTTATTTGACAGAGACACAGTGAGAGAGGGAACACAAGCAGGGGGAGTGGGAGAGGGAGAAGCAGGGTTCCCGCAGAGCAGGGAGCCCGATGCGGGGCTCGATCCCAGGACCCTGGGATCATGACCTGAGCCGAAGGCAGACGCTAAATGACTGAGCCACCCAGGCACCCCTGGAATGCTTCTATAAAGAGAAAGGTCCTTGGGCGCCTGGGTGGTTCATTTGGTTGGGCTGCTGCTCTTGGTTTCGGCTCAGGTCATGATCTTGATGTCCTGGGATGGAGCCCCGAATCAGGCTCTGCACTCAGTGGGGAGTCTGCTGGAGATTCTCTCAGTCTCCCTCTGCCCCTCCCCCTGCTCTCTCTGTCTCTCTCTCAAATAATAAGTCTTAAAAAAAAGAAAAAAAGAAATGCCCTCTCCATAATTTGGTTACCCTGAATTTTAGCTCTTTTGGGAAAAGTAGGATAAATGCTTAATTTATCCAGTAAGTTACTAATTCTCAAAATAAGTTGGGATCCTCTGAGAGTAGTGAGTTGTGTTATGTGTTTGTGTCATTGTGAACTCCTGGATTTAAACATATTTGATATGGTTCAGTCCATTGTAGGTATTATCCTTATTGATGCTGAGATTGTCCGATCTTTGTCCAATAGGAATCTGTTCTGTTTGCTTCCTAAATCCTTTAAACAAGACTCTAAAAGTCTGATCTTTCCGGTGTGACAAACTGCACCAGGCTCATCTTACACATTTTCTGTCCCAAGCCCTGGAATCATCCATTTCTCCAAGGGACCTTGGTTTCTTTTAATGAAAAGCAGTATTTAGTAATGACAGTCTGTGTCCTGGGGTTGTTCACTGCTGCTAGGTTGATCTTTGTTTCTACGTCTTTCCAGTGCACAGATCACAGTTACTAGGCAGAGTTCTATTTAACCTTCTTGATCTTACTCCTTTATCTTTTTTTCTTCGAAGACAGACCTCTTGATTCTAATTACTCATTTTTTTTAAAAAGATTTTAGTCATTTATTTGAGAGAGCAAGCACAGAGGGAGAGTGAGAGGGAGAAGCAGACTCCCCGCTGAGCGGAGAGCCCGACGCGGGGCTCCACCCCAGGACCCCGAGACCAGGACCCGAGCTGAAGGCAGATGCTTCACTGACTGAGCCCCCCCCGGCATCCCTAATTACTTACTGTTTTATCCCACACTGTTCACCTCTCAGTCTTAGAAGAATATGAAGACTATCATCAACTAATAAAAATTGAGTTTTTTGCATCCACATTAGAGATATAAAGTCAAATTACTGTGTTTTAAAGTCACTTAGAATAGTTACTCTGATTTTGCTACTGGGTGCTTAGGTTTTTGGGCTTTTTTTCTCCTAGTATTTAGGGATTACTTTTTAAAAAATTTTTTTTATAATTATGTAAAATATTAAAAAAAGTCTTTCAAAATCATATGTATGAAACAAGGCATAGTCCACAAAGTACGGCTTCTTTCCATCCTTTCATCTTCACCTGTCCCTCTTCCCTACAGATAACCTTTTTACATTTTAATTTTATGGTTACATTCATAGTTCCGCTTTATCAGATAGATGGTAATGTATTATACACATGTTCTTTAAAAAGTTTTTATTGTGGTAAAATATGTACAACATAAACTTTGCCATCTTAATGTTTGCAAATGTACAGTTCCCTGGTATTATATCCGTTCCCATTGTTGTTCAGCCATTGCCACCGTCCATCCCAGAACTCTCTTTGTGAAGCTGGGTCTCTGTGCCCATTAAACACATTCTCCCCTGCCTCGAGCCCCTGTCTGTCCTTTCTGTCTCTGTGATTTTAACTACTCTAGGTATCTCATGTAATTGGCATCATGCGGTATTCATTCTTTTGTGGCTGGCTCATTTGCATAATATCCTTAAGCTTCATCCAGGTTGTAGCAGGTGCAGAATGTCCTTCCTTTTGAAGACTTAATAATACTCCATTATGTAGATACAGCACTTAACTGCTTTTTAATGTAAATACTCAATGTAAAAATTTTATCCACTAGTGGCATTTTTTCCCTTATGCTATGAACTGATGAGAATTTTCTGGTACAGTTTGAGTTATCAGACTGGAAGGAAATCCATCACATAGGTGTCATGTCATACTCAGAAATTCTGTTGAGAAGATTCCAGCATTCTGTATTATGTGGTGGTTGACAGCTACCGGTATTAAAGATTTCAGTTTTGCATTTTTTTTTTTTTTTTTAAATAGCTGCCATTTCAGCCCCTCAATTACAGCAGTACTGTTTTGGGTTGGTTTCAGCAATGTCATTTTTGAGATAAAATCGTCTAACTCATTGATACAGTGAGTCCATTATTAATCAATTTGTTAACATTACATTTTAGTAATCTGTTTTTTCTCATGTTACCCATTGTTCTCTCACCCATATTTATGTACATGTTCACTGAGCCCAGATATTTAAGCTTTAAAGTCTAAATTATTAGACCTCTAGATTCTAAGTGTGTGAAAAATAGTGCCTATGGTCATAGTTGTTAATGCCGTTTTGCCAACTTGAGTTTTGTCAGTTCTCCCTTCATAATACATCCTGAATCAGTCCTCCTGTCCCGTCTTCACTGTCACCTCCTGGGACCCAGCAGCCCTCACGTCTCCCTTGAACTAGCACAGCAGGCTGCAGCTGGTTTCCTTGAGTCCTTCTACCCATTCTCTACCTTTCAGCCAGGGTGATTTACGTAGAAGGTAAATTAGATCCTGTTCTGTCTTGCTTAAAACCTTTGGACTGATAAAAGTGGTCGCCTCTGCGGATGGGGATCTGTGTGGCTAGGGGTCAGGGTGGGAGGGGGAATTACTTTTCACATATGAGCTTATATATCTTTGGATATACGTTTTAGTTCATGTAGTTGGAGCACATATTCAGAATAAAGTAAGTAATCTTAAAAACAAAAACCCAGTGACTTCCCATTATATTTTGTGACAGAATCCAAATTTCTTACTGTGATCTTCAAGCTCACTTTCTCCCTTCTTCCAGTTGCTCATTTATACTGCATTTACAGTGGTTTTCCTGGAACCTAGCCCTTGCAATTTCGGGAAGCGTACATTGATCCCTTTGCCTAGAATGAACACTTTTATACCACTCTGCATGGCCAGCTCCTCATTTAGGCCCTGCATAAATATCCCTTAAAGAGACTGTCTGCCCTCTTTCAAATAGGTTTCCCCTGTTATTTACTAACTCATACACTTCTGGTGTCCTTCAATTTTGATGATTTATTTATCTGTTTACTCTCTTTTTTTTCCCCCACGGTAATGATACTTCATGAAGGCAGAGAAGCATATTTATCCACTGTTTAAGCTGGCCCCTTTGTGTTCTCCTAGAATGAGTTCTGAGTCATAGACTAGACCATGACACTTCCCTGCTTAGAGCTTTTCAGTGATCCCTGGTCCATAAATCCTGAACTCCTGGACCAGCCTTTCAAGGTTTGGCCTCTTCCCATGTATATCTCCAGTTTTATCTCTTACAGCACCTTGGTTTTGCTTCCCACTGTGTTCTGAGCATGGTGAACTGGCACACTGTAGGTTTCCAGTTTGTGGAATGAATGATTTAAGATTCGGTCTCTTTAAGTCTTTGGGAAACTAAGTCACACTCTTGGGAAAATGATAGCTAAAAACATAAGGTCATAAAGCTTCAGGGAAGGCTACATAAAGAGGGTAGAGTTTAAACTTACCCTTGAAAGGTGGGTACAGGGGCGCCTGGGTGGCTCAGTTGGTTAAGTGTCTGCCTTTGGCTCAGGTCATGATCCGGGGGTCCTGGGATTGAGCCCCGTGTGGGGGTCCTGAGATTGAGCCCCGTGTGGGGGTCCTGGGATCCAGGTCCACGTCAGGCCCCCTGTTCGGCAGGGAGTCTGCTTCTCCCTCTGACCCTAACCCCTCTCATGTGCTCTCTCTCATTCTCTCTCTCTCAAATAAATAAAATCTTAAAAAAAAAAAAAAGATGTGGGACTCCATCCAGGGACTCCAGGATCATGACCTGAGCCGAAGGCAGTCGCTTAACCAACTGAGCCACCCAGGTACCCAAATAAATAAAATCTTTAAAAACAAAAGGTCGGTACAGTGGGTAAAGGGGAAAATACCATTCTGTGAAGGAGAAATGGAAGTTTTTTTTTTTTAAAGATTTTATTTATTTGAGAGAGAGAGAGAGAGCGAGCACACAAGGGGGACGGGCAGAGAAAGAGAGAATCTCAAGCAGACTCCATGCTGAACGCAGAGCCTGATGTGGGGCTCGATCCCAGGACCCTGAGATCATGACCTGAGCCGAAACCCAGAGTTGGGCGCTTAGCCGACTGCGCCACCAAGGCGCTCGGAAGTTTTTTTTTAAAGACTGAAGTTTTTGTAACCTTGTTTTATGGCAATGGTTTAGACACACATGCAGGAATCCCATCTGGACCTGCTGAATTCCAACCTCAGACCAGGTGATTCAAATGTATCCCCTAATTAAGAACCCCTGTTCTGTGGCCTGCCTTTTAGAACAGCAGTCCCCCATTCAATCAGTGTCTCAGTGGACCCAGGACCACCATTCTGTGGAGGTGGGGTTACTTCCACATTGGGTATGTGCATCATGTTAAGTGCTTCTGGACTTTCCTCTGAGATTTATCCTTTTCCCTGCTTAACTGATTGTTGAAAAACCAGGAATATTGTTTTTAATTGGCAACATAGAATTTCTAAAATATAGTTTATAAACTTGAATTTTCATCTCTTTAAATATTTGCTATATGCCAGGCATTGTGCTTTTACGTATTATTTAATCTTTACCAGAATCCTGTTAAGTACCTATGATTATCTTTTTAAGATTTTTTTGAGCACGCACGTGCCTGTCCGATTGGGGGGAGGGGCAGAGAGGGAGAATCCCAAGCAGGCCTGCTGAGCACGGAGCCGTCCTGGGGCTCAGTCTTATGATCCCAAGATCATGTCCTGAACCGAAATCAAGAGTTGGACGCTTACCTGACTGAGCCACCCAGGCGTCCCGATTATCTTCTTTTTCAGATGAGAAAACTAAGGGAGTTTAAGTGATTGCCAAGGTCATAGAGTTAGGTGGTGGAGCTGGGATTCAGACCTGGGGTGTGTGACTCCATAGATGATGCTCTTAACCACCAGGCTGTGCTGCCTTCCTTCTATATACTTTCTCAGTCCTAACACTTTAGGCACTTGATTATAACTGTTGGTCCTGGTCTTCCCCATGAGGGCAGGAGCTGTGCCTCATTACTGCTGTATTCCCTGAGTCTAGCACAGTGCCTGGCACAGAGCAGGTGTTTAAGAAATAGTTGTTGCATGAGTGATCTTCAGTTACTTTTTAAAGATTTTATGTATTTATTTGAGAGAAAGAGGGTGATCGGGAGAACACAGCAGGGGTGGGCGGGAGAGGCAGAGGGAGAAGCAGACTCCCTGCTGAGCAGGGAGTCCGATGCAGAGCTCGATCCCAGGACTCCAGGATCACAACCCGAGCCTCACAACCCTAGCTGAAGGCAGACCTTAACCGACTGAGCCACCCAGGCACGCCCCGACTTTTTAAAAGCTTAGTTGTGAGGAATAACGTTCATGGCAAATTGTTAAAGATGGTGTGCCCCATCTGTTCCCTTAAAGCAGTGGTTGGCGAACTTTCTGTAAAGGGCCAGATAATAGATATTACAGGCTTTGAGAGTTGTAGGGTCTCTGTTGCAACTCCTGAGCTCTGCTGCTGCTGCAGGAAGCAGGTGCAGGCAATATGCAAATGAATGTGCATGACTGTTCGATAAAGCCTTCCTTATGGACACTGAAATTTGAATTGATTTCCAGGTCTATCATCTATTATTATTTATGTTTAATATTATTTTTTCAAACTTTAAGTGTCACTTGTAGCTTGTGGTCCTTATAAAAACATTTGGCGGGGCGCCTGGGTGGCTCAGTTGTTGAGTGTCTGCCTTCGGCTCCAGGGTCCAGGGATTGAGCCCCGCATTGGGCTCCCTGCTCAGCAGGAAGCCTGCTTCTCCCTTTCCCTCTTCCCCTGCTTGTGCTCCCTCTCTCGCTGTGTCTCCCTCTGTCAAATAAATAAATAAAATCTTGAAAAAAAAGCATTTGGCTTGGCAGGGTTCATCATTTGCTGATTTTTTTTTTCTTTTTTTATTTTTTTTTAAAGATTTTATTTATTTGAGAGAGAGAGAACGAGAGATAGAAAGCACGAGAGGGAAGAGGGTCAGAGGGAGAAGCAGACTCCCTGCTGAGCAGGAAGCCCGATGTGGGACTTGATCCCGGGACTCCAGGATCATGACCTGAGCCAAAGGCAGTCGCTTAACCAACTGAGCCACCCAGGCGCCCCATTTGCTGATTTCTGCCCAAAGAATAAATTTTATCGTTAGATCGAAGTAGACCTCTGTCTCTGGAACTGAATTGTTTTGTCTGCCAGTGGCCTTTGTTCTGTTGAATCGTACTTTGGTCTCCATAAAGGAGCGTGTAGAAGAGACCGTGTTCTGAAACACCGAGTCGTATTGGTTGTAGGGCAATTGTTGGGGGCCTTGTCCATTATAATAAGTGGAAAAAAGACTGTTCTTTGTTTTCATTAAGAAATCCTCTTTACTTTTATTAGAGTAGAATTCTCTACTTTATTATTCTAGTTCTGTCCTGGAATGAACTTTGGTATATTATGGTTTTCCTTTAGCTTAATATATTTCAGTTGTGCGTTAATAGAAAGAGCTATATGGAGTGAGAAGGACCTGGTTATGCCTAGCTATGTAATTTTCTGTGCCAAATTAACTTTGTTTCCTGAATTGTAAAACAGGAGGAGATATTTCCTGCTTCACATGGCATATTTATGGGGATTAGATACAATGTAAGTGAACTGGGTAGCACTATACCTGGCCCAGAGGTTACAGTGGATTCCCTTAGGTGCCCTCCCAACAGATACTTACCTCATGGCTTTTCCACATACAACTTGTACTAAGAAAGCAGATGCTTGGGGGCGCCTGGGTGGCTCAGATGGTTAAGCGTCTGCCTTTGACTCAGGTCATGATCCCAGAGTCCTGGGATCGCGTCCCCCCATCGGGCTCCTGGCTCAGCAAGGAGCCTGCTTCTCCCTCTCCCTCTGCCTCTCTTCCTGCTCATGCTCTCTCTCTCTCTCTCTGTATCTCTGTGTCTCAGATGAATAAATAAAATCTTTAAAAAAAAAAAAAAAGCAGATGCTTGTATACTGCATCTAATCTAACCAGATGAGATGATGGTGTTGAAGAAAATGGAATGTTTGCAATTCAAAGGTGCTATTGCAAACCAGGAGTTTGCTACACAGAAATGTAGATGTAAGCCAGAAGGCTTGGAGCTCAAAACCTTTGGGCTCTTAATTCTTACTTTTTCAAGAGGTGTTGCTTCACTGTCTTTTTGCTGTATCATTTCCTGCAAGAATCTGCTATCCTAATTTTTGTTCCTTTACATAACATGTCCTTTTTCTCTGGCTGCTTTTAAGACTTTTCCCTGTCACTGGTTTTGAGCAGTTTTATTTTGATGTGTCTTTGTGTGCATGTTTCTTGTGCTTGTGGGATTCATTGAGCTTTTTTTCTTGGATCTGTGGGTTTATAGTGTTCATCAAATTTGGGACAATCTTGGGCACTGTTTTTCACAGTTTTTCCTATTCTTTCTCCATGTCCTGTGCTTCAAAGGCTCCAATCCCATGCATGTTAGACAATGAAAAGTTGCCCCACAGCTCACTGATGTCCCTTTGATTGTCTTTTCTCTGTAGGTTTCATTTTGGATAGTTTTCGTACTATATCTTCACATTCACTGATTTTTCTTCTGTAGTGTTTAATCTGCCGTTGATCTTGTTCAGTGTAATTTTTCATTTTAAACATCCTGGCTTTCATCTTTACAAGTTCTATTTGCATCATTTTTATATCTTCCATATCTCTACTTAAGATTTCGAAAATATGGAATATAGTTGTACCAACTGTTTTAATGACCTTGTCTGTTAATTTTAGCTTCTCTTTCAGTGCTGGGTTAGTTTTGATTGATTTATCTCCTCTGGGTTATATTTTCCTGCTCTTTGCTTGCTGGGTAATTTTTTACTGGATACCAGACATTGCAAATTTTATTTTATGTTATTGAGTTTTGAATATTTATTCCTCTAAATACTCTTGATGTTTGTTCTGTTACATTAGCAACAGGACTTTAAAATTTTTCTTGGTGGGGCGCCTGGGTGGCTCAGTTGGTTGGGCGACTGCCTTCAGCTCAGGTCATGATCCTGGAGTCCCGGGATTGAGTCCCACGTCGGGCTACCTGCTCGGCGGGGAGTCTGCTTCTCCCTCTGACCCTCCCCCCTCTCGTGCTCTCTCTCTCTATCTCATTCTCTCTCTCAAATAAATAGATGAATAAAATCTTAAAAAAAATAAAAAATAAAATTTTTCTTGGTGAAAAATTGGTGAATTGCAACATTTTCTTTTTATATAAGTTAAGTTAATAGCCTTCTTCAGAATCTAAATTCACTTAAAAATTCACTTAAAAATCCACTTAACTGTGAATCCTATATATTGTTTTGTTTTTATTTTCCTCCATGTTTTGGGAAGTTATTTTGGCAAATAGAAGGAGGATGTCCTTTTTTGAATTCCCTGTTTAAAGGTTTTCAAAACCAGGGGCCCCTGGGTGACTCAGTCATTAAGCATCTGCCTTCGTCTCAGGTCATGATCCCAGGATCCTGGGATCAAGCCCCGCATCGGGCTCCCCGCTCTGCAGGAGGTCTGCTTCTCCCTCTCCCACTCCCCCTGCTTGTGTTCCTTCTCTTGCTGTGTCTCTCTCTGTCAAATAAACAAATAAAATCTTTAAAAAAAATAAAGGTTTTCAAAATGGAATCTAAGATTTGGTTAGTAATAGAGTAAATACGCTAATACCCCCTTAGTTTGGTCAGTGCTTACTGACTATCACGTGTCTCCTTAAAATAGTTTGGAATCTTAACATAGCATAACATTAAACTTTAACAGAGCTGTTTAATAGTTAATGCTTATTCTGACCTACATGCAGGAAACTTGAGTTGGAGGGAATGAAGGGGAGCAAGTTGAATTCATTTTGCCCTTTGAGCTTTATTTATTCCAGAAGTACCCTTTTAAACAATTGTTATGGCTAATGTACATTGTTTCTCATAGCTGTTAGTTTAAAAGTGTTCAGTATATTTTGACAAGGTGTTTTTTTTAATGAGTTTATGCTACATAGGAAAAAAGCATTTTAAATACAGTAGGACTCGAGTCTGTAGGACACTTACCTTTTTAACAGTGCCTTGAGAACCCTCTCTGCTGGGGTAAAAGTTAACAACAGTAATCTTTAAAAATGTTATTTTGCAAGCATATTTTCTGTTCTATAACTTTATTAACTTGCATATCATTATACTTACTGAACACCTCTTACATGCTGGATATTGTTTTAGGCCCAGTGGACAGAGATACATTCCCCCTCTCGGGAACTTCTATTCTAGAATGAGCGATAAGGAATAAATGCTATGTTAAGTAGTAGTAAGTACTGTGAAGATGGGAGGTGTGAGGAAATAGAGTATGATGGCAGCAGGATCTATTTTAGATGGAGAACTGGGTTGACTGAGGAGGAGACATTTGATCAGAGATCAAATCTGTGTGCATCTGGGAGCAGGTGTTTGGGTAGTGGAAGTGGAGATCCATCTCACTGCTCGTGGTTTCTTGTTGCCCGTTGGTGGCAGATACTGAAGGGGCCAGGCCACGTGGGCTAGCTGTCTGGAAAAGAAGCCCTCGTGGGCTATGAGCTAGATGAGGAGACAGCACGTGGGGGATGCCGTCGCCCTATGTATGCCTAATGCCTGACACTGGGCAGTGTAGGTATGAACAGATTTTTTTTGAGCCCATCTAATAACAGCAACAGTGAAATTATTAATGTTATTATAATATTATTATGATTGTGTAATCATTAAATTATAACAGTGGCCACTGGTGGTTTTTATTTTGCACTGTGTGGGAAGTATTGTCCAATTCGCAGATGAGGAAGCTGTTGCATAACTTACCTGAGAGCACACAGTCAGAACGCTGGTTTGCACATATACCTCTTTTAACAAATAGTTACACATAGGGGCGCCTGGCTGGCTTAGTCGGTAGAGCATGTGACTCTTGAGCTTGGGGTCTTGAGCTTGGGGTTGTGAGTTCAAGCCCCATGTTGGGCATAGAGCTCATTAAAAAAAAAAAAAAAAAGCCAGGGGCGCCTGGGTGGCTCAGTCGGTTGGGCGTCTGCCTTTGGCTTGGGTCATGATCCCGGGGTCCTGGGATCGAGCCCCGCGTCGGGCTCCCCACTGCGTGGGAGGTCTGCTTTCTCCCTCTCCCACTCCCCCTGCTTGTGTTCCTGCTCTGCTGTGTCTTTGTCAGATAAATGAATAAAATCTTAAAAAAAAAACAAAAGCCACAAGAAACAAGTTGCAGACAATTTAATAACTATATGAAAAAAATAGTTACACATAATGATACTGATCTTGCTTCCCCTTAATGCATCTTGGAGAATGCTCAGTATCACCACACGGACATCTGGTTCATTCTCAACAGTCCTAGTGTGTCCTATTTTACAGGTATACTATTATTTATTTAATCACTCCTATATGGATGGGTTGTTTCCAGAATTTTACTGTTATGAACTGTTTCAGTGAATATTCTTGCATCTCCGTCTTTGGGTACTATGATGTTTATTTTTAGGTCTGTTCTGAGGAGTGAATTACCTGGTCCAAGGATACTTCCAAATTACCCTCCTGAGAAGTTATAACAATTTGTACTCCCATCAGCTGTATGATTTCCCCAATAAGGAAGTGTTTACATGTACTGTGGAAGTAAGAATGGTCCCTGTCTTATACAGAGATTGTAAGATACCTGGTAAGCTGTCAGTAAATGGTTGTTATTATATATTACTAATATAATTATGAACCTTTTTTCTGAACTTTATTACCAGAAATAATATAAGTCTAGGAACTGTTTCAGGAGGTTGGGAAAGAGAAATTATACAATTGGCCTAGCAGTGTGTGTACCCCAGATACTGTCACCTGTGTCAGAACAAATTAGCTCTGCATTGAGCCCCTGAGCCCCCAAGCCCCTGGAGGTTGGTGTCAGGGGATGGAGCCTGCATGCACATGCAGGTTTGTGCTAGGCCCCGGCTGCTCACAGGGACATTTATTCTGCATGTGCCTTCACAGTACCCTGCAGTGGCCGCTTTTGCTGTTGGCATGGGGAGGAAAAGGCCATCACTTGAGAGGGAGCTTTAGAATATCCTGTCCTGAGCACTTTGCTCTTCCCTTCTCTTACTCTGAAAGGCTTAATGTTGGTTTGCCTTATGGACTGACTTAGAATGACTTAAGAAAGTCTTTACCTGAAAGTATGGATATTCTCATCTGCTAGCTCTTGCTTGAAATTCCTTGCAGAGGAGATGGAGTGAAATTTCTTGCAGAGGAAATGGAGATGCAGTGGCGTGGTATTAAGGAAGGAGCAGGTCTTCAGCTGGAAGGTGTGGGTTTACTGCTGGTTAACTGAGGGTGATAGAACAATAGGTGATAAAGGCACTTTACTGCCCTGAGACTCCCATTTTCTCAAACATCACGAAGTGAAGCGTTAAAGCAAAGAATGTTATGAAAACACTTTGAAAATGCAAATGCATTTATTTTATTTATTTGAGAGAGCACGAGCAAGAAGAGGCACAGAGGGAGAGGGGCAAAGGGAGAGGGAGAGGAAGCAGCAGACTCTCCGCTGAGCAGAGACCCCCTACATGGGGCTCTATCCCAGGACTTGATCCCAGGACTCCGGGATCATGACCCCAGCCAAAGGCAGGTGCCTAACTGACTGAGCCACGCAGGTGCCCCAGATAAAGTCTTTAAAACAACAACAAGAAAATGTAAATGCCAGATAAAAACATCTGTCTACACAGAAGCTGTTGCGTGAATGTTCACAGCAGCTTTCTTCTTTTTAAAAAAAAAAATTTATTTATTTATTTGCCAGAGAGAGCACACAAGCAGGGGGAGCAGTAGTCAGAGGGAGACGGAGAAGCAGGCTGAGAGAGAGAGAGAGAGAGAGCGCGCACAAGCAGGGGGAGCAGTAGTCAGAGGGAGACGGAGAAGCAGGCTTCCCGCCGAGCAGGGAGCCCGATGCGGGGCTCGATCCCAGGACCCTGAGATCATGACCTGAGCCCAAGGCAGACGCTTAATTGAGCCACCCAGGCGTCCTGCAGCTTTATTCTTAATAGCCGAAAAGTAGAAAGAACCCAAATGTCCATGAACTGTTGAGTGATAAACAACTGGTGGTGTATCCATGCAATGGAGCATTATTTGGCAACAATAAAGAATGAGGTGCTGATACATGCTGGACATGCAAGAACTTGGAAAATCTTATGCTAAGAAGGAAGCCAGAGAAAGGAGGAGGAGGGAGGATTGGGGAGTGCCTGCTAGTGTGCCTGGGGTTTCTTCTTGGGTGTTGAAAATGTTACAAAATTAGATCTTGATGGTGGTTGCACATCTCCGGGAATAAATGAGAAACCACTGAACTGTATGCTTTAATTGGGTGAATTTTTATGGTATGTGAACATATCTTGGTACGACTGTAAACATGCCAGTGCTGCATTGGGGGTTTTAGTCTACCTGAAGTGAGTCTGTTGTCAACTGTCATATTAGTGCTGGGTATTAGGAATGTGGTGTCAGGATGCAAGTCCAATTTTGCCACTCAGAGTATGTGGCCCTGGATCAAGTTGGTGAAATTTTCTGAACTCCTTTTCTTTTTTAATTTTTTAATATAATTTTATTATGTTATGTTAGTCACCATATATTACATCATTAGTTTTTGATGTAGTGATCCATGATTCATTGTTTGTGTATAATACCCAGTGCTGCTCCATTCAGTATGTGCCCTCCTTAATACCCATCACGGGACTAACCCATCCCCCCTCCCCTCTAAAACCCTCAGTTTGTTTCTCAGA
>NW_027397066.1:1886040-1886702 GCF_003265705.2 Callorhinus ursinus
TCTTTTTTTTTTTTTTTAACATATAATGTATTATTTGTTTCAGCGGTACAGGTCTGTGATTCAGCAGTCTTACATAATTCACAGCGCTCACCATAGCACATACCCTCCCCAATGTCCCATCACCCAGCCACCCCTCCCTCCCACCCCCCACCATTCCAGCAACCCTCAGTTCGTTTCCTGAGATTAAGAATTCCTCTTGTCAGTGAGATCATATGATACTTGTCTTTCTCTGATTGACTTATTTCACTTAGCATAATACCCTCTAGTTCCATCCACGTCGTTGCAAGTGGTAAGATTTCTTTCTTTTTTTTGATGGCTGCATAATATTCCATTGTGTATATATACCACATCTTCTTTATCCATTCATCTGTCGATGGACATCTTGGCTCTTTCCACAGTTTGGCTATTGTGGACATTGCTGCTATAAACATTGGGGTGCACGTACCCCTTCGGATCCCTACATTTGTATCTTTGGGGTAAATACCCAGTAGTGCAATTGCTGGATCGTAGGGTAGCTCTACATTCAACTTTTTGAGGAACCTCCATACTGTTTTCCAGAGTGGCTGCACCAGCTTGCGTTCCCACCAACAGTGTGGGAGCGTTCCCCTTTCTCCGCATTCTTGCCAACATCTTGAACTCCTTTTCTCATCTGTAGAAGTAGG
>NW_027397066.1:1886712-1989623 GCF_003265705.2 Callorhinus ursinus
CATTCTTGCCAACATCTTGAACTCCTTTTCTCATCTGTAGAAGTAGGCGTAGTAACTGTAACAATCTTGTCTAACCCCAAGTCTTGTGGGGCCACAGTGAGACAACATTTGTCTACTTACAGCACACAGGTGTGCTGTCAGTATGCATTTTCCCTTTCTTTCCTCTTTTTCCAGTGCATAGACTGGTGAGAAGTGGATGCTAACAGGGAAAGGCACACAAGGGCAATAGAGCCCTGTGTACTACCTACTCCCACTATTTTTTTTAAATAAGTCAAAGCTCTATGCAGAGATATTTGTGTAATGTACAGCTGTACATGTTTGCAGCTTAGCAAGAACTTTGTGGTTAACAATGCTTTCCAAGATTTAAGAATGTTTTATTAACAGGCCAGCCTCATTCCCAGATGATACCATTAATCAAGTTGTTGCATAGAGCTTCAGACAGGCAAGGGAGGGTTAGAAATGGGGCTTGAGTCTCATGGAATGAGCTCCCTTTAGGATTGTCTACTTCAGGAGGAAGGGATGTGACATGCATCCACCCCTCTTTAGGGGAACTAGATGGCCCCACCATTCAGATAATGCTATCTCAGTTTGTTCTGAGCACCATCTCCAGGGATGGAAGCACAGTGTACTTTGACAGCATAAACACCAGGAATGTCGATGACTTCTAGAGTATCTGGAACATTTAGTGTGCTCTGTTTGCTGCCTAGGGTGTCTGACGGATGGATTGTTTTGGAAAGCAGGGGTTTTCTTCAGGGGAAGGAAGCATTTCTTTTCCAGCTTTTACTCAAGCGATGAGACTATGAATTTTATTTTTTTCTAGTTTCTAAGTGATACTAGCATTTTAGAGACTTATTAATTCTTTGAACTTTTAAAAAAGCCTTCAGTGTAGGAGGATTTGTACTGAGCATTCAGGAATCAAAGATAACAAGAACAGAAGTCCCACTTCAGGGGCTCAGGGCTCTTCAGGTCAGACAGTGCAGGGTAAGCCCATGAGGCTGGCCGTCCAGGCTCTCCTGCTAGGGTCTTTGGGAGGGGCTCGAGGTAGATGCCTGTTAAGGCTCTTCAAGTCATTGAGATGTTTCATGTCTCTCACCCACAGTTACTTTTTTTTTTTTTTAAGATTTATTTATTTTATTGTGAGAGAGGAGCACGAGAGGGAGAGGGAGCGAATCCCAAGCAGACTCCCCACCTAGCACAGACCTGGGCTCGTTGTGAGATCAACCTGAGCGGAAACCACTTAACCCACTGCGCCACCCAGGTGCCCCACCCACACTGTTATCATTGATCTCTTAAAAAAATCAAGCAAGCATTTCTGTTTTAAAGTATATTTTATTTTTTTTCTGGTGGATAATTTCCATTTTTGTTGCTTCATAATGCACTAGGATGAAGTAGACTCCTCATGAAAACAGTGCAGATTTGCATGACCAGAGCTATGGGAGACTGCCAGTACCTTTTTCACGAAACAAATTATTTGTACATTATTTCTGTTTTTGAGGCCACTGACCCCGGATTTCACTGTGCTGTGGAAAAAGCTATGACATCATCTTTATTCTCAATAAAAATCAAGGCTGCATGTCATTTGCTAGAGTAGATACACGAATTACGATTTGAGATGTGATGTACACACGTTTTTTTTCCCTGAAAGGACATATGGTTTGTGCTTTTATTTTAAACTCAGGTAATCAGCACATTTTTAGCTATGGCTATAATCTGACTCTCAGACTGTTTTAAGGGTTAGGGGAAAAAAAAATATATATATATATATATATATAAAGCCTAGTGAGGGTTATGGATTGCTAAATGGTGTGAAATTTATTCTTTTTCTAACTTCTTAGAAGTTGGTCACTTTTCTTAACATAAAGTGAGTCTATGTATTTCTCTAAAAGTAGTTCTTTAGTGAAGCTAATGATTTTCAACGTATTATCTTTTCATTATGTAAGTGTGTTTAAAATTTCATTATGATTTCTTCTTCGGCCTGTAAGCTGTTTAAAAGTGTGCTTTTATGGGCGCCTGGGTGACTCAGTGTGTTGGGTATCTGACTCTTGGTTTCAGCTTGAGTCATGATCTTGGGGTCGTGGGATGAAGCCCCATGTTGGGCTCTGCGCTGGGCATGGAGCCTGCTTGGGATTCCTTCCCTCTCTCTCTCTCTCAAAAAAAAAAAAAAGTGCTTTTAAATTATTAAAAATATATATGATGTGTTTGTATATATATACACATATATATTTAATGTACACATACATTTTTAAATTTCAGTTATTAATATGTTTTAACTGCACTGTGACCAGAGAAATGGTTTGTATGCTACTGATTCTCTGGAATTTGTTGAGATTTTAAAATTTCCATCCAGACATGAGGCTAATATTTATAAATGCTTTTTGTATTCTGGAGAAGATTATATATTCTTTGTTTTTAGAAAACAGGGAGGTGCAAGGTTCTGTATACTTCTGAAGATGTAACTTGTTGATTGTTCTTATTATCTATTTACTGTTTACAAATTTTTGACCGCTTTTCCTATTAATAATTGAGCAATGTTTTAGTTCCCCATTATGATGGTCAATTTATCAGTTTTTGTCTGAGTTCCAGCAATTTTTGCTTCATATGTCTTGAGACCATTTTATAAGGCATATATATATTTTTTAATTTTTTTATTGTTATGTTAATCACCATATATTACATCATTAGTTTTTGATGCAGTGTTCCATGATTCATTGTTTGTTCATAACACCCAGTGCTCCATGCAGAACGTGCCCTCCTCAATACCCATCACCAGGCTAACCCATCCCCCCACCCCCCTACCCTCTAGAACCCTGGCATATATATTTTTTTAATCTTCCTGTTGGAGTGAACTTTTTTTTATCATTATGTAGTGGCTTTTTCCATCCCAAATAAATACTTTTATTTTCCATGGTCTTTTTTGTTTCATAGTCACATAGAAACTCCACCTTTCTTTTGGTTGGTATTTGCCTGGTATACCTATTTTCATCCATTTACTTGCAAACTTTTATATTCTGTTCTTATGTTTTATTGATATATTCATTTTTTGAGGGGGTGGTGCTGTAATCAGTTACCTCAAACTTGGTGCCTTAAAACACAGAAAATATTCCCTATGGTTACGGAGGCCAGAAATCCAAAATCTGTATCACTGAGCTGACATCAAGGTGCCAGCTCTGGAGATTATTGGAGAAGAATTGTCCCCTTGCCTCTTCTGCCTTCTTAGGGCTGCCAGCAGTGTTTGGCTGTGGCCGTCTCACCGCAGTCTCTGTGTCCCTGGTCACACTGCTCTCTTATGAATGTGTGGTCAGATTTCCCTCTGCCGCCTTTTTATTGGCAATTGCATTTAGGTAATCCAGGTAGCCCGGGATAATCTCATCACCCCGAATCTTTTACCACATCTGCAAAGTCTTTGCCATGTAAAATAACATTTACAGGCTCTTGGGGTTAGAACTAGTATCTCTGGTGACCATTATTCAGTGTACCATACTGGTTGTAATTTCTGTCTTTTAACTGGCTTTATATTTATCGTGATTATGATAAATGTGTACCTTTTCTATCATTTTGCATTTTGTTTTTTGTTTTAAAGATTTTATTTATTTGAGAGAGAGAGAGAGAGAATGAGTGGTGGGGAGGGATAGAGGGAGACGGAGACAGGCAGACACTGCGCAGAGCAGGGAGCCCGACGCAGGGCTTGATCCCAGGACCCTGAGATCATGACCCGAGCCAGAGGCAGACGCTTAACCAAGTGAACCACCCATGTGCCCCTACATTGTTTTCTCTTTGTCTTTTGCCCCTTTATGCTTGCCTTTTTATTTATTTAAAAAGATTTTATTTATTTATTTATAAATTTTTAAAGATTTTATTTATTCATTAGAGAGAGAGCACAAACGGGGCGGGGGAGAGGGCGAGTGAGAAGCAGACTCCCCGCTGAGCTGGGAGCCAGACACAGGGCTCAATCCCAGGACCTGCAGATCATGACCCAAGCCACCCTGATACCGCAGGTTTTATTTATTTATTTGACAGAGAGAAAGAGAGCGAGCACAAATAGGGGAAGCGGCGGGCAAAGGGAGAGGGAGAGGGAGAAGCAGGCTCCCGACAGAGCAGGGAGCCTGATGTGGGGCTCAGTCCCAGAACCCCGAGATCAGGACCTGAGCTGAAGGCAGATGCTTAACTGACTGAGCCACCCAGGCGCCCTTCCCTTTTTATTTTTTTTAAGATTTTATTTATTTGAGAGAGAGAGAGTGAGTGAGCGAGACAGTAGGGGGAGGAACAGAGGGAGGGAAAAGCAGACTCCCTGCTGAGTGGATCCCATGGCCCTGAGATCATGACCTGAGCTGAAATCAAGAGTCAGGCATGCTCAACAGACTGAGCCATGCAGGTGGGCCCATGCTTGCCTGCCTGCCTGCCTGCCTATCTATCTATCTATCTATCTATCTATCTATCTATCTATCTATCTATCTATCATTTATCTATCTATCTATCTAAGATTTTATTTATTTGACAGAGAGATAGAGAGTACAAGTAGGCAGAGAGGCAGGCAGAGGGAGAGGGAGAAGCAAGCCGGATGTGGGGCTCGATCCCAGGACCCTGGGATCATGACCTGAGCCGAAGGCAGATTCTTAACCAACTAAGCCACTCAGGCGCCCCATGCTTGCCTTTTTAAACAACTAAGTTTTGTTTTTTCTTTTTCTTTTATGTTCTCCCTTCTTTTGGTTTGGAAATTACATACTCTGTTTTGTTCTTTTAGTGGTTGTACTTGAAATTTTACCCTGCATATATGTGACAAAGTCTGAAATTAATACTGTCTTCTTCCACCAGACAAAGCAAGAACATTAAAGCACTTTAATTCCAGTGAAACGCAACAATCAAGTTATGTGCTACTGTTGTTCAGTATTTTAGTCCAGGCTTTTTTTAAACTCATAAATTGGACATCATCATCCATATGCAAAATACATGTTTAGATTTTTTTTCCCATTTAGCAGTTTCTTTACTCACAGTCCTTATGGCATTTCTGATTTTTCTTCCTGGGATTATTTTTTTCTTCTTTAGAAGTTCTTTTCTGCAGGTTTGTAGGTGGTACCTTTGGTTTTGTTTATCTGAAGTGATTTTATTTTGCACACATTCTCAAAAGATAGTTTTGCTTGATGTAGAAATCCAGATTGCCAGTTATTTCCTTTTAGCATTTTGAAGATACTCTATTCCTCTTTTGTTTCTATTACAAGTTTGCCAGTGTCTAATTATTATTCCTTTGTAGATGATCTTTTTTTCTTGCCTTTGCTCTTCTATATTCATTATTGTGTCTACAAGATGTGTATTTCTCTTTATTTATTTTGCTTGGTATTTGTGGATTCATGTCTTTCGGTTACATAAAGTTGTTAGCCATTCTCTCCTTGGATATTATATTGACTCTTCGCTATTCTTTGTTGTTTTTTAGTTTTTATTTCATAATCAAAAACTTTATAGTCCAGCTAGACTTGGAGGGGAGCAAGGAAAATATGGAATCCATAGAACTGCAGCGAGAGCACAGAGATTATAGGATATTTCAAGGAGATGGGGGTGAAGGGGTGCTCTCCTGAGCTACAGGAGGAATGGTCTGGTAGTTAAGTTAAACATAAGTCAAACTTAAAAGGTTTGTCCACAGTCAGCAATGGTGGTCTTCTTGCTGGTCTTGCCATTCCTGGACCCAGAGCACTCCATGGCTTCCACAATATTCCTGCCCTCTCTCACCTGCCAAAGACTGCATGCTTGCCATCCGACCACCACTTGGTCTTGGCAGTGCAGACAAAAAACTGGGAACCATTTGTATTGGGTCCAGCATTTGCCATGGACAAGATGGTAAGACCTGTGTGTTTTGGGATGAAATTCTCATCATCAAATTTCTCCCTGTAGTTGGACTGGCATGTGAAGTCACCACCCTGGCACATAAATCCTGGAATAATCCTGTGAAAGCAGGAGCCTTTATAACCAGATCCTTTCTCCTCAGTGCTCAGAGCACAAAAGTTCACCATCTATGGAACTTTGTCTGCAAATAGCTCCAAGGAGATGCAGCTGAAAGGCTTGCCGTCTGCTGAGATGTCGAAAACTATGGTGGGGTTGACCATGGCAGACGGTGCAGGGAGGCTCTGGGGCAGAGTGGGGCAGACTCTTCACTGTTCTTTATTATCTTGGCCTGTAACTCCAGTAGATGTGTAGTGGACTTTCTTATTCTGCCTCTTCTGGCATGGTTTGTATCTCCTTGTCGCCCTGTGCTGGTCTCTGGGGAATTTTTTCAAATCTGTCTTTTAATTTACTAATTCCTTTTCATCTGTGTCAAAGCTGATATGAATTCATTAGTTGATTTGTAAAGTATTTTTTTAAGTTACTTTAAAAGATTTTATTTTATTTATTTTTAAAATGTTACTTATTTGAGAGAGTGAGAGAGCGATAGAGCGCGCGCAGGCACAGGGGAGGGCCAGAGGAAGAGGCCGACTTCCTGCTGATGAGGGAGCCCAAGGCTCAGATCTCCAGGATCATGACCCGAGCCACCCAGGCGCCCCAAGATTTTATTTTTCAAGTAATCTGTACACTCAAGGTGGGCCTTGAACTACAACCCTGAGATCAAGGAGTCACATGCTTCACTAATTGAGCCAGCCAAGTGCCCTGTAAATAATTTTTTTAACATTTTATTTCTGAAAGTTCTGTTTGGTTTTTCAGCTGTTCATTTTTGATAGTCCCTGAGGCTTGTCATATATGTGATTAATTTTTTAAACATTTCATACATAGTTATTCTGTGTTCTGTATTATAATTCTAGTATCTGAAGTCTTTGAGGGTGTAAGTGTATGGTTTATTATTTCTGATGACTGTCACTCATGCGGATTGTTTTTGGGTTTGTGGAATTTTTACTAAGACCTGCTATTTGGTTGATTTTAAACTGGGGAAAAACCTGGGGATCAACGTTGAGAGGATGTTTTTCCTGAGAGGATTGTTAACTTATTTCTACTGTGAGCCAGGGTCACTGCCCACCTGAGACCATTTCCACCCTTTTCAGAGTTCCAGCTCATCGGTTCCTTTTTTGCCTCCAGCAGTGCTCATTTTTGGTATTTGACCTCTGCTAATGCTGCCTGTTATGAGTGGTTCCCATTTGGAGTTAACTAGTTTCATTCTCATGGTTTTGGGCCTTTTTTTTGGTTTAGCCCTCAGAGGTTTCATGTATTTCTTATATGCAAATAACATTGGTTTTTATGGAAAACCTTATTGAGTGGTAGGGCCTCTCAAATATTTGTCTTACTCAATCTCCAAGTGGTATTTATTACTAATGGAAATAGTGGTTATGTACTGGTTGAAAACTTAGGAAAAGTATATTCAGTATGAGGTGATTCTCATGTGCGCAGTTTGAGGGTCAGTGGAGTGAGTGCAATGTGTTGGTGTTCTTGGTATAGGAAGGAACTAGCTCTAGCTTGGCCAGCGGGTGAAACTTCGGTAGTAAAGTCATTACTTTGCTCAGTTTTATCATCTGTAAAAGAACTAGATGACTTTTTTAAAAAAAGATTTATTTACCTGAGAGAGCATGCACATGAGCCAACAGAGGGGGAGGGGAGGGCAGAGGGAGAGGGAGAAGCAGACTCCCCACTGAGCTAGGAGTCCAACAAGGGGCCCAGCCCCAGGGCCCCTAAGATCATGACGAGCAGAAGGCAGGTGCTTAACCTGCTGACTCACCCAGGCGCCCCTATAACTGGATGACTTTTAAAGTTATTTCTGGTGCTAAAAATGAATGCTTCTAAGGTTTTGTTTTACTGCCCTTTTTTTCTGTTATATTAATTTTCTTTTAAAAGATTGATTTATTTATTTTTAGAGAGTGTATGCACAAGCACAAGCCGGAGGGGCAGAGGGAGAGGGAGAGAGACTCTCAAGCCGACTCCGTGCTGCGGTAGCGCGCAGCTGGATCTCGTGACCCTGATACCGCCACCTGAGCCAAAACCAAGAGTCGGACACTTAGCCGACTGCGCCACCCAAGCGCCCCCTTATTCTATTAGTTTATAAGCATTATTTAAGATCCGTGTTCAGAGCATTGTGTTGGGAATGTCGGAAGATGAGCATTGTAATTGCTCCTGACTCAGTAAGCGTGCAGTCTAGCCTTTGTTTAAACATGGACAGCACAGGGGCACCTGGGGGCTTGGTCAGGTGAGCGTCCTACACTTGATTTCCTCCCGGCAATGGTCTCAGGGCTGTGGGATCGAGCCCTATGTCAGGCTCCCCGCTCAGGGGGTAGCCTGCTTAGGTTCTCTACCTCTGCCTCTCCCTCTGTCCCTCCCCTGCCCCCCACTCGCACGCATGCTCTCTCTCTCTCAAACAAATAAATCTTTTTAAAAAATGGACAGTGCAGAGCAGTGATGGCATCTGTAAGAGGGACCTCTAGTAAGTGGTGTGCTGTGTGTCCCTGTGCACATATTAAGGAGGACAGTTAGTTAGTGCCCGTCATAGAATGTTCTTCCAGTGTCCTTCTCTAAGAGATGCAGTTTATAAAGGTGCTGCTGCTTATGATGATAATAGCTACCATTTATTATATTGCCTTAATTTATTGCTTACTGTGTACCAGGCACTATACAAAACACTTGACATAACTCATTTAATCTTAAATCAAGGAAGCAGATAATAGTATCATTCTTATTTTACAGATGAAGAAATTGAAGTATATATATATAGAGAGAGATGAAGAAATGTGCCTAAGGATATGTAGCTAGTAAGTGATGAACTGGGATCAGAACCCAGGTGGTCTGGCCCTGCGGTCTAAACTCCAATGTGAATTGAGCATGTTTATTAATCAGTTAGCATTGGGAGGCTAATGGAATTTTGATGAAGACCCAAGCCAGATTTGTTCTTTCTTTTTCCTTCCCTTCCTTCCTTTCCTTCCCTCCCTTCTCCCTCCCTTCCAAAGATTTTATTATTTGTCAGAGAGAGCGGGAGCGAGGGAGAGTGAGCACATGAGCAGGGGGAGCAGCAGGCAGAGGGAGTAGCAGGCTCCCCGCTGAGCAGGGAGCCCAAGGCAGGATTCCATCCCACGTCCCTGGGATCATGAGCTGAGCCGAAGGCAGACACTCAACCCAGGCATCCCCCAAGCTAGATCTTTCTGTACCAATCTGGTATCAGATGGATTTTGGAAATATAAACAGGATAGAGTACATGAAAGTTCACTTAAATTTGTTTAGTCAGACAGATGGTTTGGTTGGCTTATCTTTAGGCGCCTCACCCTAAATTGTTTTCAAAACCACACCCAAATCAGTTTCAGTAAGCCACACTAGAGTATTGGTTTAGGGATTGAGTTAAAGTGAGAAATCTCAATTAACTAAACTACGCGTGTTGATACAGATAGAATGCAATAGTTTTTTTGTTGAAATATAAAAAGGTAAAATAAGATGAGCTTATAATAGAATGTTTTTTTTTTTTAAGATTTTATTTGAGAGAGAGAGAAACAGCATGAGAGGGGAGAGGGTCAGAGGGAGAAGCAGGCTTCCCACTGAGCTGGGAGCCCGAAATGGGACTAGATCCCAGGACTCCAGGACCATGACCAAGCCAAAGGCAGTAGCTTAACCAACTGGGCAACCCAGGCGCCCCTAGAATGTTTTTATTTTTTATTTTTTTAAAAAGATTTTATTTATTTATTTGAGAGAGAGAAAGAGAATGAGAGATAGAGAGCATGAGAGGGAAGAGGGTCAGAGGGAGAAGCAGACTCCCTGCTGAGCAGGGAGCCCGATGCGGGACTCGATCCCAGGACTCCAGGATCATGACCTGAGCCGAAGGCAGTCGCTTAACCAACTGAGCCACCCAGGCGCCCCTAGAATGTCATTTTTAATTAAAATAATGTATTTTAGCTTTTAGTTGGTTAAACCTAATGTTCTTGAAGTTTCTGAAGTGAAATTTTTAGCATGTTACTTTTATATTCTCATTGGACATTAGATAATTAAAATATTTCCTATTGATAGGGTATCCGCTATGTGTCAGACATGGTGCTAGATATTTTACTTTTATTATTTCTAATTGCCCCAACAGCCTTGGAACCATATGACTTGAGAGGAAACTGAGGTGCAGGTCAGACCATGTAGTTTGTGGGGAAGCAGTGGAGTACTGCTGGCTCAAAGCTGAACCGTGCACCAGCAGGCCTCTTGGGAGTGAAGAACCACACCTCTGTGCCTCTGGGGAGAGGCGTTATTGGTGATGAGATAACTGGAAAACGTCATTCATGAAAATTAATTCCAGATGGTTAAGAACAAATGTTTAAAACTATAGAAACTGGGGAAAAGCAAAATAGAATGTTTATCAGAGGTAATTCCTGAAAACTTTCTTGGAACATTTTGTGACATGTGCCTGTGAAGGAATGAGAACTGTCTCCTTAAGAGCAGAAGGTCTCAGAAGAAAAGTTTGCAGAACTAAATATGCAAAATATTAAAATATTTGCTCATTGAAAAATAAAATTACAGAAGGTAATAGTCTGGGTAATCAAATATGACAAAAGGCCTAGGTATACTACTTTTTTAATTTGTCAGAATAACTCGTCAAGATTTTGTTAGGTAGGTGGACAAAGAGGTTGGAGATGTAAATAAACACAGGAAAACCATTCATCCTTACCTGCTAATCAGAGAAATGACAAAGCAGCCACTTCTTTTTCTTTTTTTATTTTATTTTATTATGTTAGTCACCATATAATACATCATTAGTTTTTGATGTGATGATCCGTGATCCATTGTTTTCGTATAACACCCAGTGCTCCATGCAGTACGTGCCCTCCTTAATACCCATCACCGGGCCAACCCATCCCCCCTCCCCCCTCCCCTCTAAAACCCTGTCTGTTTCTCAGAGTCCATAGTCTCTCATGGTTCACCTCCCCCTCCGATTCCCCCCCCTTTATTCTTCCCTTCCTTCTCCTAATGTCCTCCATGTTATTCCTTATGTTCCACAAATAAGTGAAACCATATGACAATTGATTTTCTCTGCTTGACTTATTTCACTTAGCATAATCTCCTCCAGTCCCATCCATGTTGATGTAAAAGTTGGGTATTCATCCTTTCTGATGGCTGAGTAATATTCCATTGTGTATATGGACCACATCTTCTTTATCCATTCATCTGTTGAAGGGCATCTCGGCTCCTTCCACAGTTTGGCTGTTGGGACACTGCTGCTATGAACATTGGGGTGCATATGGCCCTTCTTTTCACTACATTTGTATCTTTGGGGTAAATACCCAGGAGTGCAATTGCTGGCTCATAGGGTAGCTCTATTTTTAAATTTTTGAGGCACCTCCACACTGTTTTCCAAAGTGGCTGTACCAACTTGCATTCCCACCAACAGTGTAAGAGGGTTCCCCTTTCTCCACAACCTCTCCAACATTTGTTGTTTCTTTCCCTGTCCATTTTTGCCATTCTAACTGGTGTAAGGTGGTATATCAGTGTGGTTTTGATTTGAATTTCCCTGATGGCTAATGATGATGAACATTTTTTCATGTGTCTGTTAGCCATTAGTATGTCTTCTTCAGAAAAGTGTCTTTTCATATCTTCTGCCCACTTTTTGACTTGATTATTTGTTTTTTGGGTGTTGAGTTTGAGAAGTTCTTTATAGATCTTGGATACCAGCCCTTTATCTGTAATGTCATTTGCAAATATCTTCTCCCATTCTGTGGGTTGCCTCTTTGTTTTGTTGACTGTTGTCTTTGCTGTGCAGAAGCTTTTTATCTTGATGAAGTCCCAAAAGTTCATTTTTGCTTTTGTTTCAATAGCTTTTGGAGATGTATCTTGAAAGAAGTTGCTGTGGGCAATGTCAAAGAGGTTACTGCCTATGTTCTCTAGGATTTTGATGGATTCATGTTTCATATTGAGGTCCTTTCATCCACTTTGAGTTTATCTTTGTGAATGGTGTTAGAGAATGGTCGAGTTTCATTCTTCTGCATGTGGCTGTCCAATTTTCCCAGCACCATTTATTGAAGAGACTGTCTTTTTTCCATTGCATGTTTTTTCCTGCTTTGTCAAAGATTATTTGACCATAGAGTTGAGGGTCCATATCTGGGTTCTCTATTCTGTTCCATTGGTCTGTATGTCCAAAGCAGCCACTTCTTATCTACCAGAGCAGGGAAATTTTAGTGACACCTTTGTTTCTTTTTCAGAGTATGTGAGCCGAAAAGGAAGTGAAACTTTATATTTAGTCCCAACCCATTTGGGGGTTTCTTTACTGTGCACTTTCCTTTCCAGCGGCAGGTTTACCTTTCCAGCAGTTATTTTAGAGACCTAGTTTCCCCGCTGGCTGTTAACTGCGTTTCCAGCCCCCACCCTAGGCAAGGCCCTCCAGCTAGGATTTTTTAAAGGGGGTCACATTTTCTGGGATATTTATTTTATTTGCAATGTCACAATTATTTGAGAATGCTTTGCATTTTTATTGGCTTGTTAAAATATGCTGTAGTTTTTCAGAAGTGTTCTGAACTGTTGTGTGGAAATAATTTTGAAGCGCAGTATGCCATGCTTTTGGGACCTGAACAGAATTGCCTCCCTAAGTAAAAGTGTTTTTATTCATTTAAAGCTTGGGCTGAACACCTTGATGGATTGTTTCTATTTAATGTAACTCCAAGAAGGTCACGCTGCAAAACCAAGGCTCAAGATTTTCCTAGACACACCAATATAAAATACTTGGGAAAGAATGAATTATTTGCTCATTTCAGAGCTGGGTTAAGTTGAGTTAAAAGTGCTAGTATTACTTAGGTAGGTGTTAAATGACAGAATGAAAGGGACAAACTTTTTTTTCTTCTTGAAAAGAGCAATTGGCCTCTACTGGGCTTAACAGTGTCTCCTGTATGGACATACTATTAATGTTTCACCCTGCATCTTGAATTTCTTCCACAATTCCAATTACATAATTGCCACTTAGCATGGCTGAGTAAGATCAACAGTCAGTGGTTTCAGAATGTGAGTCTTTTCTACCGCCCTCCAAGTTGTTTTTCCCCTGAATTAAAAAGTTCTGTTTCTAAAATTTTAATCAGTAGCCTCATGATTTTAAGGTTTTATTTATTTATTCATTTATTCATTTATTTATTTCTTATTTTATTTTTTTCAAGTAAGTGCTGCACCCAACATGGGGTTTGAGCTCACAACCCTGAGATCGAGTGTTGCATGCTCTGCGCCCCATGATTTTAAGGTTTTAAAAGCACTGCTGCATATACAGATGTTAAATAGTTCCATGTTTAACCATTTTGTCTTCATTTTTTTAAATAAAAGGGGTATGCAAAAATTATAGGGTTTCCCTCAGTCCC
The DNA here is from genome assembly GCF_003265705.2 of Callorhinus ursinus. NCBI lineage: Eukaryota > Metazoa > Chordata > Mammalia > Carnivora > Otariidae > Callorhinus > Callorhinus ursinus. Next base: position 1,899,975 of record NW_027397066.1, read on the forward strand.
CAAATACGTAATACTTTTTAATTTTAATTTTAATTTTTTTTTAAAGATTTTATTTATTTATTCATGAGAGACAGAGGGGGAGAGAGAGAGAGAGAAGCAGAGGGAGAAGCAGGCTCCTAAGGGGCAGGGAGCCCAATGCGGGCCTCGATCCCGGGATCCCGGGATGATGACCTGAGCCGAAGGCAGATGCTTAACCATCTGAGCCACCCAGGCACCCTGTAATACTTTTTAAAATACGGGTTTTAGGCTCTCTGCTCCTCCCCGTTCGACAGACAGCCGCGAATTCTGGTGCAGTGCCAGCCGCGTCCCTGAGCCACGATGGTGAAGGTCGGAGTGAACGGATTTGGCCGTATTGGGCGCCTGGTCACCAGGGCTGCTTTTAACTCTGCAAAGTGGATATTGTCGCCATCAGTGATCCCTTCATTGACCTCAACTACATGGTCTCCATGTTCCAGTATGATTCCACCCATGGCAAATTCCACGGTGTAGTCAAAGCTGAGAACGGGAAGCTTGTCATCAATGGAAAGTCCATCTCCATCTTCCAGGAGCGAGAGCCCGCCAACATCAAATGGGGTGATGCTGGTGCTGAGTATGTTGTGGAGTCCACTGGGGTCTTCACCACCACGGAGAAGGCTGGGGCCCACTTGAAGGGCGGGGCCAAGAGGCTCATCATCTCTGCTCCCTCTGCCGACGCCCCCATGTTCGTGATGGGTGTGGACCACGAGAAGTATGACAACTCCCTCAAGATTGTCAGCAATGCCTCCTGCACCACCAACGGCTTGGCTTCTCTGGCCAAGGTCATCCATGACAACTTCGGCATCGTGGAGGGACTCATGACCACCGTCCATGCCATCACTGCCACCCAGAAGACCGTGGACGGTCCCTCTGGGAAGCTGTGGCGCGACGGCCGAGGGGCTGCCCAGAACATCATCCCTGCTTCCACTGGTGCTGCCAAGGCTATGGGCAAGGTCATCCCTGAGCTGAACGGGAAGCTCACTGGCATGGCCCTCCGTGTCCCCACCCCCAACGTGTCCGTCGTGGATCTGACCTGCCACCTGGAAGAAAGCTGCCAAATACGACGACATCAAGAAGGTGGTGAAGCAGGCGTCAGAGGGCCCCCTCAAGGGCATCCTGGGGTACACTGAGGACCAGGTCGTCTCCTGCGACTTCAACAGTGAGACCCACTCCTCCACCTTCGATGCCGGGGCTGGCATTGCTCTCAGTGACCACTTTGTCAGGCTCATTTCCTGGTATGACAGTGAATTCGGCTACAGCAACTGGGTGGTGGACCTTATGGTCCACATGGCCTCCAAGGAGTAAGAGCCCCCTGGACCACCAGCCCCAGCGAGAGCAAGAGGGAGAGAGAGGCCCTCAGCTGCTGGGGAGTCCCTGCCCCAACTTATCTCGCAAAACACTGAGAATCTCCCGACCTCCACCGTTTCCATACCAGACCCCCTGAAGAAGGGGAGGGGTTTGGGGAGCCCTACCTTGTCATGTACCATCAATAAAGTATACTGTACCCAGCAAAAAAAAAACAACGGGTTTTATATTTGAGAGCTATTGACATTCATTTAGGTACCTAAAATAATTCTAGAGAATTTTAACTACCAAAGGTTGATTTACTCACTGTTTATTAGTATTAAGTATGTTTTATTATATTCTAGAATTTTGAAACTGGCAGTCTTACTAATCAGAATATCAGTTAACTAGATCTTTCTGTTTAATTAATAGCCATGTCTGTCTACTGAGTAACTTCAGGGAGTTCCTTTGGTATTGAAATAGACCTGAAAGCCTAGATCTGGCTTAGGGGATGCTGCCTACGACTGAGGGAAGGTGCTTTCTGGCACCAGCTGTCATGATGCCACGGGCTGGTGGGTGGGACTTCATACACACGATATAGCGAGCGTAGCATGTTCACTCAACGGCGGTGTACGCTGGGTATTGTTGCCCCCCTGCTACCCACGAGAAAACTGCGGTACAAATAGCTTGTCCTGGGTATCCTCTTAGTAGGTAGCTGGGCTGGGGTTTGAACCCTCGTGACCCCAAAGCCTCCCTTCTTCCCATTAAGCATCATTGCCTCTTCACCGTTGTAGGACCTGAAGGTTGTCTGCTCACGGACTTTCCTGCCATCTGCTGCCTCCCAGGGAATATTGATTTCAGGCGGATCACAGGTGGAGAACAGAGCTGTCGGATCACTCAGACAGCCAGGCAAAGAGCCTGTTCTTACTTCAGCCAACAGATACTAGGGTGTGGGATGAAGGAGAGATTGACGGAAGTCTCTGTCTCACCATGTTGGCCTCTGTCAGTATTGTGGACTTGCCTGGTCCCATGGCTGCAGTAATATTCTGTACATGCTGTTTCAACAGCTGAAAGTATTGCCCACGTCCTACATAGTGCTCATAAGATCATTTTTATGACTTCTTTTTCATCCTGCTCCTTTGTAACTGCTCAACTTTTCCCCTGATACTGATTCCTTTGTTTGTCAGGGAAACATTCTCATCTCAGGCTAGTGTTGTTAGTCCCTCATGTGTTTAACTAGAGTGCAGAGTGGGTTTTTTCTTCCCTATCAAATGTAGATAGAATTTTCCTATGCTCACATGTATCTGGTCAACCTGTGCTTCCTGACTTCTGCCGTCTTTATGAGCCTCACTAGAGTACCATGCACACTCAGTTGTGAGGTCTAGAATTCTCCTCTCATTTTCCTGCCTCTGGGAGCTGTACTTGCTTGAGTCTTCAAATCCAGTCAGCTAGAGACAGGTATAGCTACTATCTTGGTATACCAACTTTGGGAATTGACGTAATTCTTAGAAACTTAAAACCCAGGCACCTCAAAACACAAAACCCGATTTGATATACAGATTGTCCGTTTGCAATCTGGAGCTGCCTTGTGAGTGGCAGACAGATTTGGAGCCTTTGAGTTAGCTACTTGTGTCCCCAGAGTCTTTTCAGTCACACTTCAGTTGTGATTAAATGAAGCAGAGCCATGGCTTTTCTTAAAATCGAATGCTCTGGAATCCAAATACTTAGATTAGCATTACCGGTCCGGAATGTGAGACCTGAACATGTATTTCTCTCTCTCTCTCTCTCTCTCCTTCTCTCTGTGTGTCTCTCTTCCTATATATACATAAAGCATTAGCCCTGTGAGTATAGTAGGGAATGTAATACTGTAATACAGTAGTGAATACAGGTGAGTCTCTTGCCTTGTTGGGGTTACATTCTAATCGGGAGACAGTAATACTAACAACGCACACTTGAATGCTTCCTGTGTGTCACATCCTTGTTTCTAAGCATTTTACATGCATCGACTGTGTAAGGTGGTACAGTTGTTAGCCTTATTATTTCAGAAGTGGGAACTGAGGCCAGAGAAGTTAAGAAATCTTTGCAAGCTTACAGAGCCAGTAAGTGGCGGGGCTGGAATTTGAGCTCCAACATTCTGGCTCCAGAGTCTGTGCTCCAGCAGGGGTGATAAGAGCCTTGAAGGGAAAGAAAACCCAGGGTGACTTGAGAGAGCTGGGAGTAGGGGCTACTCTGAATAGTGTGTGCAGGGAAACCAATCTCAAAATTTAGAGGTGAAATTTGACTTAGAACTTACTTCTAAAATATGGAGTCAGACACTCAGTCTAGCTGGGTTAAGTTTGTTCTGGACAGAGTAAAGAGTAAGTCTAAAGACTCTATTGGATGTGTTTGTGGACAGAAGGGAGGTTAGTGGACCTGGGACGGCAGGGCAGAGAGACGCTGGGGGCCAGACTGGGAAGGGCCCCGCTGGCTATGGCTGGGATTTCACATTTTATTCTAGGGACCGTGGGAAGCCATTGGTGGGACATAAGCAGGGGCAGGACATGGTTTGACTGTATTTTTGTGGAGAACAATTTATAAGAGTTTGAGGGTAGAAGCAGGGAGACGAGACTAGGGGAAGATTAAAGAGTCCTGTTTTGGACAAGTTAGGTTGGAGTGGACCTTTGGTATCTTTGTTTTCTTCTTTACCAAAATGTAAATGAAATACTTTTAATGCTTAAAATGATGATAAACTTTGTTTTATCCCTCTCTCCCTACCACCTGTGACATCACCTTCTCCAGAGCCTCCCTCCGCCGGAGCCTCCTGTCTAATGCCGTGACTTGCCTCCCCACCTCCTTGTGCATCCAGTCCCCTACCCATAGCCCTTCTCACCTGCCGACACACTGTGTGATTTACTGATTTCTCCTGCTGACTGCCAGGCCCCTCTGCTAGGACCTGTCACTTCTGTTTGCAGGCAAAGTGCAGAGCCTTTGAGAGTTTGGATTGTCCCCTCTACCGCAGTGGTGTCATGTCTACTTGAAATGGCACAATTTTGAAAAGTAAAAACTAATGAATGTATGTAATTTGAAGCATAATTTTCCTTTGTCTCAATTTGTTTTTGACCTTTTTTTGGTTTATGGTTATTAAGACTTTTTCATAATTTCCCCTTTAAGGTATCATCTGGAATTTCTAAAGACTTCAGAGGTCTTTTTTTTGGATATTAACCTAGTGCTAGCAGTATTGAGAAATAAATTATGTGAGAAATTATTATTATTTTTTAAGATTTTATCTATTTATTTGAGAGAGAAAGAATGAGAGACAGAGAGCACAAGAGGGAAGAGGGTCAGAGGGAGAAGCAGACTCCCCGCCGAGCAGGGAGCCCGATGTGGGACTCGATCCCGGGACTCCAGGATCATGACCTGAGCCGAAGGCAGTCGCTTGACCAACTGAGCCACCCAGGCGCCCCGAAAAATTATTTTTTAATGTGTTTTTGAAACTAGTTGTAGTTGTGACAGAGATAGAAATACTCAGTTATCTGTCACAAACAATACAAATCCTATGAGCAAGAAGTGGTTTGGTGCTGTAGAATGCTCATGGGCCTGGCTGGGACCCCTAGGTGTGTCCAGCAATCACGGCCACTCCTGTGCGTGCACTGTCTGCCAAACACTGCTGAAAGCTCTCCAAACAGCATTTCGGATTCTTACGATACCTCTCAAGGTTACCATCAGCACATCCGGTTGATAGAGGAGAAAACAGAGCCAGAGAGAAGATCCTTGTCTGGGATCACACCGTTGGTGAGCAGCGCGGTGGACTCACACTGGCCTTGGTCTGACTCGAGACACGCTAGGCTGCTGCTGTCTGCCAGTGATTCCCTGTGCGCCCAGAGCCCTCTCGTCTTCTGCGTCTGTTTCCCACTTGTAAAACGAAGGGGTCAGAGTTAAGGGGTCTCCTGTGGAGACCATTACAATACTAGTCCGAAGGCTACAAGGTCCTCACGCCTGCTCTTCTGCCTACTAACTCCTCAGTTGAACGCACTTAGGGAGCACTTCCGTGCGCCCAGTGGCAGGGTCAGATGCCGTTAGACCACAGAAGTTCATAAAGCAGGCTGGACTGTGTTCCTCTCATAGCTACAGACTTCAGGCCCGTGCGACCAGGGCGCTGTGCTTGCACTGAACCTTGCCTGTCATTCTCTAACGCCAGAAGGGAGGTGCATCCTATCTGATTCCTTATAGAATGAAATGCCCTTTGGTCCTTCAAGGGCAGGAACTCCAGGGTTTTTGGCAGCATGGAAATATTGGCTGCGAACTAGAGCCAATATGGATTTAAAGAAATACTCCATTTTAATCAGCCAGTACTGATTTAAAGAAATACTCGGTTATAAACGATTTTGATATGAACAGAATCGTTTTGGAGGAGAGCCTGTGAGGGGCTCATTTAACCCAATACATTCTGAACCCTTGCCATCTCTACTTAGGGTAAGACAGTCTCTTAGAACCTACATCTTATCACCTGTAAAATCAGGATAGGGCCACCCTACTGAGACACTTAACAGAATATAAAACTATAAAACTGTAAACATGTGTGATATCCTCATGCTGCTGGAAATCCAATATGCTGTGTACTCTGTTCATTTTATACCTTCAGTGGTGCTTATTATTAATGTTCTTAATGGTGTTCTATTTTTAAATTTTTCTTTTTTTTATAAATTAAACTTAAAAAAATACATATGTATGAACTCTCCTGGCCATCTCAGTACTCCCTCTACCCAGATCCTTCTCACTTCTTACAAGGAAACCACCATTTTAAGTTTCTTGTATATTCTTCTTTCATTTCTTTATGCAAATACAAATATTTTTCTTATCCCTCCTTTCCTCCCCTAAAGGCACCATCCATCCATCATTCTTCGTATTTTTTCACTTGACAGTATATGCTTATTTTTTTTAAGATTTTATTTATTTATTTGATACAGAGAGAGAGAAAGAGACAGCAAGCACAAGCAGGGGGAACGGCAGGCAGGGGAGAAGCAGGCTCCCCGCTGAGCAGGGAGCCCGACATGGGACTCAATCCCAGGACCCGGGATCATGGCCTTAGCCGAAGGCAGCTGCTTAACCAACTGAGCCACCCAGGCGCCCCGACAGTATATTCTTATTTTTGTGAAAACTAAACCGTCTAAAATCTTGTGTGCTCGTAATTACTTGGTAGCATAAAGGGGTTTCCTTCCCTATCAGCTGGCATAATTACTTTTCAGAGAGTATACCTTTGGGAGAATTTTACTTCTGCTTGTGATTCTAAATGCTTTCTGACTAGCTCCAAAGAGGACAACCTGGCTCTGTTTTCAGAAGTCCCAGAGTTAATAAAGTAGCTCACAGCTCGGCCTTTGCGCGTGCAGAATATGTGTGTCTTAGCACACGCTCAGCCCTTGTGTCCTCAGTCTGCTAGCCCTGGGTGACTGTTAGCTTCAAAGTTTCCTTTTATCATTTGTCTTCCACGGGAACCAGTTACTTCACGAATAGGAACATTTAGTCACCAACCATTAAATTCTGAAAAAGCTGTTTGTTTTTGTGGTCAGTGTTTTTAATCTCCCTTACTTATAACCCTGCCAGACTTCCCTACCTCCTCCCTCCCCCCAGGAAAATAAACAGAAATCCAACTCACTTACTTTTAGCAAGCCATGCTTCTGGAATGAAATTCAGAAAGAATTTTGTTTCAGTAAAACAGCAAGTTTTGAAAGACTCCATGACTTCAGTAAAAATATAGTGAAAAATAAAAATCATATAGTAATTGAAGGACAGGAATAGTATTATGAAGGAGTAAAAATAGAGAAAATGGTTGGCACTGTCAGAGGATAAAGTTGACTTTTGCTCTTGATTTTGTGTGGTGGCTCAGGGCATGTGGCTTAGGACGTGTGGATCAGTAACTGCAGTGGAGACCCCTGCGGAGTGGCCGTTACTTGTTAAGTTGTGAGGCACGGTATATAAGGTCACTCCTCCCGCACTCCTCTTTTGAAATCTGAAGTTCAGTTTCCTTTGTGGAATTTCTTGAAAAGCACTTGTTTGGGACTGTTCATCTTGGGGTTGTGAGTTCAAGCCCCACATTGGCGGTAGAGATTACTTAAAAATAAAATCTTTAAAAAAAAGAAAAGCAGTTGTTTGAGAGGAAACTGATTGATAAGAGCGCATGTGCCATCTGAAAGTACTGGATGTCAGTTTTTCTGGACGGAAGCAAATTTTGTGAAACGAGTCTTGGAGGATGGTTTTGTCTTTCTTCATTCATCCACTTCACAGATCTTTACTGAGGGCTTCTTAGGTGCTAAATAGTGGGGAGAGAACTCTGTGCTTCCTGCCCTTGGCCTGTGCCCCCCTTTCGACTTCTTGTGTGGCATTCGAGGTATGAGCTTGGCACTTGGAGCGAGTGGGCTTGGGTTCACGGCCTGACTTGGCCCTTTATTTATCTTGCAACTTCAGGGACTTGAAACTGAGTCAACTTTTCACCTGCAAATGGGGAACTGTCACAATTATTCATGTGGACTAATGTGGGGGGAAACGTGCTTTCTGGGGCCCTTTGTCACACGCCTATAAGGTCCTGTATGGGGCTCTCTTCTGGATCCCTTGCACTGACTAGATGCTTTCTTCTCACCTGGAGTGAGAAGCATTAGGTGTGGAGTTTGGGAGTCATAGAAGTGATGATGATTTCTCTATCACATTTTCTCATTTTTTTCCCCATGGTGCTCTTGGCTGCGTTGTCTCATTTGAGTCATTAGGTTAGGAAGATATTCTTACTTAATGGATGAGGACTTCGTCGTTGTTGAAGTTATACAGTGGAAGGAGTGGGGCTAACCACTGACGCTGGGCCCAGTGGCCTGTCCGCTGCCCAGTACTGACCCTGGCACTGGAGGGTCCAGTTAGTGCATGAAGACCGTTTGATGAGAAGCAGTTAAGGAGGGCTAGTCTCCAAACCATAGTCTTGTTTTCAAATTTTTGCTTTTCCACTTAATGGCTGTGCATCCTTAAATAAGCAACTGAACTCTCTGTAATAGAGATTAAGAAGCTATAGTTAGGGGCGCCTGGGTGGCTCAGTGGGTTAAGCATCTGCCTTCGGCTCAGATCATGATCCTGGGGTCCTGGGATCAAGTCCCACATTGGGCTCCCTGCTCAGTGAGGAGTCTCCTTCTGCCTCTGCCCTGCCCTGCCCGCCTCCTGCCCCGCGCCCCGACTCATGCTCTCAATAAATAAAATCTTAAAAAAAAAGCTATAGTTAAAAGAACAACAGCAGGTATATGACTGTATGTAAACACTAAATAAACTGAGGAAGATTTAGGCTGGGGACTTGTTAACTAACCATTCACCATCAGGGAGAGAGGAGGAAAGGGGACCCACCCAGATCATCTCCTGACTAAAAGGAGCATAAGGGTGGGTGACAAAGCTGGGAAGCATTGCTTTGACTAAATTTTAGTTTTTACTTTTTTTCTGCTTTGATCTGTGCTAGGACATATGGTGAGGGGTAGTGTGTCACGTAGTTAGGAGCAGACGCTGGGCCCAGGCAGTTGGAGTTCAGATGCAGCAACCTCATGCTGGCTGCTGAACTGCTTTATGCCTCACTTATCTTACCTGTGGGAAAAAATGAGTTAAGACATATACAATTGAGTGTTACTTTTATTTTTATTTACTTATTAAAAGATTTATTTATTAGAGAGGGCATGCACACACACAAGAAGGGGGAGTGGCAGAGGGAACGTGAGACAAGCAGACTCCCTGCTGAGCGGGGGACCCCCCATCCCCCATGCAGGACTCAGTCCCAGGACTCAGTCTCCCTCCTGCCAGGAGGTGATCTGGGTGGGTCCCCTTTCCTCCTCTCTCCCTGATGGTGAATGGTTAGTTCACAAGTCCCCAGCCTAAATCTTCCTCAGTTTATTTAGTGTTTACATACAGTCATATACCTGAGCTGAAATCAAGAGTCAGACGCTCAACTGAGTGAGCCACTCAGGCGCCCCTACAATTGAGTTTTAAATCAGCACTTTACACATAGTAAGCAGTGATTATTTTAAAGCGGACTTTTGAGCAGTTTCATCTGCAAGAGAACATCTGGAGACACAGGAATAGAAATGATCCGATCAGAGTAATTAAAGGCTTTTACTTAACTTTGAGGTCTCAAGTAGGGCACAACAGTCAGCCTGAACCCGTGAAGAAGAATCTTAAACATAAGGTGGGTGTTTGTCCATTAGGGGAACTGGAGAACGAGGCTAGTAATGTGAGCAGTGAGGGGTATAACTCATTATGGTAGTGTTCTGTTTAATTTGCGAGAGAGCTCCAATGTTGGGCTCCCTCCTGCCAGGAGATATTAGGGACTCCTCTTTCGTTGACTGGCATAGCAGCCCAGTTGCTAAAAGTTCATCATGGATTTCTGGCTGGAGTTTTCATGTCTCTTTTGCTTTTCCACCTGAGGTGCTGGACAGGGTGTGGACGGTCTCTGCAGCATGATGTATGCCCTGTCCTTTGCCTGAGCTTAGCCATCAGTGTCAGCTTCTCCTGTTTAAAAGCTTGTCACTCTTTCCAGCAAAGACTACATTTTCTAAAGCTTTTCCCCCAGTTTTATTGAGGTATAATTGATAAAATTATAATATATTTAAAGGGTACAGTCTGATGATTTGATAAGCATATACACTGAAATGATTCTCACAATCAAGTTAACACGTTGATCACTTCTCATAACTACATTTTTTTTTTGTTTTAGGTGAGTCTGCCATTTATTTCATTGAGTGTGTCCTGATGATGCAGTTTGGTTCTGGGTGGAAACCTCACGGAGCCCTTCCAGAGAAGTTAGGATGTCGCTTGTAGTGGGTAGCCTACTGCAGGAACAGAGTCTCTTTTGAGTCCCTACTCTCCCAGGGCTTATTTACAAAAATGAGTTAGAGATTGAGTGTCCCCGTTCTCTGTGGGCCCATGGACTGGTGATGGAGCGAGTGTACACACAGATGTCTGGTGCTGTTTGGAAATGGCTGAAGAGAGGTCAGAGTAAAATACCTCAGAACACAGCAGGCCAAGCGCCGAGCTCAGGGGCTTGGGGACGCTTCATAGAGCAGGATATATTTAGATCTTGAGAATGAGCAGAGCTGAAAGATTGGGAAGAGAGAACAGTTCAGGTAGGGCATTAAAAGCTCCCTAAGCCCCTTTCCGCTGGGTGCCAGGCAGCAAGCGTGAAAGCAGGGACACTGACCTCTCACTCACTGTGCTGGCTCTGCTGCTCTCTCAAGGCTCAGTAGATGTTCGTTCATCAGGTGACTGCCACCTGCCCCGTGCACCTGGAAGCAACCACTTAGCTTTCCGGACAGCCCTCTGTGTTAGTTTCTTGGGACCGCCAGGACAAAGTATCATAGCCTGGGTGGCTCATACAACAGAAATTCATTGTGTCTCAGTTCTGGAGGCCAAAAATGCAAGACCACGGCGTCAGTAGGGTCGATTCCTTCTGAGGCCATGACGATGAGTCTGTTCCAGGCCTTTCTACCAGTTGCTGGTCACTTTCTGGTAATCGTTGGTGTTCCTTGGCTTGTAGATGCATCACCTCAGCTAACTTCTACCTTCATCTTCACATGGCCTTCTCCATGTATTTGTGTCTGTATCTAAATGCCCTCTTTTTTTTTTTTTTTAAAGATTTTATTTATTTATTTGACAGAGAGAGACACAGCGAGAGAGGGAACACAAACAGGGGGAGTGGGAGAGGGAGAAGCAGGCCTCCCGCTGATCAGGGAGCCCGATGCGGGGCTCGATCCTAGGACCCTGGGATCATGACTTGAGCCGAAGGCAGACGCTTTTAACAACTGAGCCACCCAGGTGCCCCTAAATGTTCTCTTTTTATAAGGACACCAGTCATATTGGATGAGGGGCCCATACTATTCCAGTATGACCTCGTTTTAACTAATTACGTCTTCAGTGATCCTGTTCCAAATAAGATGTATTTTGGGGGAACACAGTTCAACCCATAACACCCTCACTCTGCTCTTTCTGCCTGCCACCACCAGACACTTCTCCCTTGCTGATACATAAGTGGGTTTCTGTCATGGCAGCAAGACTATTTGATTACATTTATTTGTCTATCATCTATTCATTTTGCAACTTTTTTATCTCCAGTGCCTTGCACATAATGGGGAAGCAGTAGTGGAGATCTGTTAAGCACCAGGAGATAATAGAGGTAAAGGAAGGTAGTACAGAGGTCACTTCTCTTATTTTCCTACTGACTCCAAAGGCTGTCTGGAGTTGGGTATCAGGTGGCCAAGGACACCAGCAAAAACTACCACTTTTATGACTGTGAGCATTTTTGATACCTTCTGGTTTATTTTCTTTGGAGCAATAATTCATTATTACCTGGCAGTCATTATGGTTTCTGAGAAATGTTTTAAGAATATTTAGAAACCGACATGACCCTCTGGGTCTTCTAGCAGACACTTGATCCAGAGAATTTTGTTAATGTCCACTTCTTGTTTCAGCCTTTGGTTTGAGTGTTCTGCCTTTAGGGATTCAGAAGTAAATCAAGTGTATGGCTGGAATAGTTAGCCATTAGCAGAATGTCTGTGCTGGAAGGGAAATGTGAAGACAAATCAGCCCACAAGCTTTAGAATGAGCTCATAGATATTTTAGAGAAACGAAAATTTGTCTAGTTTCTGATCTAAGGTTTAGTTATGCATTGGGATGGATCATCCTGGGGTTAGAATAACTTTGGTAAGAAAGAATATTCCAGGGCACACTTTGTTATTTCCAGATCAGTAAATAACATACAAGGAAGGCACAGTGGTGTCTCGTGGGACATTAGACAAGGGATGTTAATCTTAAAATATCCTTTCATCCCATTATCAGTGGCTTCTGTGTGAAAGAACTTGCTGAAATGTGTTCATCCGAAGGCAGGCAGGGACCAGCTTATGTAAGGTCTTGAGGTGCTTTATTCTAAGAACAGGGAGAATTATGGAGCCTTTCAGACAGTACAGAATAGACAGAATACTGTGGTGAATTCTGCTTTATCCTTCATCTGGTTTCAACATTATTAGTGCGTGGCCCGTCTGGTTTGTTTTGTGTAATCCGTACTCCCCCCTCGCCACCCCGAGAAGCTTTAGGTAATTTATTATTTCATCTATAAGTATTTCTGCATGTATCTTATATATCTAACTATAATAATATCACACCTAAAACTTTTTATTTATTTATTTATTTATTTATTTTAGATTTTATTTATTTATTTGACAGAGAGAGAGAGACAGCAAGAGAGGGAACACAAGCCGAGGGAGAAGCAGGCTTCCCGCAGAGCAGGGAGCCCGATGTGGGACTCGATCCCAGGACTCCAGGATCATGACCTGAGCCGAAGGCAGTCGCTTAACCAACTGAGCCACCCAGGCGCCCCACACCTAAAACTTTTAATAATAATTCCTTAATGCCATCCAGGTCTGGTTGGTGTTCACATGTCTGTCTCAAATGTCATTTTTAGATTTAGATCAGGACTCAGCCACAGTCCTTTTATTAGCCATCAGGTTTTAAGCAGGGGAGTGAGTGCTGACATCAGGCATAATCTTGAAACTCCCTGGTCTCTCTGGGGGAATGGGTTGGTGAGGGGGTTGTTGGGAGACAAGGAATAGAGAAACTAATGAGGAGGCTGTTGTGTGTCCAGGAGGGACATGGGCAGGGTGGATGTGAGATGTCACGTGGACAGGCCAAGCTCAGTTGTCAGGGTTCATCCAGACCTTTGGGTTCTGTTGAGTGTGTGTGTGTTTATTTGAAAGGATTGTTCCCAAGGTTCCTTTGATTTAGGTAGCAACATACTAAGATTAGTGAAATCTTAAAATTTTTACATCGGTAAAATTATAGCAGCTTGATCGAGATAGAGAAACACTGATCCACACATCTCTAATCAGTTTATTCAGCTTTAGTACAGCTCATTTGCCATTGTATCATCTTGTCTGTGTCGTCATAATTATAGTAGTGATAAGATTACAGAATAGAATAGGAAATTTTATAGTTTTTCACTTAAATGTTATAATCTCTTATGTATGTTATGCCAAAGATCTTTATAACTTCAAAATATTGCATTAAGCAAATTTTAGTATTTGATTTTGTGACCAGTAGTGTACTGTTAGACGTTTACAACTAGTGGGCTTGTTACTACCTTTCAGATTATTATATTATTAAAGATTTATTAGAGAGGGAGTGAGTGAGCATGGGGGGATGGGGAGAGCGGGAGAGAGAATCTCTAGCAGACTCCCTGCTGAGGGTGGAGCCTGAATCAGGGCTCAGTCTCACAACCCCTAGATCATGACCTGAGCTGAAATCAAGAGTTGGGGGGCGCCTGGGCGGCTCAGTCGGTGAAGTGTCTGCCTTTGGCTCAGGTCGTGATCCCACGGTCCTGGGATCGAGTCGTGCATTGGGCTCCCTGCTCCGCGGGAAGCCTGCTTCTCCCTCTCCCTCTGCCGCTCCCCCTGCTTGTGCTCTCTCTCTGTGTCAAATAAATAAATAAAATCTTAAAAAAATATATATAGAAAAGTCAAGAGTTGGATGCCTGACTGCACCACCCAGGTGCCCCAATACCTTTTAAATTATTTTAAAATACTCTAATGTTGCCAGAATTTTTTTTTACATCTGTATTTTCCCATTTCTTTTTAAAAAAATTTGGATTAAGTAATAACTTATTTGTAGAGATCTTTCTAGAAAAACTTGCTGTCTTAACATGCTCTTAAAAACTAGGTTAATGAAAGTTGAAGGCGTAATTGACAAAAAACTAAGTACAGGTGTGTGCTATAAAAATGGAATGATGTTTTTTTCTTGATTACTGGGCTCAGAATATGTGTACTTTAAGTTTAGAGACTTCCTTGTTGAGGGAAGGAACACATGCGTATCTAGTCTGCAGTCTTCATCTCACCCTGTTCGCACGGCAGCTGTCATAAAAAGAGCCGTCTCTGCCTTATCTCATTTTTCAGAGATTCTGTGTGTCAGCTCTGGGACAAGAAATGGCTACCATTGCCTCTTCATTGTTGCCCGGGCGCTCATTCACTGGTGAAAATAGCTTCAGATGGGGGCTCATTTTGTGACAGAGAAATAACAATGCTGTATATTCTTCTCCTTTTCTTGTTTTTCAGACACTGAAGTAGAACCTTTGTGTCATTGGCTCAGAATGTTCAGCTTCTTTTACATCTGATGAAGAAATGTCAGACAACCATTGTTTTGTTCTTTGTGTCAATCTTTTAGAACAAACTACATTAAAGTGAACAGATTAAACTAAAAATTTAAAGGATACATTTAGAGAAGAGTAAGTTTTAAGGACTACATTCAGGTCCTTGGTTTATTTATTCTGCGTTGACTTTTAGTCCCTGATGTTTTCATACTTCGTCTTTGAGTCCTTGAAATAGTGCCACTTTAAGCATACTGTTATTTCTGTCATATCTTTAGGTTTCAGAAGAGCAATATCCTAATTGATTTGTCTTAAAAAAGGGGGGGTTTCCTCCAACTGATTCTTTGGCTGTTGTTACCATAAGATATTTTTGTATAAACTCTTCTTTAAAGCCTTGCTATTCCCGTTTGTGGTCCAGGTTCAGTGACATTGGTAAGACTTGGGAGCCCGAGAGACCTGCAGAATCTCAGGCCCTTGATTTCATCCCTTCTCATCCCTTTGGGGCCATTGTTCCCTGCATTGCAGCTTCTGCCCCAGCCGCTGTCCTCCTCACCACTTACAGTATGGCTTCGAGGTGAAGAACAAAAGTGCTGCCGCCAGATGGCCAGCAGTTTGAGCCCTAGCCCTGCTGCTTCCTAGCTGACTGACCTGAGTCCCCTCATGTGTCAAGTGAGGACAACAGTAGTGGATCCACACACAGGGACGGCAGAGGGTCGGGACACGTGAGAGCCGATGGCTTCTCCCTCCCCTCATCACCAGCCTTTCAGCACTCTGTTGCAGTGTAACCAGCCGGCCGGGGCCTTCCCAGCTTAAAGTCATTATCTTCTTATTCATGTCTCATGATTTTGTGCGTCAGGAACGTGGGCAGCCTTAGCTGCTCGGCTCTTGTGTTCTTTGTGGTGTCCGCTGAGGCCGCGTGATGGTTTTCATGTTGTTTTTTTTTTTTTTTTAATTGTGATTGTAATGATTAAGTTATGAGTTCTTTATACATTCTGGATGTAGATCTCTTCAAAGATACATGCTTTTCAAATACTTCCATTCTGTAGCTGTCTCTTTACTTATGTGTCCTTTAAGCACAGACATTTTTAATTTTGAGGAAGTGCAATTTATCTTTTCTTTTTCTTCCTGTTGCTTGTCCTCTTGATGTCACATAAAACTGTGCCTGACCCGAAGTCTCGTAGATTGACTCCTGTGTCTTCTTCTAAGAATTTTATAGATTTTGCTGTTCTGTTTAGGCCTGTGCCCCATCTGGAATGAATTTTTATGTGCCGTGTAAAGAAAGGGCACTGATTCCGTTCGAGTTGCTCATTTAATCAACTCTTTAAAATCTCTTCCTTGCTCACACTGTATGGCCTGAGGAACTTGTCGTCCACCCACCATTACAACTCTGCGTGTGGCTCCTGAGTCTCTCTCACCTTGTCTCTTCATCCTTCCCTTCTTGTTCTTAATTGATTCAAAAAGTGTTTATTTGTATACTGCTAAGTGTGGGGCACTGCCCCAGGTGCTGGTTCTGCTCCTTCTCCCTCCCTGTTCTGCTAACCAGCTTCTCTCCTCTCCGGCCTTAGCTGCGGCCTCTGTGCTGATCACTTCTGAACCGACCCCCTTCCCTTCTCACTGAGTCCGTGAGCCCAGCTTCCCCAAGGTGAGCACAGTGTCTGATCACTTTTTGTGCCTGGCCCAGTGGCGAGATGTAACAGATGCTCAGTATATACTTCGCATATGTAGTTAGAGCTGTCAGCAATAGAAATGAAACTCTGTATGCTTAGTGAAGGATGCTCTAGAGATTTAGTAGTTAAAGATGAATATAATTTAGTATTTGAACATCATTTCAAATAAAAGAGTGGGATTAAAAAGAGTGTAAGTAGCCATAATAACAGACCTTTAAATTTGAATCATTTGGGCATCTTTTAGGTTAGTCACAAATTAGGGCGTGTTGACATTTTCAGTACCTGCTGTTCTTTCAACTGAAAAGGATCTGATGAGGAGCATTTCCTGTCTGCATGAATACAGATGTGGGAGCAGCTGCTTTCTTTTTTTTTTTTTTTTTAAAGATTTTGTTTATTTATTTGACAGTGAGAGAGGAACACAAGCAGGGGGAGTGGGAGAGGGAGAAGCAGGCTTCCCGCAGAGCGGGGAGCCTGATGCAGGGCTTGATCCCAGGACCCTGGGATCATGACCTGAGCCGAAGGCAGACGCTTAACGACTGAGCCACCCACGTGCCCCGGGAGCAGCAGCTTTCTTACTGATCTGCTTGGAGAATCCTTTGCAGAATCACTACTGACACATTTTTGGGAAAATAACATAAATCAGATTTCTCCAGAAATGAATTGTGTTGCTGTTGGTAGGTCCTGTCTGTCTGGGATAGCATCATGACTTAAACTATCTTGTCAAAATTCAGTACTTTGGGGCGCCTGGATGGCTCAGTCGGTTAAGCGCCTGCCTTCGGCTCAGGTCATGATCCCGGGGTCCTGGGATCGAGTCCCACGTGGGGCTCCCTGCTCAGCGGAGAGCCTGGTTCTCCTTCGGCCTCTGCCACCTCCCCTGCTCGTGTCTTCTCTCTCTCTGACAAATAAATAAATAAAATTTTTTAAAAAAATTTCAGTACCTAGTTCTTTTTCAGTTTGACAGAGGACATAAAAGCTTTGTGAGCTTGTTCTCCTGTTGTCTGCCCAAGAACAATGGTGAGGATGAAAAATGCCATTGGTCAGTAGAAGGATGGGAGATGGCTGATGAGCCATGTGCCTCCGAGGTCACAAAGAAGCCTCGCACGTCATGGCTCTGACTAGTCGCTCATAATGTTCTCATGCTGAAGATTGTGTGTGTCAGGCTGATGTGCTTGTGATGAAATGCTATTGGACATTGATTCAAACACAAGGCTTTCTTGTATTTTGATTCTGTAGGAACCAAGAAAGAGTGTGCAATGAATGGTGACACTCGGGCCGCCGTGGTGACCTCACCACCCCCGACCACAGCCCCTCACAAGGAGCGGTACTTCGACAGGGTGGACGAGAACAATCCAGAGTATTTGCGAGAGAGGAACATGGCACCGGACCTTCGCCAGGACTTCAATATGATGGAGCAGAAGAAGCGGGTGTCCATGATCCTGCAGAGTCCTGTAAGAGAAACCTTCTGTCTGTACAGGGGTCTTCCTCCTTCTCTGATACTTCAGCTCTTAGCTCTCTTGTGTGTGCCAGAGTTCCTGCATTCCCACCTTGGAAGTCCCGCCTCTTGTGTATGTGCATGGGAAGAATGCTGTTCAGTTCAAGTTATCAGGCAGAATAAATGAGAGATCTTCAGTGTCATAAAGGAGAGGAGGTGCTTGCTTCTCCTTTTTTACCCTCTTACTACTTCTCCAGAGAGTCTCTTTATTTTGGGACCCTTTAAAAATAACTCTTCCCTCCAGACTGACTCGCTTGGTGCCAGGCACTTAGTAGGTGCTAACAGGACCTCATTGATTGGTTTTACCTTTAGTGACACCAGCACTTCTTTTTTTTTTTTAAGATTTTGTTTATTCATTTGAGAGAGAGAGACAGAGAGAGCATGAGCAGGGGGAGGGGCAGAGGCAGAGGGAGAAGCACACTCCGCACTGAGCAGGGAGCCCGACGTGGGGCTCGATTCCAGGACTGTGGGATCACGATCGACCTGAGCCGAAGGCAGATGCTGAACAACTGAGCCCCCCAGGCGCCTGTGACACGAGCACTTAAGCCACGAGCATGCCCGCTGTCTTCTGTTTGCGTCCTGACGTAAAGGAGTTCTGTCTCCATCGCTCCTCATGTTGGTGCTGCTGCCCTTGGATGTGCTTTATTCTTTTTTTCCCTTCTAATCTTGTTTTGTTCCCTTAAAAACTTCGGGGTGTCATTTGGCAGATATTCATTGAATTTATTTATTTATTTATTTTTTAAGATTTATTTATTTTGAGAGAGTGCGAGAGAGAGTACACGAAAGGGGGGAGGGTTAGAGGGAGAAGCAGGCTCCTCGCTGAGCAGGGAGCCCGATGCGGGACTCGATCCCGGGACTCCAGGATCATGACCTGAGCCAAAGGCAGTCGCTTAACCGACTGAGCCACCCAGGCGCCCTCATTGAATTTTTTTTAATGTTTGATTATCTTTTATACGCTGTTCAGAGAACCTGGAGAGTTAGCAGTGAACAGGACACATAAGCCCTCTGACTCTAATAGGTTTTGTTTGGTTATTATTACTCTGCACATTGTGGCAGTATAACTTAGGAGGAATGTATGCAGATCTTAGGTGTACAGCTTGGTGAATTCCGACATGTGTATAACACCTGTGTAAGCACCTGGGCCAAGTCTCAGACTTACACCCTCCTCGAAGGAGGTGTAACAAGAAACAACAAACAGAAGCTCAGTGCAGGAAGCAGTGGGGTGATTAGATTGAGTGGTGGTGGAACCGGCCTCTCTGAGGAAGGGAGGTTTCACCTGAACCTGAATGAGCAGAGGAAGGAGCCGGCCCTGCAGGGATGGGGGGAGCAGTGTTCCAGTTGAGGGGCAGCTAGTGAAATCCCTAGTTTAAGGATGAGCTGGATGGGCTTGGAGAGTCAGAAGGCACCAGTGTGGTCTGAGCACAGGAGGCGTCAGGGAGGGGGCAGGTCCTGGAAGGCTCTGTAGACTCGGGTCAGGAGTTTGTTTTGCATTCAGAGTAAAGTCATCAGGGGGCTGCAGACAGGAATAGTGCTATTCAGTTTTATTTTATTTTCTTAGAGCGTGTGAGCAGAGGGTAGGGGTGGGGGGCGCAGCGTGAGCAAGAGAATCTTAAGCAGGCTCCACACCCAGCTGGAGCCAGACTTGGGGCTCAGTCTCACGACCCTGAGATCATGACCTGAGCTGAAATCAAGAGTCAGATGTTTAACTTACTGAGCCACCCAGGTGCCCCTGGCGCGATTTAGTTTTTAAAGAACTCATTCTGGGTTTGGTGTAGAAAGAGTATTGTAGGGATGCCTGGCTGGCTCGGTCTGTAGAGTATGTGACTGTTAATCTCAGGGTTGTGAGTTCAAGCCCCACTTTGGGTGTGGAGCCTACTTAAAAAAAAAAAAAAAGAAAAGAAAGAAAAAGTACTGTATGGGGCAAGAGAGAAAGCTGTCTTCCAAGCAGGAGGTTGCAGTAAAATTCTGAATTTTATTTTGAGGGTAGGATCGGTAGAACTTGCTGATGGGTGGCAAGGAAGAGGTAAGAGGAAAGAAAGAAATCAGGGAACGTCTAGAGTTTTGGCTTGAGCAGTTTCCTATGTAAAAGCCACAGGAAACGAAGTAAACATCCCTGGGGCTAGAGTGCAGAAAGTCAGCTTACGGCACCTAGTGTGTGTGGGTGCTGTACAGGCCCCCATCCACAGGTCGTCTAGGACACACATAGCATCAGTGGTCACGGATCTGAATGATAAGCTGAAAGACCAGAAAGCCTGGGATTGCTTCCTAGTAAGGTACTGGTGCTGGATTCTTGGTTTTAGGAGCCTAAGAGTTGAGCCATTGCAGGCAGTGAGAAAGCCCACCCTGTGGGCACAGATGCTGATGGTTGGAAAGATGCTGGAGGGAGCTTGAGAGAGTTTTCTTCAGGCTGATCCTCTGTTCTCAGGGAATCGTAAGTGGGGTCACCTGCTGAGAACGGGCCCAGGGAGGTGTGAGGAGAGAGAAAGTGTGAGAGTGGCTGAGGGGATGGACTGTCCTTGGGTTAGTGTGAAGGGCACACTCAGGTTAGGGTCATGAATTTATAGTGAGATGACACAGCATGGTCTCCTCGTCCCCCTTCCCCCTGCTGCAGCCACTTTCAGCCGCATGAGTAGAAAGAGTGAAGGGTTGAATTTAACCAGGGTTGGGGGTTTTGCCAGGTGAAATGGTAGAGAGTTGCAGGTGTGAGCAAGGGAATGATTATAATGTTAAACCAAGGCTTTAAGCTGGGTGGGGGAGGTCAGGACGCAGGTAAGGTAAGGGGTGGTGGACAGGTGTTGGGGTCACGATGGAGTTGA
This sequence comes from Callorhinus ursinus, assembly GCF_003265705.2. Classification (NCBI taxonomy): domain Eukaryota; kingdom Metazoa; phylum Chordata; class Mammalia; order Carnivora; family Otariidae; genus Callorhinus; species Callorhinus ursinus. The sequence continues at coordinate 1,920,369 of NW_027397066.1, forward strand.
AGAAGTCGTGAGCTGGATGCTAGGAGGGGGTGTTTGGGGAACCCATGCTTGGGGCACAGTTTACTAGGCAAGAGCATGTCCAGGACATGCTCATGCACGTGGGATGCCCGGGTGAGTTGGAGGACAGGGTCATTGGAGGCGAGGCAGGCAGTTCGCTGAGAGATGAGGGTGTGGCTGTTGAGCCATCGGGAGTTGGCATCAAGGTAGCACACAGGGTCACTGGCCGGTGGCTCCAGACCCTCGGTGGCCACTGCTATACTCAGCTCCTTACTCAGCACATGTAGGTCGTCAGGGATGCTGTGGGTACGGAGGGCTTCTTACACCCTGGTTTTCTTTTTGCGTGTTACATGCTAAGCTTTACGTTCTGTGATGGCAAGGACCATTTTTTCTAGCTGCGTGTGTCTTTGGTGCCTAGAACAGCACCTCATACTTACGTACGTGTGCTGAGTTGTGGTGTGGTGTACATACATGGTACATGCATGTTAAATTGAGCTTCCCATAGGTACATCTGTAGCTTTGGAAACCGTGGAAATAGATGGTTTGATTTTTCAGATTGAGGGCCCCTGAGGATGGGGCTCGTTTTATGCAACTGTTGCATCCTGTGTGCCTAGCGTGCTCTTTGACCTTCAGTGGGGCTCTCTGCATCTGTCTGTACCCCTTTATCCTGTGTCTGCATATCTGTCTGTATCATTGCCTTTGGTGTTGGTAACAAAGATGGCTGAGTAACTGTTTTGTTGATTGACTTCTTCTTGGCAGTCAAAGCCCCTGTCATCTTTCTCCTCCCTCCTTGACTCCCACAGAATAATGATCTGTGACATTTGTCATATGGTAAATGGGCTCCTCCGGCAGCTCTCGTTCCTTACGTTCTTTTACACCATTGTATTAAATGTCATACGTGTGTTGCTTCCTACAAGTGATAGCTATGCTTGGACTGTCCCTGGGCATTATATCTTTTCAGCTTTTCATTCAAGCAGTGAAAAACTAGCAGTTTAATATAGAATCATCCAGAAACCCTCAGAGTGTTTATAATTAGATGTGGACGTTCATTCAGTGAGCTCACACTTTCATATTAAATAGTATTTATTTGGTAAGATATTTCTTTATAGGATATGTGAAAAATTACTTCCATGCGGTTTGGGAAAGCAACGCTATAAATTAACTTCTGTTGTTTCAGTAGTGACTTTATATTAAATTACCATCAACCCAACTTAATCCTTTTGCCTAATTTAGGATCTTTTTAAAAAAATTAGGATTATTTGATAAAGGATGATTGTTTTAGGATCTCTTTTTCAACTTTTAAAAAGTAACTAAGAGAATCTATTTTAAAAAAACTATTTTGAAGAAAAGAACATGAAAATTGCTAATAATTCCATCACTAAGATAATTATAGTGAACATTTGGATGTATTTACTTTAGTCTTCTATGTTTAGGTACGTATTCACTCTTACAAAACACTGATTCTGTTGATTTCGAACCGTTTCACAATCAAAAATATACTAAGAGCAATTTTATGTCATTTAGTTTTTCTCAGCCTTTCATGTTGACCGTGTGCATAGAATTCCATCGTAAGGTGGATCCGTGTGTGTGTAATCAGTTTTCCACAGTTTCATATGTCGACTGTTACCTGCTTTCCCTTTTGTCAGTCCTGCTGGAATGAACATCCATATGAATTCATCTTTTAACATATCCCTGATTATTTCTTTCGGAAAGATCATTAGCGATAGAATGTTCAGATTTTTAAGCTTTTGTATTGTTTACATTACTTTCTAGAAATAATGTAGCAGTTGATGCTCCAAGTAGTAATATATGAGAATATCCATTTACTTTTCTAGCCCTGGATGAAAACAAACAAAAAGGCAGTCTGTGTGATAGTTACCTCTGTCTTCCCAAGGCGTGGAGGGGAAGTAGCATCTCACTGTTTTAATTTGCCTTTTATTAGGCTTTCTGTGAAGAGTTGGAATCAATGATACAGGAACAATTTAAGAAGGGGAAGAACCCCACAGGCCTGTTGGCACTACAGCAAATCGCAGACTTCATGACCGCGAACGTACCGAACGTCTATCCCGCAGCTCCACAAGGGGGGATGGCGGCCTTGAACATGAGTGAGTAGTTCCTGACTTTGTGTACACATTCCGTCATTTTGTAGGCTTACATTTCCTGTTCTCGTGTGAAATAGATAGTTTACATTGTAATACATAGAATTGAGTTTTTTGAAAATTAATGTTTAGTTATAGTGAAAGGCTGTAAGTCTGAAAATGTCTTCAGTGTAGAGGGCTCCCTTTTAAAAAATTTTTAATTTTTTCTTAAAGATTTTATTTGAGAGAGAGCATGCGCACAGAGGGAGAGAGGGAGCGGGAGAAGCAACTTCCTGCTGAGCAGGGAGCCCGACACGGGACTTGATCCCGGGATCCTGGGATCATGACCTGAGCCGGAGGCTGACACTTCACCCACTGAGCCAGACGCGCCGAGATGGCTCCCTTTTTTATGAGCCAACAAGACTGTTTTTTCTCAGGCCGATGACTTTTTGTATGGCTTCTCAGACCCTTTGTGAACTAAAATTAATCAGAAACAGTGCTTGTGGAGTAGCACATTAATTTTGCCTGTACTTATTTCAGCCAGGCCAGCATCTGTCTACCATTCCTTACTGCTGCTTGCAAGTGGGTGAGAAACATAGAATTTCCAAAAGCAAGCCGGGGGGAGAATGTTGGATGGGTGAACATGAGCAGATAATGGTTAGCTGTGCAGAGGTGGAGGAGCTTTGCCATGGCTGTTGAATTTGTAAATGTTAACATGACAGGGTGAACCCAGGGTAGCCGCTCTGACCTACTGTGTACTGTGTCCTGGACTGATACCTGACAGTTGCAGTTGGATAGTCAGCTTCTGATGGGCCAGCATATGCCAGTGGTTTCTGTTAGGTCACCAGGCATTTGCTATTTCCCTGTCAGTTCCATGGTATTCTTAGAAGTTGACTGAGACCCACCAGAGTGATGCATTGTTAATGTCCAGCAAGTGATGAAGAATAACGTTTCATTTACTAGCTCAAACTTTTACTCTCAAGTCAAACTGTAATCAGGTTTTCTTATGTTCACACGATTCTTAATGGATTCCAGTGCTGTTTTGTATGAATTAGATAACAGGATGATGTAATGTATTTACTTGCATATTGTCTTCTAATTAGAGAAAAGGAAATTTTATGGCAGTAATGCCACACCAAAAAAAGAGGAAGATATCTAAATTTAATTATATCTAATAGTATGTTTCTTCAAGATACAAATTTTAAAAACAAATTATTACAACCTTTGTTGTAAAATATATATAGATGGCATAGAACAAATGATATGTAACTTGCCAATGATATTAAGGTGTACACCTTCATAACTCCCACCCAGGTTAAGAAAGAAATTAAGGGTATTGATTGCTTGCTTCTCCCCTGTCATCCTCTCGGAAGGAAATGCTATCTTTTCAAAAGATTTTATTTTACTTTAAAAATTTATTTTTTATTTTTATTTATTTTTTAAAAAAGATTTTCTTTATTCATTTGACAGAAGGAGACACAGTGAGAGGGAGCACAAGCAGGGGGAGTGGGAGAGGGAGAAGCAGGCTTCCTGCTGAGCGGGGAGCCTGATGCAGGGCTCGATCCCAGGACCCCGGGATCATGACCTGTGCCGAAGGCGGACACGTAACCGACTGAGCCACCCAGTCGCCCCAAATTTATTTATTTTTAATAGATTTTATTTATTTATTAGAGAGCATGAGCAGGTGGAGGGGCAGAGGGAGAAGCAGGCTCCCCACTGAGCAGGGAGCCCGACAATGCGGGGCTCGATCCCAGGACTGTGAGATCATCACCTGAGCTGAAGTCAGATGCTTAATGGACTCAGCCACCCAGGCGTTGTTAGCAGCCATTGATACACAATACGTAGATCCATTAATTTTATTTTTAAGTAATCTCTACACCCAACGTGGGGTTCAAACTCACAACCTGGAGATCAAGAGTTACACGTTGCACCAACTGAACCAGCTAGGCATCCCAGGAACCTCCATCTTGTAACTACTGCCTTGCTTTTCTTCATGGTTTCGTTACCCAAATGGTCATCCCTAAATATTAGGGTTTAGTTTTTGTCTTTTTTTAGTACTATCTCTTTAGCCTTTTCCAGGCTATAGTTTAACCCTTTATCTCTCTTTTTTTCCCCTCCTTACATTTTCTCTTCTTCTTTTTTTTTTTTTTAACATTTATTTATTTTTAGAGAGGGGCGGGTACGCATGTGGGGACAGGGGGAAAGGCAGAGGGAGGAGGAGGGAGAGGGAGGAGGAGGGAGAGAATCTCAAGCAGACTCCCTGCTGAGCACAGAGCCTAATGTAGGGCTTAGTCTCACCACCCGGAGATCATGACCTGAGCTGAAACCTAGAGTCCAAGGCCCAACCGAGTAAGCCACCCAGGCGCCCCAAACCCATTTTCTTTAAAGTTAATGTGTAAGGAGGAGGAGTGCCTGGGTGGCTAGGTCAATTGAATGTTTGACTCTTGATTTCGGCTCAGGTCATGATCTCAGAACTGTGAGATTGAGCCCGGCATCATCGGGCTCCTTGCTCAGTGAGGAGATGCTTGGGACTCTCTCTCCCTCTGCCCCTCCCCCCTCTCACACTTGCTGTCTCTCTCTCTCTCTCTCTCTCTGTCTCTCAAATAAATAAATAAATCTTAAAAAAAAAATAAAGAGGGACTCCTGGGTGGCTTAGTCGATTAAATGTCTGCCTTCAGCTCAGGTCATGATCCCAGAGTCCTGGGATCAAGTCCTGCTTCGGGCTCCTTGCTCAGCGGGGAGCCTGCTTCTCCCTCTGCCTGCTGCTCCCCCTGCTTGTGTTCTTTCTCTTATCTCTCTGACAAAAAAATAAATAAAATCTTTAAAAAAAAATAAAACGGGTTTGTTGACCTGTAGAATTTGCTATGGTCTGAATTTTGCTGATTCCATCTCCATGGTACTGCTAATATGTTCTTTTGTCTTCTGTATTTACAGTAAGTTGGTAGTTGGATCTAGATGCTTGATTGTGTTTGGATTCAGTTTTTTGGCAAAGCCTCTTTGTAGGTGGTTCTGTGTTCTGTCAGTAGGTACATAGTCTGGTTGTTCTTTTTGCATTCTTAGCAGCCATTGATGCTCAATATGTAGGTCCATTAACTTAATAAAGGGTCCAAGATGGTGATGTTTTAATGCTATCATTCCTCCTTTGTATTTATTAACTAGAATATTTCTATAAAGAGAAACTTCCCTGGAAATGGGGCATAGCTGGAAAGGGGCCACCCCCTTCCCTATCACTCATTGCATGTTCGAGGGGAACCTCCCAGCTGAGCAGGGAGCCCGTTTCTCCTCTCCCTCTGCCCCTCCCCCCGCTAGTGTGCACTCTCTCTCTCTTGCTTTCCCTCTCTTTCTCAAATAAATAAATAAAACCTTAAAAAAAAATCAGGTATGCACACAAGAAAAGGAGCTTCCTCTCAACTTTTTTTGGTTACCCAGTGGTACGGTTTATATATACCCTTTTCAAAATAAGTTGGTTTCCTGTCATTGTTTCTAAGATGACCAATTATTATTTTTTAGTATTATTTTGGACTCATAGATTTCAGTATATTTAATGTGTTCAGTTATCCTTTCTGATTAGTGGAAGTCCCTCCAAGTTGACTCCTGAGCCTACTAGTCTTTGACTTTCCAAGCCATCCCCTGTGAAGAGATGTTCTAGGCTGTCACTGAGTATATTTCCTGCCCCAGGTCTGGAATCGGCCATTTCAAAAAGAAATCTTTATTTGTTTTTGTGGGAAATGGAAATTAGTCTGGGTACTAGGGAATACTCATTGCTACTGGGTTAGTCATTCTTTCTAGGCCTTTTTAGTGGATAGAACTAGGAAATATATTACCTTGTGAATTATATGGCGTATTGTTGGCACATTGGAATTTTAAGTATATAGTGGAATTATACTCATAATTCCAATTAAAATTCAGTACTAAGGGGTTTTTACCTGATCTCTTCTAACATTTACATTCCTCTCTTCCACAATAAGAATTCTGGTTTTTAAGGACAACGGGAATAACAAAACCAGAATATTACATAATCACTCATTTGTTTTTCCCATACATCACACACAGTAGCAATAGTCTACCAATAATGTGTTCTCTCTTCATGATTGAAAATAGTTACATTATATGTTGTCAGAGCATATAACCATTACACAGTATGACCTCCCTCTTATAACACTCATTTAGTATTATAATTAATAATTTCATTCTGTAATAAATATATATTTAATGCTCAGCACCATCCTCGTATCAGTGTACCCCTAGTCATTTTGGTTGTCTGAAGTGCCTTTTGTAGCCTTCTCAGTAAATGCTTGTGGAAACAATACTCTGAGTTCTTGCATGCTGTGGCCTTTATGTGGCAATGTGAATTTGGTTTGGTTAGTTAGACCCTAGACTCACATTTCCTATTTCATGTATTTTAAAGAGATAATTAATTTTCTTCTGGCTCAAAGCATTGCTATTAAAATTGAAGATAATTTTTCCGTGTAGGTGACTTGGTCTCTTTTCCTGGATGTTCAGAGTACTTTGCTTTTTCTTTAGAGACCAGCAGTTTTACCAGAATATGTCTTAGCATCAGTCATCCTGGTTAATTTTCTCAGATGACATGCTCTTCCAGGTCTTTTGTGTTATAGCAACATTGAATTGGCTTTTAGTGTTTATCCTGCCCCCCTTTGTTTCCTACTGCCCTAACGCTGTTGTGTGCGTGTTGGAGTTTCTTTGTCTTTAACTGTCGCTTGTTCTCAAGTTCAGTTTATTGCTTCATTTCTTTATGATTTAAAAAAAAAATTCTCCAGCCATCAAAAGGAATGAGATCTTGCCATTTGCAACGACGTGGATGGAACTGGAGGGTGTTATGCTTAGTGAAATAAGTCAGTCAGAGAAAGACATGTACCACATGACCTCACTGATATGAGGAATTCTTAATCTCAGGAAACAAACTGAGTGTTACTGGAGTGGTTGGGGGTGGGAGGGATGGGGTGGCTGGGTGATAGACATTAGGGAGGGTATGTGCTATGGTGAGCGCTGTGAATTGTGCAAGACTGTTGAATCACAGATCTGTACTTCTGAAACAACGCAACATATTTTAAGAAAAAAGAAAAAAGAAGAAGATAACAGGAGAGGAAGAAAAGGGGAGTATGTCAGAGGGGGAGACGAACCATGAGAGATGATGGACTCTGAAAAACAAACTGAGGGTTCTAGAGGGGAGGGGGTAGGGGGATGGGTTAGCCTGGTGATGGGTATTGAGGAGGGCACGTTCTGCATGGAGCACTGGGTGTTATGAACAAACAATCATGGAACACTGCACCAAAAACTAATGATGTAATACGTGGTGATTAACATAACAATAAAAAATTAAAAAAAGAAAAAAAATTCTCCTTTTCACATTCTTTTCTCCTACTTTGAGTTTAGTATTTATTTTTAAAATTATATTTTCATTTATATCTAATTCCTTTTATGTTCTAGCCCTCATTTCTGAGTTTTTCCAATTATATTAAATGTTTTTCCCTATCTTTTATTATTTTCTTAATACCTTTCTTTACCATGTTATGAAATAACAGGTTATAGTTTTCATCTGTTTTGTGGACATGTCTTTCTATCTGAAGGGATGTGATTCTGTTCTTTTTTCTTGATATAATTTTTGTATGGTATTTGATCATGATATTTTTCTGTTCTTTTTTTAAAGAGTTTTATTTATTTATTTTAGAGAGAGAGCACAAACGGGGAGAGAGGGGCAGAAGGAGAGGGTGAAGGACAAGCAGACTGCCCACTGAGCACGGAGCCCAGTGGTGGAGCTCAGTGCCAGGACCCTGGGATCATGACCTGAGCCGGAGGCAGATGCTTAACGACTGAGCCACCCAGGCACCCTTTTCTGTTCATTATTACGTGAAATTAGTTTTTTTGGAGGATTCTGGTTCAGGAAAGCTTTTCTAATGTCATGGCTCTAGAGCTCCCTCTTCTGTTGTTTTTTTTTTTTTTAAGATTTTATTTATTTATTTGAGAGAGAGAGAATGAAAGATAGCACGAGAAGGAAGAGGGTCAGAGGGAGAAGCAGACTCCCTGCTGAGCAGGGAGCCCGATGCGGGACTCAATCCCGGGACTCCAGGATCATGACCTGAGCCGAAGGCAGTCGCTTAACCAACTGAGCCACCCAGGCGCCCCCTCTTCTGTTGTTTTTGTGAGGTGCTACAAAATATGGCAGTTTATCGAAGCAATTGCGTTCTGTTCCCCTTCCTTGCTTTTATCTGGACTCTTCGCCTGTTTTCTTTATAGTTCTGTGCTAGTCGGTTTGGTTCCTAATTACCACAAATTTCTTAGTGTGAGACTTTGTCCTGAAAATCAATTTTAAATGGCTAGTTTAGATAATTTTTAAGGATTTAAGTGTGCAGAACTCTTGGTTTCAGCTGCTGTTCTCAAATTGGCCCTCTGAGCTTTGTAGTAAATTCCTGATGGTTCTTTTGGGAGTTTGGCAAATGGCCCATGATTCCCTCTGCTTCCTCCTACAGAGATGCTGATGTCCTACACTCTGTCTATATCAATCCTACCCAATTATATTTTCAGTTTCGTGGGTCTACCTTATTACCTAGTGTTGTAGATATCATCCTTAGGTTTTTGGCTTTGATATCTTAGTTGGTCTAGCTAATTTTTTTGTGTAGGGCTGGGATAGAGATTTAATAAGATTCAAAAACTATACTGTCACTGCTACCATCTTCTGAAACTCTTCTAAAAAGCAATTTTTAAGAATTAAAGATCTAAAGTAGGTGGTTGACCTATGTTAAATCAAGATAATAGGTGGTTTTTATATTCTCTATATTTTTCTGTATGCTTAAGATAGTTTATAATTAACAAGGAAAGATTCAAATCTAGCAACATGTAATGAGGAGTCATGCAGATACTTTTTTTTCCCCTTCCTTTCCTGTATGTATGTTTTTGCTTGTTTGTTTTCCTTTTTCTTGCCTTATTGCATGGGTGAGAATCCCCAGTGTAGTATTCAATAAGAATGCCAGAGTATACATCCTTGCCTACTTCCTGATTTTGGGAGAAAAACATTCAGTCTTTCATCATCATGTTAGTGGTAGGGTTTTTGTAGATGTCCCTTATCAAGTTGAGGACATTACCTTCTATTCCTAATTTGTGGAGAGGTTTTATCCTAAATGGATGTTGAATTTTGTGAAATTCTCTTCCTGTATCTATTAAAATGATCCCATGGTTTTTCTTTTTTAGTTCAATATAGTGAATTATATTTATTGCTTTTTGAATGCTGAACCAATTTTGTAGCCTGAGATAATCCCCTCTTACTCCTATCATGATGTGTTATTCTATTTATTGCTGGACTATTTGCTAAAATTTTGTTAAGTAATTTTTAGTCTCTGTTCATGAGAGATACTGGTCTGTTTTTTCTTGTGATGTCATGCAACATAATGTCTTTGTATGGTTTTGATAAGGTAATGTTGGGCCTAATAGGGTGGATTTGAACATGTTTCTGGAAGAATTTGTGTAGAACTTTTTGAGAAGAGTTTGTATAGAATTGGTATTATTTTTTACTTAAACGTGTGGCAGAATTCATGCTGATGTCACCTGGGCCTGGAGTTTTCTTTTTCTTAGAAAAGATTTTATTTATTTATTTATTTTAGAGTGAGGGAGCTCCTGGAGAGGGGAGAGAGGCTGAGGGGGGAGGGTGAGGGAGGGGGAAAGAATACCAAGCAGACTCTATCCTGAGCACAGAGCCCCATGTGGGGCTCGATCCCACAACCCCAAGATCACAGCCTGAGCTGAAATCAAGAGTGGGACACTTTACTCACTGAGCCACCCAAGCACCTGGGCAGGGAGTTTTCTTTTTCTTTAAATTTTTTTATTGTTATGTTAATCACCATACATTACATCATTAGTTTTTGATGTAGTGTTCCATGAGTCATTGTTTGTGCATAACACCCAGTGCTCCACGCAGAACGTGCCCTCTTTAATACCCATCACCAGGCTAACCCATCCCCCCACCCCCTCCCCTCTAGAACCCTCAGTTTGTTTTTCAGAGTCCATCGTCTCTCATGGTTCGTCTCCCCCTCCGATTTACTCCCCTTCATTCTTCCCCTCCTGCTATCTTCTTCTTTTTTTTCTTTTTTGTTTTCTTTTTTTTCTTTCTTTTTTTTTCTCTTTTTTTTCTTTCTTTTCTCTTTTCTTTTCTTATTTGTTTCAGAGTACAGATCTGTGATTCAACAGTCTTGCACAATTCACAGTGCTCACCATAGCACATACCCTCCCCAGTGTCCATCACCCAGCCACCCCATCCCTCCCACCCCCCACCACTCCAGCAACCCTCAGTGTGTTTCCTGAGATTAAGAATTCCTCATATCAGTGAGGTCATATGATACATGTCTTTCTCTGATTGACTTATTTCACTCAGCATAACACCCCCAGTTCCATCCATGTCGTTGCAAATGGCAAGATCTCATTCCTTTTTATGGCTGCATAATATTCCATGGTGTATATATACCACATCTTCTTTATCCATTCATCTGTCGATGGACATCTTGGCTCTTTCCACAGTTTGGCTATTGTGGACATTGCTGCTATAAACATCAGGGTGCACGTACCCCTTCGGATCCCTACATTTGTATCTTTGTGGTAAATACCCAGTAGTGCAATTGCTGGATCGTATGGTAGCTCTACATTCAACTTTTTGAGGAACCTCCATACTGTTTTCCAGAGTGGTTGCACCAGCTTGCATTCGGGCAGGGAGTTTTCTTTATGGAAACATTTTTAACTGCAAATTCAGCTTAATGGAAAGAGGGCTATTCAGGATGTCTGTTTCTTCTGGAGTGAGCTTTGGTAGCTTGTGTCTTTCTAGGATTTTGTCTGTTTTGTGCAAGTTAAAACATTTTCTGGTATAGTTCATATTATCCTGTTAATATTCTTTTAATGTCTGTAGGATATGTAGTGATGTCCCCTCTCCATTGCTTCATACTGGTGACTTCTACCTCTGCCGTCTTTTGTTGAGTCTGCCTAGAAGTGTATTTTATTTTGTTTTATTTCATGTTTCATTTCTTTTTTTTTTTTTAAGATTTTATTTATTTATTTTGACAGAGGGAGAGAGACAGTGAGAGAGGGAACACAAGCTGGGGGCGGGGGTGGGAAAGGGAGAAGCAGGCTTCCCGTGGAGCAGGGAGCTGGATGTGGGGCTTGATCCCAGCACCCCAGGACCACGACCTGAGCCGAAGGCAGACGCTTAACAACTGAGCCACCCAGGCGCCCCTCATGTTTCATTTCTTTTTATTTCATTATTTTGTTTTTTATCTTCTCAAGATTAAATCCATTTTCTTCTGTTCTTTTTCTTTTTTTAAAGATTTATTTATTTTTGAGAGAGAGAACATGAGCAAGTGTGTGGGGGGGGTGGGCAGAGGGAGAGGGAAAGAGAATCTCCAGCAGACCCCCCTGAGCGTGGAGCCCGGTCCGGGCTGTATCCCATGTCCCTGAGATCATGACCTGAGCCTAAACCAAGAGTCTGATGCCTAACCGGCAGCACCGTCCAGGCGCCCCACCTCTGTTATTCTTCTGTTTGATTGATACCTCTTTTTATCCTTCTTATTCTTTTTGGATTTAGTTTTTTTTTTTTTTTAGTTTCATAAGGTGAAATGTAGATCATTTTTTAAAAAACTCTTCTCTTCTAATATATATGTTTACTACTACAAGTTTTCTTCTGAGCATTGCTTTGTTGCATACCACAAATTTTGCTACCATTTTGTTCCTGATTTCTAGCTTAATTGTATTTATGTTGGGGAACATGATCTTTATGAAATAGTCTGAAGTTTTTGAGACTTCATGGCTTGGTGTGGAAGATTAATATCTCAGAATTATTATTACTTGTTTTAAGTTTCATAAGAAGTAGTAAGTGTTTGAGTTTGTTTCTCTTCTATTTCAGGTCTTGGTATGGTGACCCCTGTGAATGACCTGAGAGGATCTGATTCGATCGCCTATGACAAAGGGGAGAAATTATTGCGGTGTAAGTTGGCAGCCTTTTACCGGCTGGCAGATCTCTTTGGATGGTCTCAGCTTATCTACAATCATATCACAGTGAGTATTAAATGGGGTAGTAACTGAGTGAGAAATGGAATATTACGTGTCTAGCACCACCTTTTCCCGTTTAGTAAGAGAGGGGAGTCGACTGAGCTGAAGTAAATCTTGGATTTACTTTCTCATTCCTGACTGCAGAGTATAATAATCTGAGAATTATGTAGTTTGAATAAAAAATTATGAGGACAGTAGTTCTTTAAAACTCTTTTCTTGCATGCTAACCTAATAAATGAGTGTTTACCGAAGTATAGTGGTCCCCTGTTACCTGGTGTTTCGCTTTCTGCAGCTTCAGTTAAACATGCAGTCGGCCAGTCTAGAAGCACGTGGCCTTCCTTCTAGTGTATCGTCAGAAGGTCAGTAGTAGCCTTTCGCTGCATCACACGCCCACGTCTCTCACCTCCTGCATCTCCTCACGGGGGCGTTTGATCACCTCACATCATCACAAGAAGAAGGGTGAGCACAGGGCAGTAAGACATTTTGAGAGAGAGAGAGAGAGAGAGAGAGAGAGCATATTCACACAACTTTCATTGCAGTGTATTGTTATATTCTAGTTTATTATTCATTCGTTACTGTTGTTAATCTCTTGCTGTGCCTCATTCGTAAATTAGACTTTATCACAGGTATGTATGCATAGGTGAAAACCTGTATGTTTGGTTTGGTAGAATTGTTGGTATGTCTGTGGTTTCAGGCATCCATTGGGGATCTTGGAATGTCTCTTCCACGGATACGGGGGAGCTAGTGTACAGGCAGTTCCTGAAATTCTTTTTATGCCTAAAAACCCAAGAATGAAGATGTTTTCTTTCCTGTTCTGACCCAAGTCTTCTATTTCTCATAGTTTTTTCTTTAGCTCCTGTAGTTTTAGCTATTTTTAACATTATCAGGACTTCCGTTTTCTTTTTGCAGTAAATATTTATTGGGTGTCAGCTGTAAATATTGATTCTGTACCAAGCGTTGTTCTAACTCTGGGGTTCTATCATTGCGTGAGACAAGTCCTGCCTTTGTGGCTCTTCCTTTCTACATCCCAAGCCACTGGCCCATATTTCCTCCATTTGGTCCAGCTTGGTGCATCCTGTCCGTGACACTCCTTGACAATTCTGTGCTATCCCTCCCTGCCTCTGAGCACCAGACCCTGCTGCAGGGAGCCTCGACACAGCCTGTTGGCTTTCTCCTCAGACTGCAGCCCCAATTTCAAATGGACCCCCAATGCTGCTTGGCACTGTAGGACGTCTCACTTAGAAGCTCACTAGTGTTTCTCTACTCTTTCTACTGTCCATGAAACTCCTGACCTCTGTTCTCCTAGCAGATGAGCACAGCGTGTCACAGCATATGGGAGTGCCTGACCACCTCTTTCCCACCTGAAGCCAAACTTTGTTTCCCAGTTGGAGTTTCACCCCCTCTTGCCTTCTTTGATTCCTAATGCCTTGTCAGGTTTCTGTTTTCTTCTCTGCTCTTCTATAGAGGTAACCTCTTTCTCTGACTTTTACATTTGTTCCAGTCTCTGTTTCTTCATTGAATTTGTTATTGGACATTTCAAATTATTAACATAGTGCCTACTTCTAGTAGTAAGTGTCCCTCCCACGGATGTCTGTAGAAGTCAGTCTTGCCGGTGCTTTCACCTCCCTTGGGGCCACTGATGTTAACAGCCATTTAGATTGTTTGACCGTTTTCTCCATACCCAGCACACACGTAGGTGATTTTCACACATGGACTGGTAGTGGTGCTAGGTTTGCTCCGTTGTAGACTGCAGGGAGTGCTAAGCCTCCAGTAGGAGGTCTGGAGCCCACCTTTGTGGCCAGTGCGCTGTGCTCCCGGGGCGTGGTATGGATCTTTGCCAGAGAACCCTCCCCTCTGTCTCTTCCTCATGTTGCTGTTAAAGTTCGCTTTTCAAAATGCAAACCTGGCCCTGTCGTATCCACACTGTCAGGCCTGTAGGATGTTACCTCCACCCCAGCACACCTGCTTCATTTCCCCCAAAGCAGTTGCCATCATCCATACTTTCCATTTGCTTGTTTGCCATCCATCTCCACTCACAGGAGTATTGAGTCTGTGAAGGGTGCCTCTTAAAGGCACACAACGAACCGAAATCTGGCCTCAGTAAAAATACTGAACGAGAACTCCATGGTGCCTTGTGATGCTTGGTCAGAGGTTCCACTTAGCCTGCCAGAGGTGCCAGTTCTGTTCCTGGTGCGTGCATGAAAATTGCTGGCACCTGTGACTGATCCTACCTGACACAGTGCTCTCTGTAGAAATTTAATGCTCAGTGGTTGGCTAAAAATTTGTCCCATGAAAATATTACATCTATAATCAGAAATGTCATCCTTGGCTTTACTAACAGCTTCACCTTCTTTGGGGGTTTTAAAATGCTGTTTACCAGGTCCCTCGATGAGTGCTGTTTAAATAAGTCTAAACTGAAATTGCTTTTCCCACCCACCACCCCCTTTATTTAGGACTTGGCAAAATTAAAACATTAGTTAAATGCTCACTCTTTTGTAGATGATCTGTGTGGCTTTTAATACTGAGTAAAAAAGATACTGAAGCACAAAAATATTTCCTGTGTCTTGTGAACTAGAGAATCTTTGAGGAAGGAAGTTTTTTTTTTTTAACTCTTTATGGCATTCATTTTTTGTTTTACAATCTAAATGTTATTATATAAACTCTTAGCAGAAAAGAAATATTAACAGTATTTGTCAGTGCAACCAAAAAGTGCTAACAGGTCATTGTGCCCTTTCTTTGAAAGAGGGCCTAGGGATTTTCTGCTGAAGGGAGTTAAGAATGCTAGCAGGCATTAGAGGATTGGAAATGATTGTCTGAATTAGATCTCTGTCTTAAGATTGCATCAGGTTTTGAGAAGCTTTGGCGGGTGTCAGAAGCCAGGGTGGCCCAGTCAGCACATGAGCTGGACTTTTCCTCGTGGTGGTGCTTAGCTGGTGCTGAGGCCTTTCCGTCTCTAAATGCCTCTTGGCGGCAGTGGTGCTAGGTTCAGCTCCAGTGTGGGCTCCGGGGAGTGCTAAGCCTCGAGGGAGGAGGTCTGGAGCCCACCTTTGTGGCCAGTGTGCTGTGCTTCCGGGACGTGGTATAGATCTTTGCCAGAGATGCTGTGTTGGGTGTCTTTGGTTTTCAGGGAGTGATCTTAAAATCTGCTGCATGAGTGCTCAGTCCTTGTGGACAGACAAGGGGCATCAGGTGTGCAGGAAGATTCAAAGTGAGGGTAGCACCAGCCCGTTGGAAATTTACTTGCAGATATCTTCTGCTCTTGTTTATTTCACACCTATATTTTGTACTTTTGCTTTTATTTTTTAAAGATTTATTTTTAAATTTTATTATGTTAATCACCATAATCATCATTAGTTTTTGATGTAGGGTTCCAGGATTCATTGTTTGCGTATAACACCCAGTGCTCCATGCAGTACGTGCCCTCCCTAATACCCATCACCAGGCTAACCCATCCCCCTCCCCCCTCCCCTCTAGAACCCTCAGTTTGTTTCTCAAAGTCCATAGTCTCTCATGGTTCATCTCTCCCTCCGATTCCCCCCCTTCATTTTTCCCTTCCTTCTCCTAATGTCCTCCGTGCTATTCCTTATGTTCCACAAATAAGTGAAACCATATGATAATTGACTTTCTCTGCTTGACTTATTTCACTTAGCATAATCCCTTCCAGTTCCATCCATGTTGATGTAAGAGTTGGGTATTCATCCTTTCTGATGAATACCCAACTGATGGCTGTTCAGTTCTGATGGCTGAGTAATATTCCGTTGTAGATATGGACCACATCTTCTTTATCCATTCGCCTGTTGAAGGGCTTCTCAGCTCTTTCCACCGTTTGGCTATTGTGGACATTGCTGCTATTGTTTATTTTAGAGAGAGAGTGTGTGCCAGTGCATGCGGGGTTGGGGAGGGGCAGAAGGAGAGAGAAAGAGGGAATCTCAAGCAGGCTTCACACCCAGCATGGGGCCAGGTGCGGGTTCGATCTCACCACCCTGAGATCATGACCTCTCCTTAAAATATACAATTTTCTGAGTCTGAAGCAAAAAAGGACAAAGTGCTGGGGTGCCTGAGTGGGTCACTTGGTTAAGCATCCAACTCATGAGTATATTTTAAGCTTTTTCCATTAAAATGTGTAGATTTGCTAGGCTCTTTTTTTTTTAAGATTTATTCGAGAGAGCAAGAGAGAGAGAGCACGAGCAGGGGGAGGGGCGGAGGGAGAGGGAGAAGCAGACTGCCTGCTGAGCAGAGAGCCCGACTTGGGGCTTGATCCCAGGACCCCGAGATCATGACCCGAGCCGAAAGCAAGAGCCAGACACTCAACCGACTGAGCCACCCAGGCACCCCTAGATTTTAAATTTTTTTTTTTGTTTTTTTTTTTAGATTTTAATTTTTAAAGAAGATGGCAGTAGAAGCACGGAGATAACATCTACTGGCAGGAGTATATATTTAATTAGGCCCTTTGGGAGATAATTTAGTGTCCCTGAAAAACCTGACCATGTAAACTAGGAGACAGGTACAAGAGCGTTCACAGAAGCATTGTGTTTAGTAGCAAAACAGGAGCCATGGGCATTGACAGAAGAATGGACACATTCGTTGTATATTCATCCAGTGGATGCCGTGCATCAGTGACCATGAATAAAGGATAGCCATGCATATCATAATGTGGAGGAATCTCAGAAATAGTGTTGAGAAAGAAAGGTCACTGAGAAGTACAGTATGATTCCAATTATTTGAAGTTCATAAGCAGATAAAAATTAAACAAGATATGGCTTTGGGATGAGTATGTATTAGGTAAAACTGTAAGGTCAGGGAAGAAGATGCTTAACACATAATTCAGGATAATGGTTACTTCTGGGGAATGAGGGAAGAGACGAGCTTCTGGGGTACTAGAGGGTGTTTGATTTATTATTATATTTAAATTGTACATGTACCCTCTAAACACTCTTTATACTTTGTTGCGAGAAGCTGTTAAAGTAAGTAAAAATATCTGACATTTGATTTTTTTCCTTATTTCCAACCTTATTTTTCATTCCAGCCGATAAAAAAACAAAGGAATGCCTTGTTTTCTGTTTTGACCCAGTTTGGTAGTTGGGACAATTGTATAGTTTTGTTTTAGATAGTTAAAAAGATGCACACTTTTTAAACTATAAGAACTGACTTTAGAAATAAGCCTTGCTAACTCACCATTAATGGGAAAATATTTTCAGGAAAGGTGGAAATCACATGTGCATTTTTGAAACAACCAGGAGAACAGAGAACGGGGAAATGGGGATTTACAGAGAGTGGATGTCATGGAGGTGGATTTAGAACAGGTTCATTCATTCATTCATGCTGCTCCTACTACCACTAGTTCTCGTGTGGAGATGCCACTTACTGAGAGCTGTATTGTGAGTACGAGCTCTTATCGTCCCCTCTTTAAGGGTAAGGAGACCAGGAACCCGGGGTCCCAAAGCAACCTAGCCCATATTTAGCAGAGCTAGGATTCTAACTAAGGTCTTACGTGATCATGGATTGGAATTATGCTATACTTTGGGAGTCAAGTGAGTTTAGCACGATGGTGACATGAGGAGGATGGGTAGTTTCAGGTATCTGAGAACTAAATTGTAGAAGTGGGGGGTTGGGTTTGTTCTGTGTTGCATACTAGAAAGAGTGATGGGAAACTCAGGGAGACAGATTTCTGCTCAGTATGAGAGAGAACATTTGATGACCAGGTCTCTAGCTTTATTTCCATCTGCACCCCAGCCCCTGTGATGGAGTTGGTGGTCAGTAGCTGTTTGCTGAATGAAGAAATGAGGAGGCCAAGTGAGGACGTGGTGAGCCCATCATGACACCTGCCCCAGCAGACCGTGTGTGTGCTTCTGTTCAGGCCACTACAGAAGTCACTACACTGGTTAGGAAGTTGGGCTAAACACCAGAAGTCCTTTCCCACGAACGCTACACTCCACCTGCCTCATCGCCGTTGGAGTTCTTAGCCCAGCAGTGAACACGTTCCAATGTGATGGCTTTGGGAAATCATTTGAGTCTCCCAAAATCATCATAAAAGCTAAAATGACTTTTTGGAGGGCAGGACTCTTTTTTCCTGTGGTATTACTAGCATCTAACACAGGTACGTAGCATGTGCCACACTGGTACTGAATGAATTGTGGAAAGAAAGCTTTCGAGGAGGGAGCAGACCGACCAGGGGCATGATGATGTGGTGTTGTTGAGACTTTGAAATCCATCGGGCTGTAAGGAAGAGCTCTCTGTTGTTAGGATTGTTCACTAGCCTGTAGGTTTTGAGCACTAACGACAAAGTCCGTTTTGACAAAAGTAAGTTTTGGTTTTCACTATGATACGCCTGAGGAGTGGCGCCTTTCTGCATGTGGTACTGGCTTGGTAGCCACCAGGTTTCTTCTTTATAAAGTCAGTTGTCATGAATGCGACCAAGATGCACTTATGTACCTGAGAAGTTTACTACAGTGTAATGATGAAAGCTTCTGGTATCTCCTAGTTCCATGAGAGACACCGTACTTACAGGCTTTCCCACATAGCTCACAGAATGCGCACAGCAAACCTGTGAGTTTGTGGACGGATAGAGATGCAAATAATTTCAGTTGGATTTTTGAGCTGACTCAGCAATTTTCCTTACAGACCAGAGTGAGCTCCGAGCAGGAACATTTCCTCATTGTTCCCTTTGGACTTCTCTATAGTGAAGTGACTGCATCCAGTTTGGTAAGAATATCCTTTTCCTCCTGGACATCACATATGTTTAGGTCATAGTCGATTAATAATTAAACACCTTTTAATCCCACGAGACATGTAGAACCTAAGAAAGAGGAAGAAGTTTATGTTTTGTGTGATAAACTCAGAGGAAAAAAAAGCTTTAGAATTACTTATAAAAACTTTAAACTTTGGTTTAAATAATTTCTAGGAAGGGTCATTTGAAATCCTCAGAAGCTAAGCAGGGTCGGGCCTGGTTAGTACTTGGATGGGAAATCCTCTTGACATTTTAAATTTTTATTTGCTTATTTTCAGGTTAAAATCAACATACAAGGAGATGTAGTAGATCGTGGAAGTACTAATCTGGGCGTAAATCAGGCTGGCTTTGTGTTACATTCTGCCATTTATGCTGCGCGACCAGATGTGAAGTGTGTGGTGCACATCCACACACCAGCAGGGGCCGCGGTGAGTGCGCTGCTCGGGTAGCGACCCAGAGTTTGAAGCTGTTTAGCGAAAGGCACTTCACATTTCCTCTCAGTTGTGCTCTCTTGAGTCAACAAGTCAATAAGCCTAATTTTGTTGGAGTAAAAAAGGTCTTTTACTAAGTTTGACTTTCTTAAAAGAATTTTTTTTTCTTTTAAGGGGTCCATACACTCTCTAGTTTTGGAAAACCTGTGTGAATCTGAAAGTGTCCATTAGACTTAACAGAAACCAGAAACTCGGAGCGTGTTGAGGGGGAGGTCAGACTTCAGTGTGTGGAAGACCACTGGGAGTTGCAGAGGGAGGGCCAGAAGCGGACACCCTGTCTGTGAAGAGGGTGGGGAGGGAGGGGCCCAGACAGGCTGCTGGGGGAGGGTGCTGTGGGCTCAGGGAAGTGCTAGTGGGATACAGGAGACCTGGGCCTGCTGATGGTCCCTGGGGAGGAGCCAGGTGTGAGAGGGGGAGGTTGAGGCCTAGAAGCCCCTAGATGGCTGCCTGGAGCCAGCAGACGCCCGGGCTGGATCATGAGAGGACGGAGAGGAGGCGCGGCTGTTGCAGGATGAAGGCACAGACCTCGTGGGCTATTAGGAGACCTGGCCTCCAAGCCCGGAGCTTCCCCAGAGCCCACCCCAGCCCGGGCCCTTCTGGCGCCCATAGGCCAGACCTCCCAGCATCAACATGCCCATTCCAGTTGTTGGTACTACAACTATCCAGAATTGGTCTTTTGTCACGAGTTATGTACTTTAATGACTTTCTGGGCTTATTTATTTGTACCACACATAACCTCATGGAATCAGTAATGCTGAATTTTCACCTATCTTGATGTTTCAGTGTCATGCGTATTAGATTGTTTTGATGAATGTTAGATCTTTCTGGCTTATTTATTTTACTTTGAATATGTGGTTCTAGATATCAACATAAGAGTTTTATTAGAGCTATCATTTTCTGAATATTTTTTCTAAAAAAATGCGTGCTCTTCCAACCACAAAAAGTCCATGCATTTTAATGAACCGTTAGAGGTATCTTTGAGAAAATGGTTACAAACAGCTTACTGTGTAATTTGTTTTAAAACATACCGAATCACTTCACTTGGAAAGTTCTTCTCCTGAGAAGGCTGATGCTGTGAGTGGGATTAGATGTGGTGTTGCCTTTTTCATGGTGGTGTCTTTTAGATGAACTTTTGTGTGGATACTGTTGGAATCTTTGGAGCCTGTTAGTCTAGGTAGAAAAACCTTCAAAATTAGCACGTTCCAAAGTCTGTTTGGGAACGTTAAGGAAACCTAAGGCCTATATGAACACTTAAGATTGTTCTGTTGCAATAGAAGATAAATTAGACAGCATAATTATTCTGAACTTCAGAAATTGGCTTTTATCTACATTCCAGTTTTCGGTCTCCCCTACAACCCGAGATGACAAGTGCGTCAGAACCTTACAGCATGTCCAGACCCCCTCTTTGCAGGGTCATGGCTCAGTCAGAGGGAACCCTTGTCTCTCCTCGCAGTAGGGCCCGGGCTCATCTTGCCGGGAAGCCTGAGCTCATATAGCATTACGATCAGTGTGGGAGAAGTCCAGAAAGATGTGGAATTTCTTTTGAGGCTCTCCCAGCGTCGTGATGCCTTTGATTTTTAAGTGTACATTGGTAGTAAGCCCCAGAAGTTCATCTTAAGTTCATAGGTTCATTTATCTGAGAAGAGAACAAAATAAAATATGTTCCCCTTTTTATTTCTTTGAGGAAAGCGTTTACCACGTCATCAGTGTATCACTGTCGATTTGCCTTCATTCATGGTGACTGCTTGTTTTCTAGGTCTCTGCGATGAAATGTGGCCTCTTGCCAATCTCCCCGGAGGCACTTTCCCTTGGAGAAGTGGCTTACCATGACTATCATGGGATTCTGGTTGAGGAGGAGGAAAAAGTATTAATTCAGAAAAACTTGGGGCCTAAAAGCAAGGTCAGTAAGCATCTAATCTGGTATTTAAATTCTAGAGGAAAGAAGAAAAAAGTCAAAGTAGCTATCTTCTTGCCTAGCTCCCTCAAGCTTTTGTGTTTCTCCGCAGGTTCTTATTCTCCGGAATCACGGGCTCGTGTCGGTCGGAGGGAGCGTTGAGGAGGCCTTCTACTATATCCATAACCTGGTGGTCGCGTGTGAGATCCAGGTAGGCGGTGGCCGCTCTCTGCAGGCTGTGGCTTATTTGGGCGTTTGCAGGGTTCTTGTAGATTTTTGATACTTGTTTTGTAGGAATGAGTCTTTGCATAATCTCTCTGCCCAATATGAGCTAGTAGATTTGGAAATTGCCCAGAGCAAATGCCATTTCACTGATTTAAGTTGGTGAATGATTACTGGGCTTTTCATTTCTAGTTTTTTGTTATTTAAATACAGAAGTCACCACTATTTATGGAGTGCTAGTGTGTGCCAGCCCTTATCAGATGCTTTATTTACATGTTATTTCATTTGCCCGTCGTGGTGCTATCCATGGAGAAGCAGGTACACGAGAGGGAGAGACTTGCCCAGGCGCCACTGAGCCAGCTCTGTTCAACCCCAAGTCTGTGCTCTCCCCACTGGTACCTTGACTTCCATCTGGGCAGCACTGCAGTCCCCAGGCTCCTTTCATACAGCCTT
Source organism: Callorhinus ursinus (assembly GCF_003265705.2). NCBI lineage: Eukaryota > Metazoa > Chordata > Mammalia > Carnivora > Otariidae > Callorhinus > Callorhinus ursinus. The sequence goes on from NW_027397066.1 coordinate 1,942,275, forward strand.
AAAAAGGACATTGTTTCCCCATTTCTCCTCCAAGCATGAGTGCCCAGTATCTTTGTTTTGCTAAAGAAGAGCTTCTGAAAATGACCTTGTGTGTGGATAGTCTGTCTCTGTCCATCCTCCATTTTTTATTCTTACACTCTGATGACTTGGTTTCTTCTGAGAACTACATTTCTGTTTGAGTAATCTTTTGTCATCATCTGACCTGATTCTCTTGCCTTCAGTAAGGAACTCAAACTGTACTATTTGCTTGTTTTGGAAAAGGTTCGAACTCTGGCCAGTGCAGGAGGGCCGGACAACCTAGTCCTCCTGGACCCTGACAAGTACAAAGCCAAACCCCGTTCCCCGGGGTCCCCGGCTGGGGAGGGCGCCAGCTCACCTCCCAAGTGGCAGATTGGCGAGCAGGAGTTTGAAGCCCTCATGCGGATGCTCGATAATCTGGTAAGAACATTGTTACCACCTGACAATGAGGCTTTTGTTCTGAAAGCAGCAGCCTGGTGTTTTTATGGCAAGTGAAATTGCTGTCTTCCTGTGGTATCTGAATGCTTTCACCCTCAAAAATCATGAAGAAGTACCAGGGCAATTGAACTCCTAAGTCACGATAAAATACAGAGGGGAGGGTTTCTTGTGTTCCTTTGTTGTTTGAGAGGGATCGCCTTTGGACGGTGTGGGGACTAGAGCGTGCTCTGCTTGGGAGCGGCTAGGTCGCCCCCGGGGTAGCAGTCAGTACGGCACCCGTCCACCCACAGGCAGGCCGGCGGTGGGGGGGTGGCTTCTTATCAGCTAGCCAAGTGTTTGGCTTTTTGTTTTAATAGTAAGTTCTAGCTACATGGGGCCCGATTACTGTGTTCCACAGACATTTGCTGCTGATTCACTGTGTGGGAGACCCCCTCCTCCGTACTGCAGGGACACAGAGCCCAGCACTGCACGGAAGCTGGGGCCGTGGTGTTTTCAGGATACCGGGGCTATTCGGATGGTACCCAGCAGGATGTGGTCTGTGTTAGACGGTTCAGTGAGGGACCTCATCCTTTGGGAAGGATCAGGGAGGAAACTTACATGGATGTCTCTTGGAAATGACCTCAAAGAGCAGGTAAAATTGTCGTAGGCTGAGTTGGGACAAGGAAGGTGACTGCGACCGAAGACCTCTCCGAGGGGTGAGGGGTGCGGCTATGCCTTCCTGGTGTGGGTAGGTTCTTCAGATATTCAGAACAAGGCATCATGAGACAAACGATTCTGTGCTCCAGAGACCTTGGGTCCTGTGCCTGCTGCCGTGTGACACTGTTTAGATGGGGTTCGAGAGAGTCCGTCCTCTTGCCACATGACATGAGGTGGTGGGGACACGAGGACCTGTCCCAGGAGCACAGGAGCGAGGGGCCCTGGGAAGGCTGGAGTCCCTGTGTGTTGCCATGGCTGTGCTGGGCGCTGTCGACGGCGGCACCAGGGCCTGTGCGGCACGTTCCAGCCTAACAGGAGAGCGTCCTGACGGTTGGACCAGGTAACGGATGGGGCAGGTGACTTCAGGAGGCAGGAAGCTGAACTTTCTCAAAGATTTTGGAACGAAAAGAATATCTGATTCCGGGGGTGCCAAGGTCCTCAGGGGCTGGATTTGTTTGTTGGTGAGGAAGGAACAGAGCGGAATCTTCCATAACTTCTGAATTCACTGGCCCAGTAAGGATGGGTTGCATTAACCGACCGTCTGCTCTTGAGCCTGTAGCCACTAAGAGGACAGGAATGCATGACCCAGCCGGAGAGAGGGACACACAACCCCAGGTGCAGCGGGGCGTCTGGAGTCTGGGTTCTGACAGAGCGCGATGAGGGCTGCGGAGGTGGGCATGGGGCACAGGCTGGGACTGGTCGCGGGAAGCAGGGCTAGGGACGGCGCGCGCTAAGGAGATGGAGGAAGCCGCTGCCCTTAGGTAGCGGGGGGCAGTGGTGGCTCAGGTGTCATCCTTGGGTGGCGGGGGGCAGTGGTGGCTCAGGTGTCATCCTTGGGTGGCAGGTTCCCCTGGGGGGCCTGGTGAGGCAAGGAGCACTGCGGTGGCTTCTTTCCTCCTCCTGTCAGGCTCTCTGATGTCTCACTGCTCCGTGACCTTTAAGTCAGGCAGGGAACAGGAAAGGGGACTAAGAATTGAGAACACCCGCCCACCACATCTTGTGTGCTCAGTGCCTTCTTGAAGGTGGAGAGAAGCCAGAATTAGGCAATAACTCTAATTTCCTAGAGGAGGGAGAGAAAGGATGAAAGATGAATAGTGAAGCGCTCGTTACAAGGGTGTGGCATTCAGTGTCCTTACTGCGCATGGTCATTATTGTCATTTTTAAAAAAAGATTTTATTTATTTATTTATTTATTTATTTATTTGACAGCGTGCGCACAAGCAGGGGGAGTGGCAGGCAGAGGGAGAAGCAGGCTCCCCACTGAGCAGGGAGCCTGATGCAGGACACTGCAGCTCAGGTCATGACCTGCGCTGAAGGCAGACACTTAACCAACTGAGTGTCTCAGGTGTCCTGATTATTGTCATTTTTGATATGAGAAGGCTGTGTAGTGTATAAGAAATAGTAATTATGATTATGGTCCACATTTTAATGTAGCATTCTGATTAACCATGTACGTTTGCCCATAATTGAGTAGGGTAGATAATAGTTGAAGATTCTCCTACTGTAGGAAGTATTTTAACGTAGAGTTAGAAGAAGTGCTAAATTGCTTCCCAGGAAAATCAAGATGTAATTCCAGCTTCTCAAAGAAGGAAGAAATCCGTATGTTTAACTATAAGCCAAGCCCTGTAGCAGTTCTGAGGCCTGAGGATTGCCTCTGATTTTGGCATTATAGCATTTAAAGGGGAAGAATAAGAAATCCTACCCTCTCAGGATAAAATTTTGTGAAGTTCTGGTGGTTTATCCTGGAGTCATGGAGAGGACTCAAAAGTCTCCCTAAGCAAGTGGAAGCTTGAATGAATAAGAACGGTATTTTTCTGAAGATAGCCTTTTTACGACGGAGCTGTTATCTTTTATTGTTCCTCAGCAGGGCATGCTCAGCAGTGGAAAGACTGCAGTGTAGACATTCACCTGTCTTCCTGAGGGTAGTGGTGGGGAAAACCCGCAGCCACCGACAACTACATTTAGGGATTATCACCACCCTTTTTTTAATGTAGTAAAGGAATGATTGGTAATGAAGGTGGCCTCCGAAAGAAAAGGAGCACCCAAAGGGGAGCAAATTCCTGAATTGGGAGAAATGTGAAGGATTCCAAAGCACCTTGGCAGTCAGGGCACCGTGATCCCTCTTATATGACCAGCCCCTGATTCTCCTATCATTCACTGTTCTTCATGGCTGTGAATGACTTGGTCCAGACATGCAGCTGTGGGTCAGGAGCCGGCTGACCCAGATTCTTGGCTTAGGGTCTCACAAGGAAGGCTGCAGTCAGGATGTTGGCCAGGACTGGATTGTAATCAGAAGGCTGGATGGGGGAGAATCCCCTTCCAAGCTCCCTGAGATTGTGGGCAGGATTCATTTTCTTACAGCTGTAGGATTCCTGGCAGCTTGGTTCTTTAAAGCCAGCAGTGGTCAGAGAGACTCTCTCAAGATGGGTGTTACACTCGTGGGATGCCTGAGTGGTGTAGTCAGTTAAGCTCCTGACCCTTGGTTTTAGTTTAGGTCACAATCTCAGGGTTGTGGGATTGAGTCCCATGTCAGTCTGTGCACTTGGCACAGAGTCTGCTTGAGATTCTCTCTTCCTCTCCCTCTGCCCCTCCCGCTCAGGCGCTTTTGTGTGCTCTCTCTCTGAAATAAATAAATCTTTAAAAAAAAAAAAAAAGATGGGTGCTACACTCTTAAGTAATGCATCCAATCACCTTTGCCACGTTCCGCTGGTTGGAAGCAAGTCAGGTCCTGCCCGTGCTCCAGGAGGGAGGGCCTTACAGCGGGTGGGGACCATGGGGGGGGTGTCATCATAAAGTCTGTATGCCACACCCACCAGACGCTAAGCAGTGGATAGGAGGGATGAGTAAGACGTCATCCTTGCCTTGGAGAGAACACACGTCGGTCCAGCACGTGGGCTTGGTCCCATTAGAGTGTGTTACAGAGGCATGAACTAGCGGGGCCTGTGTCCTAAAGCCCTAGTGAGTGGTTATGAGGCAGAGTGGAAGATTGAACTCGAACATTGTTACAGTCAAAGGTAAAGCAATTTTGCCAGGAACCAGTTGTCACGAGGATACTTGTTTGGCCTTCCCCAAAGATTGTCACAGTATCTAAACCTTTATCTTAAAAAGTAAACAAAAAATTAAGTAGGTTGATTAATACAGCCTGTACTGTAGCCGGCAGTAAGTCAGCCCTGTTTCATTGTTCAGTTTGTTAACTTTCTGAAACTGAGCACACTGTATAACCAGTTCCCAGGTCAAAAGACAGCAGCACCGGTCGCCTGGCTGGCTCAGGTAGAGCGTGAGACCCTTGACCTCAGGGTTGTGAGTACAGGCCCCACGGTGGGTGTGGAGCCTTTATTTTTTAAATTTTTTAAAGATTTTATTTATTTATTTGAGAGAGAGAGACACAGCAAGAGAGGGAACACAAGCATGGGGAGTGGGAGAGGGAGAAGCAGGCGCCCCTGGAGCCTACTTTAAAACAAACAAAACACCCCAGCAGCACCTCAGGACCCCCTGTACCCCTTTCAGGCACTTACCCCATCCCAGAGGTGACCACTGTCCTATCTTCTACAGCAAACATTGGTTTTACCTCTTTTGTCCTTTTTATGAGTGGAATAATACAGTGTGTTCTTTCCCATTTGGTTTCTTTGACTCAGCATCATATTTGTGAGATCCACCCAGATGTAACCCCTGGTCCTGGAGTATATGCTCTGGTTCCGGGACCCTAGTCCATTGTGGTGGGGTTCCTCACTTGGCCCGCTCAGGTGTTGCTGGCTCTTTCTGACCTGGGCCTTTAGGAACAGTGCTGCTTTCAGAGTTTTAGTGACCATCCTTGCGTCTCTGCTGGCATGCAGCTAGGGGTCGGGTGTGCGCGCGCCCAGCTTTTCTGGGGGTTTCCACACGGTTTTCCAAAGTGACAGCGTGTCGAGATCTGGAATGGTGACTGTCTTTCCGTCTCTTTGGCCCCTAGGGTTACAGAACTGGCTACCCTTACCGATACCCTGCTCTGAGAGAGAAATCTAAAAAACACAGCGATGTGGAGGCTCCTGCGAATGTCACAGGTTACTCCTTCGCTGGTGACGGGGACCCGGGCACTTGCTCCCCTCTCAGACACAGTGTTCAGAAGCAGCAGCGGGAGAAGACAAGATGGCTGAGCTCTGGCCGGGGTGACGATGCTTCTGAGGAGGGGCAGAATGGAAGCAGCCCCAAGTCGAAGACTAAGGTGTGGACGAACGTTACACACGATCGCGTGAAACCCTTGCTGCAGTCTCTCTCGTCCGGTGTCTGCGTGCCAAGCTGTATTACCAACTGCTTGGTCTGTGCCTACCTTACTGTTCATAGTTAGATGACGTAGAGCAAGTTGGGTAGCTGGGGCTTCGGAGGCTTTGGGAATCCAGCCCCTCTGACCCGGATTGAAAGCAAACCTTCCTCATTAACCTTCTTTAGCCTGAACCTGAATCTGCTTTATGCATCAGCTGTAATTCAAGTAAATCTGTCTGCTTGAAACTGCTTAAGATCTGTTGTACGTCTTCAGTAACTCCAGCATCGCCTAACTCTGCCGAGATACTAAGTAACTTACGTGTGTTAACCCATAAGTCGGAGCTGCCATTTAATTCAAATTGTATTTAAGGAATCGTAAAATTTCTTGAGCTGTGATCCTAGTGTTGTAATCTCCAGCGGTTTCTCGAAGTCACTGCAGTCTGTGCTTTCACGTCTTCCGTGTTTTCTTAAGCAGTTTTCCCTCTGTCTCACGGGTATTTTCTCAGCTGACCTCGTCCTTTCTCGTTAGCCTCGTGCCCTGCTTGCTGTCCCAAAGCCTCCGAATGCTCTCAGCCAGCTACCTTGTGCATGGACTGTTGCATGTGAGTAGACGGCCATAGTGGTGAGTCCTGTGACTCCTGCTGGGTGTGGCATGACCCGAGTGCAGCGCAGGCCATCTGCAGGCACCCGCGACAGACCCTGCGGGTGTGCTTTGTGCCAGGAGCGACAAGCACTTCCCTGAGAGATACTTGCTGTCCCGGTGCTCACGCCCTGTGGGGACCGGTCTTCACTCCGCTGCCCCCCTACCCCCCAGCTGGCCACGGACAGTCTAGCGGCTCCCGAGCCACAGAGTAGGGAGGCCCCCGCGCGGGGGTCTCGTGAAAAGCCGGGGGCTGGGGCCGACTCCTCTCTGCATGACTCGTTCTGTAGGAGGCCACGTGACGTTAGGTCAGAGGGCCTAAAACAGTGGGCCCCAAGTAAGCAGGCGGGGCCTCCTGTTCCCCTAATAACAGTGTTTTTACTTTATAGATTTATTCCAAAGAACACAGCTCTGTCTTCCCCAGGTGGCTCTGGTGAGAGAGCCTCTGAGCTCCTGAGCAGACGGGTCACGTGGGCAGAGACTCCGCGTGAACGTGGCGCGGCTCAGCGTTCGAGCCCGTCTCTCCTCTCTCCTTCGCCCTCCCTCTCTCCCGCTCCCTCGTTTTGTTTTTCTTTTCCAGTTTCATTTGATTCGTTTTTATTTATTTTACTTTGTTAAGGGGAGTAGGCCTAAAAACCAACTTTCCGCTGCTGATATAAATACATAGCGCTGAGCGGCTGTGATGAGGTTTTCCAAAGCACCCGTGTGGGGGCAGCTGTGAGCTTGACTTGCTGTTGGCTTGCAAAGACGTGCAGTCCCGTGAGGTGGCGCAGTCAGTGTACGTGCGCGGGGACGGGGACGGGGCGGCCTCGCCCGGCGGTGAGGTGCGGGTCTTCACCGTTGCGGAGTAGTGCCCACTCCGGGCGGTGCTCCCAGGTTGGTATGTGAACTCACAGTCACTGTTCTTAAGTTTCAGACGTGTTCAAGCTTCTGAGCTTATTGGGTTAATGTTTTGACTAAAACCTATTTTTAATAAAAAGCTGGAGTTATTTTTATCTGAGAAGATAACCATCAGTGAGTACCTCACAGCTCCTGCCCATCCCCCACTCCCCTTCACGGCGGCTACGCGTTTGCCAGTTGTGTTGCTTTCTTTAAAGCCTTACGGTTTATGGCTCCCCGACTGCCTCCTGAAAGTAGTCTGCAAGGCATAACGTTGCTGGCCTTGTTCTACTGTTCAGCGCCCACCCATGCCGAAGAATTAGAATCGGATGAAAATCCTCGTATTGGTTGGAGATCCAAAAAACCCGCATGTGAGAGGCGCGGTGTGCCGATGCTACACGCACTGGTGACTAAAACAGCCTTCTGACCAGGAGCTCATGAAGTGCTTCACGTTTGTTTGGGATATTTTTTAACACTCTGAAGTATTAAGTTATATAAAATAGTTGACATCACCAAACTCTCTGCGGGGCGGCCGCCGTGCACGCGTCTGCACGGTGATATTCTGGGGTTGAACGAGCTATGCCGGCAGCGCAGTCTCGTGCTGTGGTTTATTTCCGGGCCAAACTTTGGTGATGCCCACTCCTGCCTCACGGTGCGGTCCTTCCCTTCACCTGGGTGGCGACATCACATCGCTTTTCATGACCCTGCCATCTCATGCTTCCAGCGGCTTTGGCGTTGATGACTCTCAGGGCGGTGAACCAATGTGCTCTGAAGGGTCCGCCCCCCCCCCCCCCCCCCCCCCCCGGCGCCCGGGGGGGTCACGGAGCAGAGCTCGGTCGTCAGCCTGTGCCGTGCCCGAGCCTTCCGCGGGGCGTTCTGGACAGCGTGTGCCAGTCACGACTTGGGTTCCTATTTGCACATGCCCTGCCCCGATCCCCCTGCTGCGGTGACAGGAGGTGTGGTCATTGGTTCATTCTCTGTGATGTTCATGCATGACCAGGTGTGAGACACGGTGGACAGATTGGATGCTGTGGTGTCACATACCGTTGTCCCCATTCTGACTTTTCAACTGTTCTTGATATTTACAGTGGACTAAAGAGGATGGACATAGAACCTCCACCTCTGCTGTCCCTAACCTGTTTGTTCCGTTGAACACTAACCCCAAAGAGGTCCAGGAGATGAGGAACAAGGTGCGTATCAGCGGCCATCAGCCCCCCATGGAAGCTGTTGCGGGCGGAGGTGGCGACGGGTGGGACACGGTGCGGAGCGCACGCGGCCGGCGGAGGGCTTCTGCCACCACCGCTCTTGTAGCCGAGGCCACGTCTTTCCACCGCTTCCGCTGTCGCGCTAACAAGTGCGCTGTGTGAGCAGCACACGTCCGGGGCACCGTGGTTCTCGAACTGACGCTTGCTCACAGAGCCGGGCAGAACTGGAAGCTGGAGAGCCTGTTTCTGGCGAGAACAGCCTTCGCCCCTACACTTCAGCGTCTGTTCGCTGAACTGTGAACGTTTGCTGTGTCAGAACGTGGGCTCCCCCCGTGTTCACAGTGTCACTGTACGACGGGCACATGGGGGCTATTCCCCTCCGCTTAACGAGTGTGGTGAGAGATCTGTGCTTACCACAGCCCTCTAGAAGGTGCAGAAAGCCAGGAATGGCTCCGCCCCCCCCCCCCCCCCCCCCGCCCCAGACAAGCTGGCCTGGCCCTGTCAGGCAGGTACTGTGGCCATGCGGGGCCGTGAGGGGCGTGGCGGAGCAGAAGTGTGGCTTGGGTGGGGCTCTGGGGCCCCCCATGCACAGAGTGACCCCAAGTCACAGCCGGCCTTCTCTGTACTGTTGATGTGTGTTTCTCCTTCTTGTGTCCTCAGATCCGGGAGCAGAACTTACAGGACATTAAGACGGCTGGCCCCCAGTCCCAGGTTTTGTGTGGCGTAATGATGGACAGGAGCCTCGTCCAGGTGAGAGCTCGGAATGTCTGGTGTTAGTGGGTAGTGGCTCTAATGACTGTCCACTTCACAATTAGTCTTGGGAGAGAATGACTCTGTGAGGTAAGTGTTCTAGGCAACCAGTTATCTCCGTGAAAAATCCTCACGATAAGAAATAACCCTGCCACTTTTCCTGAGGTTGTAGATTTAGCATAAGCATGCCTGAGGGCCGTGTTCCCCCCCCTGCCCCCCCCACCCCCAGCCCTGCTCCATGCGATGCATGCCCGTGTGACGGCGGCACACACGCTGCCTGCTTGGGGACCGGGATGTGCCCTGGTTTTATCAGTATACTGGGGAAAATGCTAGAAGAGGGTGGGTTTAATGGACTTTTTGTTCTTGGGTATATTGCTGTCTGCAGTAAAGTGCTGCTTGGGGGTAAAGTGCTTACAGAGGGTACCTGTAAATGTGGTCTCCACATTTACACGCTTTTCTGGAAAAGGACTGTACTTTGTGGCACATGGAAGATAATCGTGTAAGTAGTTATCTCTGAAATGAAGTTGCCACCTAATGCTTTAAACACGACAGCAGGGTAGGTGACCGTTTTCCAATTTGGGCCAGCCGTGGCCCCGCTTGCGTGGTCTTTGCTCCCACCTGGCCCCGCCATCACCTCTGCTTTCACGTGGCCGGCTGTCTCTGCTGCATGCCCTGGGCTGGCTCCGTCCTGTGCTCTCTGTTGATGTTTCAAAGCTGGGCCTGGTGGGCTCTGATGACTCAGTTTACTGTTGCAGGACGCACCCCTCTCTGACTGTACGGAAACAATCGAAGGGCTCGAGCTTACAGAGCAGACCTTTAGTCCTGCTAGATCTCTGTCTTTTAGAAAGGTACTCACTGCCCTGTCCCCAGCTGCCTCTCATCACACGCTGCTCTTCACCTTCCCCGTCCCTCACTGCTCTCGCTGGGCACCGTCTTAGTTACCGAAGTAGCTTTAAACCTGTCTCTGAGTTATCTGTGGGATTGCACAGGGGTTCTGTTCTGCCTGTTCTTTCATGAAGACATTTGGTATGAGGCTATTTTCACAACTGTCATTATTCCACGAGGCTGCGGAGAGCGGGCCCATCTTAACGACGTGGCGCATTTCCGAAGTTCTGCACATGACTTTGGTTGGTGCATGCTTTTGGGTGTTATTTGCCTTTTACAAGATGCCGCTTGCCAAAGGCTCATGTGGGCAGACCGTGGCCAGCGGTGGCTCTCTTGTGCAGTCTCCTGCCTGTGCTCGCTCAGCTGTGACCGCACGTGCCGTGGACGTGGCAGCTGGAGGGTGTATGATTGAAAGACATCATTTCAAGAGGAAGGGGAAGTCAATCAGACAGTTTTTTATTGTTGCTGAAATATATTTCGTTTTTCCCTTAAAAAATACTGGATAATTTTTTCCAAGTGTTTCACGGGGGAAAAAGGCGTGCAAATTTGAAGCCCAGGGTTGTCATCTGTGTACATGCGTACCTGACGTGGTGGAAGGAGAACTTCCGTGAGCGTTCAGGCTGCACTCCTTGGGGCCAAGGGTGGACCGCAGCTGCCTGCACGTTTCGAGTCTTAGTCACGTTCACCCTGCATTCAAAGGAAATTTGAGGGGTGTTTCTTTCAATTCATACGCCTCCACTAAAAGGCAAGTATCATGTTAGCGATGTTCCAGTTGCCAGAAAGAAGCTGATTTGTAGCGAAGACTGTATATTCTTGTGTGGAGTCCCCACCATTAACTCTGTTTTGCATCCTTACATATTAATTCCGCGAGTCCCGTTTTCCTTATCGTTAGAATGTACTTGCAGCTGCCATTCTTGGAGGAGCTCCTCAGAGCAAAGGAGAAAGATGTACTTGTTTTGCGTCTCAGTCCTTTGGGCTGGAAGCTGTTGTGATCTTGTGAGTTCGTCATTCTTTTCTCAGATGTGTGAAGGTATGCCAAGTCCACGAGCCCAGGCGCTTCCTGTGCGGAGCCCACCCGTGGCTGCCGCCCTGTGGCTCCGTGGGCAGAGCCGGTTGGAGCAGTCCCTGCTCGCGGTCCCTCTGGTGCGGCGTCGCACGTCGCGGTCTCTGCTTGCACCCTGTCAGGGCTTGCTGGAAGGCGGGCTGCATTGAAAGGGGGCTGCTTCGGCAGGGCCCGGGTTTGCTGCAGCAGTGTCAGACTTGGGTGTGTGCCCCGTCGCCTGTGTTCCCCGGGCCTGGCGGTCAGAGTCGGTGCGAACGGGGTTCCGGGTGATCCTGGTGTCCTCCCCACAGTCTGAGCACCAAGCTCTGTGAGTGGTGCGTCTGGGCGGGAGTTAGCCCAGGAAAGTGCACCCAGCCCCGCTGAGATGCTGGTGTCCCTGCACCTGGATTCTTGACCCAGCTTGTGTTTTCTCCACCAACCCTCCTTCTGGTGCTCACATTTGCACTCTTGGTCTTTTTTCCACCAATTAAGCTTATTTCATTTCTATGTTGAGAACATGATTCCACCCGTGCCCTTGACCAAAGGTGTCCTCACGGCTTTTGTGTGGAGCTTGAAACGCAGACTGCGTTGCTCCTTCTACAAGATGGGCGCTGCTGGCCAGCAATGTCAGTTTCTCTTTGAACCAGTGAAAAGGACTTTGTTAAATGTCCCAAAAATGTCCTCTTTCCAGTGAGGCAGGTGTGTAGACAATTTTTCCGTTTGAGAATCTGAGGAATGTGGGTTTGGGGCCTAGGAAGTTGGAGCTTTTGGGAAGGACTTTCCTTTGCTTCCATCTCTCCCTCCCTTGTGATGGCCGTTCAGTCAGAGCATGTTATCTTCTGAGAGTAGAAGGAGCGGCGAGCTGTCAGCCACACCCCAGTGCTCTGGTTCCAAAAGGAATCCTGAGCTCTGCTGAAGGCTCTCTTGGCTCCAGCACTGTGCCTGCCAGCATGTAGCTTGGGGCAATCTGGTGCCTTCTGGACTTCATTACTAGTGAATCGAGCTGTTAGACGTCAGGGCGGACAAGTTTATGCTGAAGGTGGCCCAGTGCAGCCGAGAACTGTGCTGCTGGGTCTGGACACCGTGAGCCCCTGTTCTCTGTGCACCTCTGTGCACATGGGCTGTGGCCCTCCCACACTTCTTGGTGCGTGGTAGAAGCGTGAGGGGCCTGGGCCCACCTTGCACACTTCCATGGTGCATTTGGTGTTGAGCACCCAGAAGTGTGTGGCCCGGCACTGAGAACGTAAATTCAAATCTGAGTGGGGTTTATGGATGGAAAGCCTGATGCTCGGAGAGATCGGGTCGCTAGCCATGTTTGCGTGGCTCGCCAGCTGCCTCAGCCAAGTGCAGAAGCAGTTCCTGGGCATCTGGTTTGCTTGGAGCCCCTGCTCTGTGGCTAGAAGTGAGGGAAGCGGCAAGAGCCTCCCCGTGGCCTGCTGGCGAGAGCAGCCACGTCATATCCTGGTTTCTCAGCCCAGGCTGCTCCACAGGAGACCTGTTCCCTCTGCATCCCAGGCCTTGCTCCTTTTCCTTCCCCCCAGATAACAGGCTCCCTCTGTCCCCTCAGTCTGTTCAGAGCCCGGGTCTTGGTAACTGCTTGCCATTGAGAATTTGGAGGAGGGAGGCAACCCCACTGCGCCTTGAGGGTCAGGTGTCTCAGGGCAGGAAGGGCCTTGCTGGTCCACGGGTGCCTCTGTGGCAGGTGATTCTTGATATTTTATTCACCCCTTGATTTGAACTTTGGATTTAAGTGAATTGAAACATTTCTCTCAAACCTCATGTCACCTCATTTTCTCAGCAGTGATACCAGGATGCAAATGCAACTGGCCACGTTGCCGTAGATTTAGGGAAACGTGCAGCTGGGTCTCAGCTGTTGTCGGCCCAGCAGGCTCCTCTCAAGGCAAAACCCGGGCCCATGCACAGGAATAGGTGTCAACGAGTAGTGAGTGGCAGGCAGGGATTCAGTCCCCTGCCCTGGGGAGACAGGGCTGCTTCTGAGCGAAAGGCCACTTGACCTTGGGTCAGCATTGGTCAGAAAGAGGGCCCCCCCCCCCCACCTTGACCATCCAGGTCGTCTTGAATCTTGAGGCTCTCTGAGCAAAGGGGGCCAATTCCAGCAGGTCCTTTGCTTTTCTTCCCCGGCTCTGCATCCCTGATTGATCATGGAGTGCTCTGGACTCTCCATACCCAGCTTGCTGGACAGCAGCCCCTCAGCCCAGGTTCCCCAGCCTTTGCCAGGGCAGCAGGTGGCCCAGGTGAGCTGAATTTCCCCAGCACTCAGTCTGGCTCCATCTCTCGTGCACATTGCTTGGGCATGGTCTCTCTCTGGTGTTCACCCCTTACTCAGGAGAGTATGGACAGACCAGGCCTAGCATCAGAATTTTGGATTCTCCTATGATGGTTGGTTTTTGGAAACTCCCATTAAGTAATGGGCATGTGCGTGTGTTCTGGTTAACTTTCCCAGAAAATGAACCCAGGGCATTTGGGGGCCAACCACGCTGGGCAGTGGGGCACAGAGCTGTGCTGGGGCAGGTGAGTGTAGGCTGGACATCACTTCACACACCCCAGAGCTGCCTCCCCCCGCCGGCTCCCTCCCTCCAGGCCTGCCTCCCCACCCCAGTGATCCCCTGGCATGGGGCTGCCTCCCTTTACAGACTGGGTGCTGACTGCCATCCACCTTTGTGCTCTGCTTGCTTGCTTTCTCTTTCTTTCCTACATGTTCTTGGTTTTCCAAATTCCTCAGACAAATACTGGTATTTTGGGACTTCTTAAAAAAATTTCTCAAGTGTTTTGGGATAAGTTCCAGGAGCTAGTTATAAACTAAACACATAGTTAAAAGAACAGAACTTAATCTGTGAACTTAGAAAGTAAGCAAATCTCCGAGCATACTTTCCCTGATTTGGAATCCTGGATGTTTTCTGATGTCGTGAAGAGGGCAATTGACTTAAAGAGTTGGCTCTTCCATCCCTGCCAGGAAGGAGACCGCATTCTCCCTGAGGTGCTCTGTGCCCTCCATGCACCTGAAACCTGAAGGACTTTCCTAGGATTTTTTTCTCCTGTTACGTTTGTTTTGTAGCTTCAAAATTTTGTTTCTCTGTCTCCAAACACTGGAGGCTGCAGCTCAGCCTCAACCTCAGGGCCCAGGGTGAGGCTCAGGCCAAGTCTCAGGGTTGTCTGTGCGCTCCGGGAAATCCGCCCACCCCGCCCTGCCTGCAGCCTTGCCCGGGAGGGGGGGAGAGTCCCTGCGGGCGGGGCTCCTGCAGACTGGGCCTCCCTTTTTGTGTGCAGGGGGAGCTGGTGACAGCTTCCAAGGCCATCATTGAGAAGGAGTACCAGCCCCACGTCATTGTGAGCACCACAGGCCCCAACCCCTTCAACACGCTCACCGACAGAGAGCTGGAGGAGTACCGCCGGGAGGTGGAGCGGAAGCAGAAGGGCCCCGAAGGTGAGTGTGCGCGGGTCCTGGGCATGTTGGCACGCTCAGCATGGGGGGTGCCTGAAGCGAGAGAAGGCGCGCTGCGAGTTCCTTTGTGCCCAAGTGGTGACTGGGGGTGATGAGGACAGTCACTTGTATGAAAGATCAGCCTTCTGTCTGGTTAAGACCTGAACGTTCTTCCGTGCACATTTCCTAGTTCCAGAGGATTAGAAGGGAAAACACACTTGTGAACGGTCGGCTTGGGAGGCACCTGCAGGCTGGCTATGTGGGAGACTGTGTCCGAGAGCCGGGCTGCTGTCTTTCCGCACAAACGCTGAGGGTCTTCCTGGGCAGGCCGTGATTGCAGGCCCGTGTGCCAGCGTGTCGACCGCTCTGGCGTCCCGAGTGAAGAGTGGCCGCGTGCGGGTGCAGCCCGTTCCTCTTGGTAACTGACTCACTGACCCAGGAGGTCATATTTTTGTAAAACACAATGGGACGATTTTCCATCAATGAGAATCAGTGAGTAAGAGCCAGAACCTCACAGAGGAGTTGGTTTCAAACTCTAGGTTTTGAAAAGTAGGTCCAAGAATTTTGAGAGCTAACATGAGAAGTCAGCCTCCCCCTGCTTCTGCTGTGAAGGCGCACTCTCCCTGAGCACCCTTGGTTGTTTACCAGGAACGCTCTGGGCACAGACACCCCCTCAACCAGGAGGCTCATGCTGCGTCCTCAGGGCCGTAAGGTCCAACCCTGGTCTTTGTACCGAAGCCTCCGATCCTAAGCAGGGACCACACGTCTTCCCCAGCTTGCTCCCCGGGAATCAGCCTTTGGAGTGGAAGTCCCACAGTGTTCCATAGCCCTGGGGCTGTGGAGGATCGTCCAGGGAATTATGTATTGCTCCTCATATAACCTCTGATTTGCCCCAATTTAGGTATTTCTTGGCCTTGTTTTAGACCAACTAACGCATTATGTAGATGCTGTTGAAATATAAGTTGTACCGAAAACTGTTGCTGAATTGTTTTCAGTGAGCGTTCCAGCATCACTGCTCGTCACTTTCTGTTAGCTGTGCATTAGGATTAAGACCTTGCACACATCGAATCAGAGTGAGCCTGGTGTTTCTGTCACATCGAGCTCTGCTTCTCATCGTCTCCCTTGAATGGTGTGCGCAGCCCCGCAGAGAGCTTTGCGCTGTCGCCGTAAGTCCCTGCCTCAGGGTGGCCTGTGGGCCTGAGCTCTTGGCCCTGTGGGCGGATCCCGGTTCCAGAGCGCGCACACGTGTGTGTCTGCCCTTCGGGTCCTCCCAGTGTCTGGGGATCTGGATTACAAGAAGATGGTTTTTGCGTCAGAGCACAAGACACACAGGGGTCTCCCTCCTCGTGAGGCTCCATGAGGAGGGATGATTCAGCCGTTGAGTGGATGGGGCAATTGTGACCGGGCTCTGTGATCACTGGGCTGTCTGCAGCGGGAGTGCCAGCCACGGGTGCTGCCAGGAGACCCCTGCCCGGGGCTGGCCGTCGGCATGGGGGATGCTGCACAGCAGCAGTTGCCGCAGGAGGAAGGAAGCAAACCGTGGGGCTCGGGCACCTTTCGTGGTTGAGGGAGCTCCTGGGAGATGGAAAGGCCTTTGTTCATAGACCTCTGGCTTCAGGAAGGTTGGCTGGTATCTCTAGGAGATCAGAGGCCTTGCCAGTTATAGCTGTTTGTTCAAAATATGAGACCTAGTGATACCAAGCTGTTAATATAAAAAGTTTAAATGAGAGGAGAATTAAGCAATTAGGATTAACATTGGTATGCATATTTCCCTAAATGAGAAGTAGCCTTGGAATTTTCTGGATCCTGGGTCCTAGTACCTGCAGTTTTTTCTCTGATCCTTATCAGCATATTTTATTTCAGAAAATAAAAATATAATTATCAGGTTTAAATTATTGGTAGAAAACATTCTGCATAAAACAATGAAAACCAGTGCAGTGCTCACGTGATATCCTTGAGGTGGCGACTAGGGTGAGGGTGCCTGGGACCCTGGGCTGCTTGGCTCAGCCGTGGGGCGGGGGGGGGCGCTCCTCACTGGAACACAGGTGGGGACACCCCGGGGGTCACCAGTCACCATGTGTCACAGTGTTGGCTCTGGCAGATTCAATCTGGAATAAGAATGGAAATCAATTTTGTATCCAGAGTTGGTTGAATCTTTGAGATTCAGATCCACACCAGTCACAATCGGCCTTCTTTGTCCCCTTGGAGAGATGAAGACAACGTGGCCATGAGCCCTCCTGGTCTCTTCGATGTACCCGAGAAAGAAGCTTCAGCCGTCCCCCTCAACGCAGCCAGATGGACAGGGCAGGAGGGCCTGCCTGCCTTTGAGGAGGGTGAAGGCTCACGATGTCTGAAGCTCTTTACTGTGTGCCTCTCACTTTCTGCCCATCTGCAGAGAATCTGGACGAGACCAGAGAACAGAAAGAAAAGAGTCCTCCAGAGCCCCCTGCTGCCCCGCACACCCCCCCCAGCACCCCTGTCAAGCTTGAGGAAGGTGAGCTCTGGGGTGGACGTGAGCGTGTGGCTGCCCCGCTGTGGGAGGGTGCATGGCCTTCTGTGGTCCGGTGTCCACCATGAGAGGTGGATTTTGTGTCCTGTCGAGTGGAGGGAGAGCACCGGGTGTCAGTAGCTGAACGGACCGTGGTGAAGGAGCGAGCATTTGCGTGGAAGCCAGCACGACACATGGTTCTGAACTGGCCCGCCTTTCTTGCTCCTGTTTTGGTTCTGTCCTGGGTCACTCGAGGCAACAGATTTGGTAGTGAGACATCAGGACAAGGTGGGAGGGCAGACTTGGGGGATCGGATCCCACCTTCGTTTATGATGTCAGTTTTGCCTACTGCTTATGCATTTCTCAAACCTTACTGTGTCCAGATCACCCCTCTGGAAACGTCTTCTGTTGTGTCTGGGCTGCAGGACCTCGTGTGCCCTGCCGTAGTAGTCAGTCCATGCAGCGTGCTGGCCTCCACTGGCCTCTCAGACCACCCACTGCGTGTCTGTCCCTTGGTCCTACATGTCGTGCTTCCCGTGCCTGTGGGGAGCCCGTGGCTCGCCTTCCTCCCCCCGTTTGTCCCCAAGAATGGCTCAGCCATTCTCCTTCTATAACCCAGTGGCTGTGACTGAATGCCTAGATTCTCTCCCTGTGCTTTTCTCTTCCTGTGGCTGCGTTACAAACAGGAGTTGGATGTGCTAAAGAGTACCTGTTACCATAGTAAGTACCGCCCGCGTCTGGCCCTCTGCCGTTTAACCAGTGGTCCCTGTGCTTTGCCTCATTCTCCTGCTTCTTTGTTGCTTACTGAGTTCTGTTCTCTGTTTATTCAAAATAAAAATAGAGTCCCCCCCCCCCCCCGCTCCGCTTTTTTTGTACTCAGTTCCTCCCACCCAGGCAGTGGCATCTTGGCAGGGACTCCGTGGTTGGAGAGCTAGGTGGGGACCCCCGGGGACCGAGGCGGTGCTGCTCAGGGCCCTGTGGGTCTCGGGAGTTCCAGAGCCGTCACGTGGTCCTGCTCAGCTTGTGATTGCTCGGCGGCATCAGACACACACCAGACTAGGTTCAGGCAGGGGGAGGATTTTGCCTCGTGCTGCATGCCAGTGGCTTCTGTTGGGATCTTGGCTTAAGCTGAGCGCTTAAGCCTAATTGGGGATGGGGCAGGAGACTGGTGCTGTTTTTAATGTGGTATTTGGTCACATGGTAAAGTTCCCCAGAGGCACCCACAGGCCACCTCTGCATGCTCTGCAGGGTGAACGCTAACTTCCTCCTGTCCCCCTGAGTAAGGACATTTAATTGTCCCAGGACTGAAGGTGGCCCAGGGGCCAGCCGGGGCAGCCCCAGCCTCCCAGAGCCGAAGTGCTAAGCGTTTGGGGCCCGGAGCCTCCCGCGGCCGCACCTCACCCACACTCAGCTCTGAGTCCCCCCTGACGCGGGGCTTGGCTTCTCTGTACTAAATGGTTTAGTGTTGCCTAAGCAGCAAGTCGCTTGTAACTCTGTAGGATGTTATAAAACTCTACAAAACTGGTTTCCCCCCGGTCAGAGTCCGCATAGAGATCTGATGATGGGACCTTCCCCGGACACCCACTCTCGGGCTGTGTTCTCTATAGCGAGTTACCTTTTGCCCTTTCATGTTCCCATGTTTGAATGCTAAAGCTGGCCTGGTTTTTGCCCCTGTCCCTTACCTTACAGTTCTGTTCTTTTCCTTCGTTCTCCAGCCTACAATGGCTTTATTTTGTTTGATGTTGATAGTGCCCATGGGGTCTGGGAGTTAACCACGGTTTTCCATGGTTTTCTTCTTGGGGGAGACCAGGTGTTGTGGACCCAAATTTAGGCCTAAATACTACTAATATGTGCCCTTAGGGTTCTAGAACAAGCTCCTGTTGGGAGTGTTAAACGTGGAACATGGTCCTAGTGCAGTGCCGTCAGCTCGCCCAGCTCTCTGACTGGGGCCCGGGGTCCCAGGACCGCGTCTGGGTCTGTCAGCACACTGTCCACGAGGAGGAGCTGAACCCCCCATCCCCAACCCCCGGCGACGTTGCGTCTCCATTTTGTATCCTGAGCCATATCCAGCCTTAAAGTAGAGTAGACCTGATTAAAAGTTTCTTGTTTGCGTGTCGCTAAAAGCCCCTAGAGCCCAGCCTCGCAGCCATCTTGGTGCGGGGAGCTGCCTCTCTCGGGGCGCCCCGCTCAGGTCCGGTGGCTGCTCTTCAGCCCTGTCTCTCGTCCCCTGCCCACCAGACCTGCCGCAGGAGCCCACCTCCGGAGAGGACAGTGATGCTGCCACCTTTAAGCCGACTCTCCCCGACCTGTCCCCTGATGAGCCTTCAGAAGCGCTCGGCTTCCCCACACTGGAGGAGGAGGAGGAGGGGGAGGAGGGGCTCGGTGAAGCCCACGAGCCTCCCGGCCCCGCCAGGTCCCCTGTGGCGGCCAGCCCCGAGCCAGCCTCCGCCCAGGTGCTGGAAGAGGCCACCTCCCCAGCTGCCGAGGAGGGGGCTGCCGTGGACCCTGGCAGCGATGGGTCTCCGGGCAAGTCCCCTTCCAAGAAGAAGAAGAAATTCCGCACCCCCTCCTTTCTGAAGAAGAGCAAGAAGAGGAGTGACTCCTGAAGGCCCGTCCCTCACACACCGAAGCCACCAGACTGCCCCCGGTTGTGTCTCGTGTCCTGTCTTCCTGTGTCATGGAATGCAAAAAGCCCATCCCTCCTCATAGCTAAAGCTCCCCTCATGGCGTGACCAAACCCCCACGTAGACCGGCGCTAACCTCGTGTGCGTGTGCAGCGGGCCTCAGCCTCGGGGGCTGGGGGAGACACGTTTCCGCGGCCCCTCTGCCTCTGCCCGCCCTGCCTGGACTGGCACCCTGCAGGTGCGCTCCCCCCGGGGGCGGGCCGTCCTGGTTCTGGCTGGGCAGTTGGAGGCCCCGGTGGCTCTGGCCTTGCCCTCCCCTCTCCTCCTGGGGTGCAGTCCCCCATGCTGTGTGTCTGCTAGGCTCCCCTTCACCCCCACGTGGCAGGTGACTGAGTCAGACTTGGAGCTTTCTGCTGGCATTACCTGCTCCGCGATCTCACTTGGGTCGTAGTTACAGAACCTGTCCTGGGCGAGTACTGCTGTGCCCGCCGGCGGCCCCGGGCACCCTGACGGCCTGTGAGAGCCAGGGACCCAGCAGCCGAGGGGCCTGCGTACACCCCACGTGCCCTGTGCATGGTCTGATGGCCCTGAGCCCAGAAACGGGGTTCAGAGGCCCCCACATTCTTACTGGGGTCTCCAGATTCCTGTCATAGAGAAGATACATTAAGAGGGGGAAGAGTCCTTTCTAGAATTTTCCTTCAGCAGGTTTGCAATTCACCCTCCATGTTTGACCATGAACAGGAACAGGCCACTTCTTGCTTTAGTTTTCTCGCTCTGCCTCTGCACAGCACAGTAGAGTGTAGGCCACTGGAACTGGGAAAGGGTTGCCTCTTTAACGCAGCCTGAAAGATGCCTGGTTTTGGTAAAAGGTAACTCAAGGTAGAAGGGCACGCAGCGGTCCCTCCCTAACTTCTCACACTAGTCCTTTGTGGAGCCAGGCCTGGCTCTCCTTGTGGGACATCATAAATTTTCATTCAGATTCCTGAAAAATCACGTGCAGCTGCTTAGCAGGAACTAGTGGGGGACCCATTCCAGGGGCTGCCCGGTGCCGACCTGGCTGGGTGCCGGCTCGCCTCCTCCCCGGAAAGCGGGGAGGGGTTCCTGGTGGACCTGGTGCCAGAGCCGGGCCGGGGTCCCACACGCCTGACCCCAAGCAGGACCTGAGGCTGGCTGCATGGCGCTGACAGCTGCTTCAAGCTTCTGGAGACTTGCTTTCTCCAGCGTGTCGTTTTGTCGCCGCGGTGGTGTTCGGGTTCTCCGCCCTCGCCCTGCCCTCCAGTTAACCACCGACGCTAGCCCTTCCTTTTGTCCCACGTATGCAGTGACTCTCATTTCACTTTTGTAGTTTATTTTAACTCTTTGTATCACAACATGAAGTTTAGTCGTATATATGGACACAGGCTTGGGAGGATGGGTCCTGCGTCCTTCACTGTAACATGTTTTACTCACAAATAAAATTCTTTAAGCAGTTTCCTTGTCTAAACGTGGGAAGCAGTTTTACACTTCAGTTCCTTTCGTTTGCTCCTTGGATCCCAAAGAGGTCCCCAAGTTTTTTTTTAAGATTTATTTGAGAGACAGTGTGGGCGTGTGGGGGGGGTGGAGGGGCAAAGGGAGAGAGTATCTCTAGCAGCCTCTGCCCGCCCCCTAGCGCAGAGCCCCACAAAAGGGGCAGATTCCGTGACCCTGAGATCATGGCCGGAGCTGAAATCAGGAGTCGGACGCCCAACCAACGGAGCCCCCCCCGGCGCCCCCCAAGTGCTTTATTTCTTGATCACACACTGTTGCTTTGCACTGGGGAGGACCCTTTAGCCACAGGCTGGGGCGGGACGTGTGATGGGGAGAACGTGGCACAGGGGCCTCTCCTCCCTGGTCGGCCAGGGTGCAGGGCACAGCCTGGAGGGCCCTGCGTCCACGTTCTGTCCTCAGCCTTGTGCAGAATGGCAGCCGGCTCGGGAAGAGCCTGGGACACTTCTGCTCAGTGCAGCTCTAAGAGCCTTCAGCTTAAGTTGCTGCTTCTGGCGCCTGGGGGTGGGGGGTGGCGAGGCACAGCGGTGTACTGGAGAGAGGCACTGGATATAAAATAGCTGCTTTATTTTGTCATTCAGAGGCCTGGCTGACACCGTGTGTCACAGAAGCCAACAGAAAGCCTGGAAGGGTTTGGAGTCACTGCCCCCAGCCTCACAGGGCCGTCCACACCTAGGGAGGGGCCGGGAGTGTCTCGGGCCCTCTGGGGCTGCAGGCCGTGAGCCGTCCTGGGCTGGGCCCGGGACGGGGGGGGGGGGGGGGGGGGGGCGGCAGGCCCGGGCCCCCCCTCTCTCCCCCCCCCCTCCCCCAGTTCGGGGCGGGGCTGGCTCGGCTACTCGGCCTTGAGCGCGTGGGCTGGAGGCCTCAGATTCCACAGGAGCAGGAAGGGGAGCAGGAAGAGGCCGGAGCACACGGTGAAGCAGATCCTGGCCCCTGCCAGCCAGTACACTGTGGAGAGAGAGCCTGAGCGGTGGCGCGGGCCCACCCCGTCCTTGCCGCCCCTTGGCCCCAGGATGGCAGCAGCGGCGCGCCCCCCGCTGTAGGCCAGTAGCCCCCAGGCCTGGCCCGGCCACCTTGGGGCCCTCACCTGAGGCGGCCACCATGGGTCCCACCGCCCTGGCCAGGGCGCCCAGGCTCCGCAGGGTGCCCATGATTGTGCCCTTCTGCCCTGGCGAGCCTTGGGGGGGAGAAGGGGAGGAGGAGGCCATCAGGTGCCTGCAGGCCTCCTCCCACCTGGAGGACCTCCAGCAACGGAAAGGCATCTCACCATAGTTGGCAACCACAGAGGACAGGCAGGGCACCACGACCGCGGCAGCTGGTGGGAGACACCAGGGGGCGCTGTGACCCCGGGTTCCTGGCTCCCTGCCGCGCCCACCCTGGCCCTGGGAGGACCCACTCACCGAAGGAGTACAGCAGCAACCCCAAGCCCAGCACAGGCAGCGTGAGCCCCCAGCCGATGAGGAGGAAGGCGGGGGCGAGCAGCAAGATGGCCTGCGGGGGGCACGGCGGGGCTCAGGACCCACCGCTGCTGGTGCCGGCGGGGCTCAGGACCCACCGCTGCTGGTGCCGGCGGGGCTCAGGACCCACCCCTGCTGGTGCCGGCGGGGCTCAGGACCCACCCCTGCTGGTGCCGGCGGGGCTCAGGACCCACCCCTGCTGGTGCCGGCGGGGCTCAGGACCCACCGCTGCTGGTGCCGGCGGGGCTCAGGACCCACCGCTGCTGGTGCCGGCGGGGCTCAGGGCACAGCCTGCCCCCCTTTACCGCCCGCTTCCCAGGGGGGGGGGGCCCCATACCCGCTTCACAGCTGCAGTCTCCCTGCCAGGGCTGATTCTCCGCGCGTAGGCACCTTGCACGGTGGCCATGGTGAGGCCGATGAAGAAAAACATCTTTCCTTGCTGCAGGCTGGGGGCGGGGGAAGCTGTGAGTGCCTCGCCCCTGCTCCCCGCGGCCAAGCCAGGGAGCCAGGGTGAC
This sequence comes from Callorhinus ursinus, assembly GCF_003265705.2. Lineage (NCBI taxonomy): Eukaryota > Metazoa > Chordata > Mammalia > Carnivora > Otariidae > Callorhinus > Callorhinus ursinus. The sequence continues at coordinate 1,965,116 of NW_027397066.1, forward strand.
AGCCGGTTCTCCACGGCCTGCCGTGTGCCAGGGTGGGAGTCAGCCCTGAACCCGGGGAGGGGGGTCAGGCCAGGCTCCGCAAGGGGCCTACCTGCTGAACTGGAAGCGCTGGTGGGCAAGGAAGCTCAGGGTGTACTCCAGGCCCGAGAAGAGGAAGAGGTAGAGGAAATACACCAGGCCCAGGCGGCGAAGGCTCCCAAGCCCTGGGGAGCAGTGGGGAAGGGGCTGACGATAGCTGGGGGAGGCCTGGGCAGCTGGAAGCAGCCACGGTCCCATCCTCGAGAGGGGAGCGGCTCCTTACCGTCTCCAGCAGGTGGATCCTGGCTGCGGGCCACGGCCGAGAAACGGAGCAAGGCCAGGGGGCTGAGCAGATCCGCAGTGGCTCGAAACCCGGGGGCGATGGAGGGTGCCTGGGGCAGGGGCAGGACTGGAGGGGCCTGCCAGGCAGCTGGGGAGGGGCATGACCTGAACCTGCCCTGGCCTCCAGTTCTCCTGCCAGGCCCTAGAGGCCGGGGCACCAGGAGAGGACAGTCCAGCCTCCCCTGGCATCCCCGCACGCCCACAGAACTGAGCCCCCAGCCCCGGGACCTCTCATTGGTTTCTTCCCGGGTGCCCCCCTTACCCGCTTCTCTGGGGGCAGGGTCTCCGGCAGGAAGCAGAAAATAAACAGCAGGTCGGAGGCAGCGAAGAGCAGGGCGAGCCAGGGTACCGTCTCCACGGGCAGGGAGGCACCCAGCATGGGGCCCAGGGTGAAGCCCAGGGAGAAGGCCACCCCGATGACTGCCTGGGGAGAAGACCGCCTGAGCCGGGCAGGAAGACCCCAGCCAAGGAATCCGCAGCCGCTCATCCCCCATCGCCTGCACGCACCATGCCTCGGCCGCGGGCGGAAGGTGAGCCCAGGTCAGCTATGATGGCGGTGGAGAGGCTGACATTCCCCTTGCTGATGCCCCCAATCACCCTGGAGACCAGGAAGGCTGCGAAGCTCCTCGAAGCAGCCCACACAGCGTACGAGGTGGCCAGACCTGCCTGCCTCGGGGTGGGGTCCACAGGGCAGGTATGGTCACCCGAGGCCACGAGGGGCCCAGAGTTGGGCCGACAAACCCAGGTAACACCCTTGGGGCCTGGCCCTGTTCTGGAGCATCAAGGTCTACTTGTGTTCCCGATGTCCGCACAGGTGGCAGGGGCAGCTCTGGGAAAGCCTGGCTGGGCCACGGGAGCCACCACCCCCTCAAGCACCCCACCCCGGGGACAATGAGGGGCTCACAGCCAACCCCCTTCCCCCCCAGAGGGCTGCCGGGCGGGCGAGAGGAAGCCGCACATTCCCTCGCCTCGGGAGCCCCGTACCAGGGACAGCAGCATCACCGGGCGCCTCCCCAGACAGTCCGAGACCGCCCCCGTGAGCGGTGCCAAGAGGAACTGCAGGAAGGAGAAGACCGAGCCAATCAGACCTGGAGGAGACAGAGGTTTTGGTCACCACGACTCCATCTGTCCCCAAGGGTCTGATCGCGCCGGGTGGGTGCTGCACTCCCCAGCCCTGGGCCTCCGGCTGAGGCGCCCTGACCACCAGTGGACGCTGCACTTGGAGAGGGGCAGACAGCGCCCAGGAGCAGGAAGGCGGGGACAAGGGCTGGGGTTGACTGGAGTCCAGACCCGGTCACAGGGGCCCGGCATGGGGCCGGCGGCCATACCTCCGAACAGGACACTGTTGTACCTCTTCTCGGCCGGCATCCTGATCGCTGCGGCAAACCAGTCCACACCTCGCTGCCACGAGCCATAGAGGGGGTCCTGAGGAACGCGCAAGTGTGACAAGGGTGGGGGGCGTGGGCAGCCATCCGGGGGGAGTCAGGGCGCCTCTGGACAGGGACATGGGGGCGGTCTCACGTGGGCACGGCCGTGGCTCTCCAGCAGCCCTGGTAGCAGGGGCAGGAGCAGAGTGAAGGCCAGGAGGTCCAGCAGGAGGCCGAGGAAGACCACAGTGATCACGCGCGTCTCCTGCGCCGTCTGTTGGCGGATGGGTGGGCGCGGGGTGCAGCTCCCTCCGGCTCCCCAGCCCATGATCCCGCCTGGCTGAGAGTGGGGCAGGTCTGCATGAGGCCACCTCTGGGTACCCGAGCGCCGGATGCCTACCCTACACAGGGGTCCCTCTGCGCCCTCCCCCCGACCCCGGGTGCAGGAAACTCCGGCGGCGGGGTTGCGCCAAGAAACCGCAGCCACTGATGCCAACCGTCGCCAGGGGCCGGATGGGGACATCGCGGTCCCGGGCACCATCCCACCCCACGCGGCCACCCCACGTCCTCGTGAGGAGCGGGCGGGGAAACCGAGGCCCCGGCGCCGTCCCTGCGGCCCGAACACGATCCCCGCCCCGGGCCCCGGCCCCCGCCCCCCCGATCTCCGCCGCCCCCCCCCCCCCGCCTCGCCCGGAATCCCAGACCTGGCCCCCACCCGGGACCCCGCCCCGCCCCGGTCCGCATCCTGGGCGGGGCGGTGGGGCGCGCACTGGGCGCGGGAGCAGCCCCGCCCTGCACTTGCCGCGGCCGCGCGCTCGGGTTGGACGGACGGACACGGACACACGGACAGATGGACGGATGCGGAATGGACGGCCCGGCCCGCTGCCAGGGGCGGGGCGCACGCCGACCACGCCCCCGCCCCGCCCCGGAAGTGTGGACGACGGCCTGCTTCCTCTTCCGGCCGGCGGGCGCGGAGTGCGGGTTGGTCTTGAGGAGCCGCGGGCCGTCGTCCTGCAGGGCCGCCGCGGGGTCGCACCGCAGGCGGGCGCCGGGGTCCCTTCCCGCGGTCCAGCCGCACTCGCGGAGCGCAGGTGGTGCGGGGCGCTGCACCCTGGAGGGCCGAGTGGTGCGGGGGCCGGCCTCGACCCTCTCCGGCCCGCGGCTGTGACCGCGCGCATTTGGGCCCCGGGCCCCGGGCCAGCGGGCGGAGGCGGAGGCGGAGGCGGAGGGGGCCCGCCGCTGGCCGCTCCTGCTGCCGGCCTGGCCCCGCGCCGCGGAGGCCCTCATCTGCTCCCGCCCCGCCCCCTCCCACCTCCTGGCGTCCAGGGCTCCCGAGACTCTGGCCAACCCTAACCAGAAAGTAACGGGAAGTTTGGTAGACGTGGTGAGGCTTCCGGGTTGGTGTGTGTGCACAGCCCGCCCGGTCACCTTGGCACTCGTACCCCCTCTTTACACCGTATTAAAATCCCAAATACCGATAATCGCAGTCACACTCTACTTGATGGCGGCAAGGAGTCAACCTCTAACGCAAACCCGTCAGCTTTCTCCAAAGGACACGTCTGGGTCGTGTTCATTGTCTTCCAGCTGAGCCACGCTGCCCCTGCGGCAGCCTGCGGCCTCCATGCCTGAGGCTTCGGCCCCGTTCACTTCCTTAGACGGTGGGGGTGGCGGCAGAAGGGCAGAGCTGGGAATCCGCACGCAGAGCTCATCGGAACCGCTCAGAACAGCCCTCCCCCCGGGCCAGGTGGGTCCCAGGGGGTTTCATACCTTCTTCCACAACTCGTTCTATATACTCCCCTCTGCAGGGGGCAGAGGCAGGGCTGTGATGCACCAGCCACACAGATACATGGCCAAGACGTACGTCTGGAGTGGGGTTGGGGAGAGGCCCAGGGCGGGCAGAGTGGGCTATGTTCCAGGGATACTGATCCAGAGCTGGGGCGTTACGGGCTAGTCGTGGGCACATGCCATCCCCATGGGACTGAAGAGCAAGGCCTCAGCCCAAGAACCCAGCACCTGACTTGGTCCCATTGTCCTGGGCCCAGGGACTTGGTGAATTAAGGTAGCAACAGCTGTGTAACAGCACAGGCTGTGTGGGAACAGCAGGCCAGGCCTCCCCAGCCGAGGGGAGTGTGACAGGGCCTGTGGGTTTGGGAAGCCACACACCAGGCAAGCGGGTCTCCGACGAGCCTAGGGGAAGCTGGCTGAGTGTTCCCGCGTCTCATGCCCAAGCCCAAGGCTGCTCTGGGCAAGCATAGCTTGAGTTCCACGCACCCGCAGGGATACTCTGGCCCCACGCTCTCCATCCTGACTTCCAACACCCCCCAACTCGTCCAAGACCAAACTCCCCATTCTCCCCACCACCATCAGGTCACCCTCTCCCTCGGCCCCCACATCCGTTCTGGCCAGGTCTCCGATCCCTCTGTGGTCCCTGCTGTGGCTGGCCGCGTGACCTCAGGGACCGGCTGCTCGGCACAGGCACTGGGGCCACCATGCAGGGCCGGTCAGTGTGCCACAGGCTGTGTGACGTCAGCCCCCGCGCTGGGCCCCACATCACCTGTCTCATTGGATGGTACCAGACAGAACGCAACCTTGCCCTCAGTCCCAAACCTTGTGATTAACGGAGGCGCGTCTGCACCGGATGGAGCAGAAGCCCCCGCTCGCTGGCGAGGCCTGATTCTCCTGGAAGCCCGGGGGCCGGAGCGCAGGGAAGAGCCCGGGCGCACGGGAAGGCGGCCTTTATTACGTTCAGTGCACAGCACCTCCCTGTCCTGTCTGGGCAACTATTTTTTGAACTTTTTCCTCTTCAGAGCCTTCCATTCACCTTCCTGTGTGGCCAGGCTGTTAAAAAGCTGTTTCACTTTTCGTTTTCTTTCCGCGTCCCTTAAAAAAAAAAAGAAAAAACCCCATTTTTACATCAGCTTTTGCCCTTTACCCTACGTGACCCAGTAGCAGCTCGCATCCACGCGGGCCAGCACACAAGGAGTGGCAGGAAACGCGCCTGCCCAGGCCCCGGGGCCGGCAGTCACTCACGGGGACCTGGCCCGAAGCCCCGGCAGCCCCGGCCACCGCCGCCGCTCACCGTTCCAGGGTCTCTGAGAGCTGCATTCGGGCCAGGAACTGGTTGTCCCTGCGGATCTCCCGGACGGCTCCTTTAAATTCCCGCTTGTGTTTGTGGATCAGTCTCTTTCTCTCCTGTTCCTCCTTGCTGCTTCCCTGCTTCTTCCCGAACTCGAGGCTGAGGCGCAAAGCCAACGTCAGGTCCAGCCCGCCTGCCTCCCCGCCCCCACCCCCGCCGCCCGCCGCAGCGCACGGCCGACACGCACACTCTGACCAGCCGGGGGGTGAAGAGCTTCAGCGGCAGCGGCTTGCTCTTCTCACACACCAGTGGCCGACAGCACTGCTCCTGCTTTTCCATGTCGGCCAGTGCGCTCTGGCACAGCTCCTGAAACATGGGGGCACGCTGGGGCTGCAGCAGGCCCGCCCGGCACGTGGCCTCGGGGCCCCCGGCCTCCTCTGCTAAACGGGGGCACAGCTGAGGGAGCCCCACCGCCGTGTGGACAGGAGTGGGGGGCCTGCGCACAGGACAGCTCACACCCTTGCGCACACTTCCCGCTGGCAGGACGACAGATGCCTGAGGCCCTTCTAGAAGGTTCCCTGGGCACTGGGGAGTGCTTCAGCGTCCAGCAGACACCGTGGAATCTCCTTCCCCAGAGAAACTGGTCACAATGGGCATGAGTGACTCACCCCTATGGACACACACGGGAGCGCCTTCACTGTAGCCCAGGTGGCTGGGGGGTGGCCACACCATGGGCACTGAGCAAGACCTCGTGCGGGGAGAACGGTCACTTCTCCTAAGTCATCCCACTACCGTCATTTCCCATGGGTGTTTCTAGAGCTGCACCTCAAGACAAGCTCACCCACTAACCTGCTCCCCACTCACAGAGGCGGCCGAGCCTGCGCAGAAGGCCGCGTGGTGGGAGGCCTCACCTGGAGCTCCGGGGGGTGACCGCAGTCGGCCAGGTGCTCCGTCAGCAGGGCTCTGAGCGGCCTCATGATGGTGTGGAAGGATGGCAGCGGGCCGTAGAGCAGCACGCAGCGCTTCACCAAGGCCAGACACACAGCCAGGCAGGACAGTCTGCAAGGGGGCAACACCCAGCTTCAGGGCCAGAGGCAAGAAGGGGACCAGCTCATTTGGTTCAGCCACTGCCAGTGTCAATCCTCTCGGCAAAAATTAAGATCTCCAACCAACAGCTCTGAAAAACCCAACAGGGGCTGGATGGAGTCCACGTCCCGCGTGGCAGCGGGTGGGACAGACGCCCTGTGTCCCTGAGCAGGGAGGGTCACTGGGGGAAATGCGGCAGCAACTTGAAAATGAATGGCTCCACTTTAGTTTTTAAATGACTATTTGCAAAATCAAGCCGACATTATCTTGAAAAATAATACACATGTTCTGGGAAAGTTTTTTCTCTTTTCACAGACCCGACCAGACATTTCCCGGGGAAGACATGCAGATGGCCAGATGCTCAGCGGCACTCATCTTCAGGGAAATGCCAATCAAAACCACATGGAGTTAACACCTCTTACCCACGAGAATGGCTACTGTTAAAAAAATAAATACTGGCAGGATACAGAGAAACTGGCAGGGAGGCAACAGTGGGGGGCGGTCCTCAAAACCATGAGACCTAGAGCTACCGCATGACCCAGCGACTCTGCTTCTGCCTGTGTACCCAAAGAATTAAAAGAAGGGTTTCGATGAGATGCCGGCACCCCCATGTTCACGGCAGCACTATGCGCAGCAGCTGAGACAGGGAAGCACCCTAGTGTCCGCGGACGGACGGACGAACAAAACGTGGTCCATCCCCACAATGGAATGTTATCCGGCCTTAAGCGGGGAGGACATTCTGACACCTGCCACCACATGGATGCACTTGGAGGAGACGATGCTACAAGGTGAAATACACCTGCCAGAGAGGACAGACACTGTGACCCCGCTTCTGGGAGGCCCCCAGAGGAGCCAGGTGCTGGAGACAGAAGGCAGACCGGGGGCGGGCGCGGGGCGCCAGGGCTGCGGAGCGAGCGTGGGATGGGTATACAATTTGTCCTACGAATGGGGGCTTCTGGGGGTGAATGGAGGCGGTGGCTGCACCAGGATGTAAATGTACTGAATTCCACTCAACTGTTGGCTTCAGGATGAAAATGGTAAACTTTCTGTTGTCTCTTTTACCGCAACAAAAGGATATTTCAAGTCCATACTTTTAAAAAATCAGAAAGCAGAAGGACGTCTGATAAAAAGCCCCAGCCCTCCTGTGCACTGAATGTGGGAGCCCCCCCAGTTCACATGCTGAAACCCAGTCCCCAGCGTGACGGTGTCTGGAGGGGGGTCCTCCGACCCACAAACAGGAGCTGTTGTCTTTGTCCCTCGTCTTCGCGCCACGAGGCTCTGTCTTGTCTCTCCCTCCTTGGGTTTCAACTCCCGTGTTCTATTCTTTTTGATGCTGTTGTAAACAGAATTTTCTAATTTCCTTTTCAATTGTTCACTGCATATAAAAACGCAAGTGATTTTTTGACGACTTTGGATTGTGCTACTTCACTGAATTAGTTTATTAGATCTAACGGCTTTTTGGGAGCGTCTTTAGGATTTCCCCCATATAAGACTGTACCATCTGCAGAGGCGACACTGGGTGCGTCCTCACGGGTCCCAGTTCTGTCTGGTTCCATGCTGGCCTGGCACTGAGCTCACCCTCCCTGGGGCCCCAAGCCCCCCACCTACCTGGTGTGGTTGGCCTCCGTCTTAGTCTGGGCCTTCCGTCCACCGGCCCAGCCGAGGGACAGGCCTCTTCTCTGCCACGTGGCCGTGTCCTCTTGGTCAGAAACCAAGAGCAACTCCGAGTTCTTCCCAGATGCTCTGAAAGGGTGCACCAGAGTGTAACCTGAAGTCCAAGCGGGACAAGGAAAGAGGCGGCCTCTGAGCATCGCAGGCTCACAGGGCAGGCTCTGCATGGTGACGCAGTTAGAAGGGTCACTTCGGACACGTGCAGCCTGTGTTCACCCCACAGAGGTGGGGTCACAGCCTCCGCAGGGGTGACGGAGGGAACAGCCCAGGCCCCTGACATCGAGGGGGAGACAGGCAGCAGACAACGCCTGGACGATGGAGTTAACAGGACGGAGCATCAGAAAGAGACAACGGTGGGCCACAGACGCAGGGCAGGGGAGGGGCGGGGGGAGAGCGGGTGCAGGTGCACAGGTGACCTAGTAAACTAAGGTCAGAGAAGGCCTGTCCCAGAGGACAAACGCCGATGGAGCGGACTTAACCCCACCACCACCCGGAAGAACAATTGAGGCAGCGGGCCCGGCCGGCCTGGCCTGGCGTATGCCCGGCACAGCAAAGCCGGCGGCGGCAGGGTGAAGGGAGAGGGGCCTGCTGCGTGCCCCCACTGCAGTGTCCACTTCGACGGGCCCCCCGGCAAGACTGTGCCTCCCCAGGCCCAGGCCCGGCGCACAGGAGTCCGCGGCGAGGCGGTCAGTGCAGGCCGCGTGCAGCAGCTGCACGCCGGGCTTTGGCTATGAGGCCACGTGGGGGAAGCAGGACAGCGTGCTTAGGGTCCTGGACGGAGGAGCTGCTGGGGCTGAAGTGCCCCCCGCCCCGGGCACCGGTGAGGTGCTCAGTACGACTGACATCGCGGCCTGCGTGGTGGCATTGGATTGGAGATACGACGGACGATGGATCGGGGCAGGAAAGGGGGTCCTAGGACACAGAGCGAAGGGCGGAGACCGGGCGGCGCCCCGACAACCCGGGGGAGCGGTGAGTGGTCAGCATCGCGGGTGCTGCTGCGGGCGGGGGGTCTTAAGACCAGCACAGCCTAGCAGGTCAACAGACGCTAGAACTGGCTTCTGATGGTCACTCCTTCCAGAATTCCTGGCGCTCTAGAAACTAGAGACAGCGCTGCGCACTAGAAACAATGGGGGCCGCACGGAGGGAGCGCAAACGTTCTTGTGGCACAGGAAGAAAAGATCTTAATGATACATTCGTCTAACCCCAAGTATAAAAATGTTATTTCAACACAGAATCAACATAAAAGAACTGAGCTGTTTCATGAGTTTTTGACAGTAAGCTCAGTCATCTGGGTGCCACGCCACGGATGGGACTCGCCGCGTGTGGCCGCTGGTGGCCGTGGTGGTGCGAAGAGTGGGGCCCCGGTTCCCTCGGGTGCAGGGGTGTCCGCCCAGCTGCAGAGGAGAGGCCACTGCTCTGGACGGCGGGGTTTGATGTCTAACTTTCCACGTCCCACGCTCTCTACAGGGAGCACGGACGACTTTTAAAGGAGCTGAAGTAGAACACACTTGGAAAAAACTCCGTCCAACCAACTCACCGTGGCCGTGCTTGTTTGGGGTTGCGACGTAAAGGATCCCGAGGAGGAAATTAATGAGCTCAGGGATGAACCTCCGCGACAGAGACACGTAATCCAGGAACACGCAGCACACGAACAGGCCCTTCACCACGTCTTGGAGAGACAGGACGGGGCACTGGCACAGGAGCACAGGGCGCGGTCAGTGGTCAGGCAGAACGTTCCGGAAGGCTGCGCTAGCTGCAGAGGCTGGCGTCCCAGCTGAGGTCTGCGGCCCCAGAGCGTCCCCCCGCATGGAGCAAGCACCGCCCCCCGCTGCAGCAGGGTCGAGTGGGATTAAACCAGGTGAAGAGCGTCGCGGCCCCAAGGCTCCGTCCGTTTTGCGAAGACCCATCACGTGGCAATACCGCCACGGAGGGTGCACCAGACGCCGGCCTAGGAAACACGACTGCTCGGGCTTCTTAAGCCGAAAGGGGAACAGAGCCCACGTCACACTCGGTGCGTCACCACTAACTCCAAGGGCTCTTTTTTGGTGCCACACCTTCCATAATCTCATCTGGGGCCATTTCCAGGGTCGTCTTCACAGGCCCCTTTCCTTGAGCCTTTCCTGCGCTCGGCCCGCAACAGCGACACCCCACGGCCTCACTCGGCCGCCCGAGCCATGCGCCACCAACGTACCTTGGTGAGCAGCTGGCTCATGCACACGAGCGCAGGCGTCACCACGGGGTGCCGGAAGTCGGAGGCTGGAAACAGCATCCCGGCGATTTTCAAATAAACGAGCTGAAAGAGCGTCACCACAGATCAGAGAAAGTAACGGGAAGTTCAAAACACGGACTTTCTCACAGGCCAGGACCAAAGCAGGTTTTGACCCTCCTGGTGAGGGGCCGCGGCGCACCTGCAGGCGTCCCACCTCCACGGCCCCCTCCCCGCACACGCCGGGCACGCCCGTTCTCACACTCACACGCACACGCACACGCCGGACTCCGCCGGAGCGCCTGCTCAGCGCTGAGGAACACCCCGATGGCCTAACACAAGTGGGCAGAGGACACGGTGAGAACTGCTCACCGACATGAATTCCTCGCAGACACGGAAACGTCCTGGGCTCGGCTCCCAGTAAGAGAAACGCAGACCGAAGCTATGTCAGACTACTCTTTACTTTTCAAGTGAGAGAAGACAAGCTGGGTGGCCGGCGAGGCTACTGGGGAGGCCGTGGGCGCAGACACGCGTTGGACGGGGAAGAAGGACGGGCTCCCCCCACGGATGTGCGCGAGTCCGCCCGCCACACCAGGCTCGGCTCGGCCCCAAGAAGCCAACATGAGCCGTGGCTCTGGCCCGCGCACCCGACCATGACACGCGAGGCTACACGCAGTGGCAGCGGGAGTGCTGACTCAGAGGATGATACTCTCCAGGGACCCCCCCCCGCCCCGGCCAGACACGCCCACGGGCTCCCCAAGGCCGCTTCACACTGAAGCAGAAGAGCATCCCTGCACCCTGGCTCGGTAGGGTCTGCACGCCCTCCGTCTGGTCCAAAGGCACCAAGAAATCCTCCCAAACCCCCTGAACTGGACCCCTCTGACCATGTGAGGCACACCCTGGAGCCCCCACTTCCCCCTTCCGCAGAGCCCCCCTGACCTGGGACTCCAGAGGGCACAGGCTCAGGGAGGCAGAGGGGAAGGGCGAGCGCACGCGGCCTCCCGCACCCAGCCCGCTGCTTGTCTTCGCCTCGCCAGCAATGGACCACGAGTGCCACCAAGGGAACACTTGTGACGGTGACAGCCCGAGTACTGACGGCTGCGTCCAGCCGTGCCGCAGTCACGAACCTCACGGGAAGCGTAACTGCAACCCCCACCCCTGCTTACAGACAAGGGGACGGCCGCACAGCGCACCGGAGGAGCTGGATGGGACCTGTCACACGGTCGCTGCAGGAACAGGCCACTCCGGTGACACAGGAAGTGTCTGCCGAGGGCTGAGGCTCACAGAAGGCGGCTCATGGACACTGACTCAGATCCCACTTTGGGGGGCCCACTAAAACCAGGAACACAGACCCTATGTTTTTGAGTTTTTGTTAATCACGGTTTTTCATTTCTACAGAAATCCTAGAACACGGAACAGACGGAGCAAGTGTTTCTGCGAGGTCACAGATGCCGCCGAGGTGGCCTGCAGCCACCACAGGGCTGTCAGAGCCCTCAGAGGGGCTCGGGTGTCTCAGTGGGGCCACAGCAGGGCCAGGGCTCCGGGCTCAGTTCTTCCCAACACACACTCGTTCTGTTGGCCCTAAAGCCTCTTCACCACGAAGGCCACACACAGCCCCATTCGCACGGAATTGAACCAGTGAAACATATTCCAGTGACTTGTTCGCGGGTAAACAGTCCTTCCCACCTTGTTCCGGTCTGTTCTCCAGCTCAGTCTGGAAGCTCGAGGGCATGGCGAACCCTCCAAACCACGTACATTCCACTCAGCCACCCCTTCTGGCCGGCCGACAGCACCAGCCCCCTGTGCCTGAGACCAAGTCCCTGCTCACCACGTCCAGGCCCGGAAACACCGCCCGGCCTCCGGCCTCAATAGCCCCTTCCAGCTCGTGCATGGCATCTCGGAGGACAAATTTTATGGAGCTGCTTGCAGAGTCAGGAAACATCTGGCAAAGATTATATAACTGCCTGTTAATCAGAAACACAGGTCAGGGGAAAATGACCTCAGATAACGAAATCAGAAAGAAAGCCCCCAAATCTCACGTTCACCATGTTCCTGTGAAGTCACCTGCTGGCTGAGCAAGTTAGCCCAGAAGCCCCTGGACGAAGCCATTTTTCCTCTTACTGGTCTGGCTGCCCTTCTCGGCGATCAAGATACTGCTTCTAACACGTTTGTTTTATAACAATCTCTACGTACTTTTGCCACCTCCTAGAAAGTCGTAACCTCTCAGTAGTGATGGCAGAAGCATAACGCCGTAAGGAGCACGTTCTCCGAGCCAGACTCGGCGGACGGTTCCAAGGTGCCGTCCACAAGAACTTACTGGTGCCTCACAAACACTGTGGTACCGACAGAAGGTGGCACGGGGACGTGGGGTGCGCAGCATGTGGCTGGCCCCAGACAGGCCCCTATGGGGCCCTGGTGCTCACTAACCCTCCATCTACCACACCTCCCTCCAGCCAACCAGGGGCCAGGAGCCACGCTCCAGTCTCTGCTTTCACGGGGGGTCCTCGTGGAGCGAAGGCTCAGCCGTCCCTGGGCAGGGCGGGAACGGGAAGACCAGAGGGGCTGGCCTCCCTGATGCTCGCAGCACCAGCCTGTCGGGTCCCTCTGAAGTGTGGACCTGGAGTAGGCGGGTTTCTGGACAATACCAGGACACAGTCTACCACGTGTCCCAAACACCCGTCGGCCCGTCCAAGCAGAGCTTGAAATTTCACTGGCGAATGAAACACAAAATAAGCCTCCAAAAAGCACGAGCAAGGATGAAGTGTTCAACTGTCTTAAAGTTGACTTATTTGTAGTTAACAGCGTGTCCATCCCCAGGGTGACGGGAGCAGTGTGCTAACACCACTCTGAGGGGGCTGTGGTCACTGAAATCACTGTAGCTAGCATATGCCAGGGGGCCTGTTTGCAAGGTCAACGTTACTAACTCCGAGACATAGTTTTATGACGGCGAACAGGAAAAGAGTTGTTCACCTCTGCCCCGCATTCCAGTCAACCTGCCATTGTTACTTACACAACCAATTTATCAATTACTCTGAGTTCTGGTGGATCATCTGTAGCCAAATCTCCAACGTACTCCAAAAGGAAGCCAAACAGTTTCTGCAGAAACACGGGTTGGGAGCAGAGCTCAGTGCCGACCCGCAGAATAAAACCGCAGGCTCACAGGGGCTGTCCCCTACGTTCTGGCTAACACGTGTGCACATGAGCCCCGGGGCCACTGACGGGAGCACTTGGCAAAGTGCAGGCCAAGAAGCTGGTTCCACACCAGGAGGGATGGGTCAGCAGAAGGGCTTGGGGCGTGTGCTTCTGCAGAATGGCAGACAGCACTCAGGTCTTCAGACCAAGAACGCGCCGAGCCCTGTGCCTCATCCGTAAATGGGTAGCACTCGTGGAGAAGAAAAGGCACTTTCCAAGTCCTCGTCTCCCTGAAGGGCTCGCTCTCCCACTTGAGGCCATGTGAGCCACACACCCAGGGCCTCGGTCTCCCTCACCTGCGAGTGGAGGGCAACAGCACCCCCTCCGGGGCTCGTGGCAGGGTCACAGCACGGGGCGCTCGTAGCCGCAGGGGGCTGAGGCGCACGCACCTTGGACACACAGACGGGGGTGGGGGGCCGCCCTGACACTCCCAACATGAGGCACGTACCTCCAGTTTTGCTTTGTTTCCCATGGCGAGACTCGGATGGTTGCATGTTTGAATTCTCTCCACCACCACAAGCTGCTCCTCCATCGTTTTTCCTGATAATAAGGATTTCAGTTCCTCGTAGGATTCAGGGGCTGTCAAAAATGCAAAACACACCCCACGGTTGATAATTAAAAAGAGAATCATGTTTCTGATCACACAGAGATTAAAAACGAAACAGAACAGGGGTGGTATCACTTCACCACCAGAGAACTTCACGCATATTTCAGACACGCTTTACCTCCCACCAGGACCACGGCCGGTGGATCTAACAGGTGCTCTGGCGTGTCCAGGGGGCGAGGGGCGGTGGGACGGGCTACTGATCAGCGACCAGGCAGCAGACACTGGGTTTAGTGTCCACACTGGCCCAGAATGAGCTGGAAGGAGGCATGTGGCAGAGTGCGGTCACCACCCCAGATTCCCACCGATCGCAGGCCGTGCCCGAGGGAGCCAGCCTCTGGAAGTGACTGTAAGTCACAGGACAATTTAGGACCGATCGCTAGAACTGGATGATTCTTCTCCACGCACCAGACCACACAACACACAACATTCGCTGCAAGGGGTTATGTGGTCAAACGAGTGCCCAGGTCGGCACATAGGAAGCCTCCTCACAGGTGACCCCCATCTCCCAGGCCCCACCCCAGCTCTCTGTGGCAGCCACATTTCCACCACAAAAGGCTGGCCACGGAAAGAGCACGACGACCTCCAGTGGAAAGGCGTGTCGCCCTCGTGCTGCGGCCGGCCCATGACACTGTCCACAGCCACACGACAGAAGCTGGCTAACACTCTGGCCAGACACTGCGGAGGAGGACCATGCTCCTGGCGAACCCAGACGTATCGGTGGGCATGTAGCCACATGCCCAGAAGGGCACCCTCGGTCCCAGCGAGGAAGACTTGTCGCCAGGTCACAGAGGTCATCCCGACATGTAAGAAAACCCAGCATCTGTCTACCTGCAAACGTATAGGGCAGCTCGGTTTTGGCAGGTTCTCGAGCTTTGTGACCATCGCTTGTCATCCTTTTCCCCGGGGCTTGCCGGGGCTCTCTGTCTGGCCACCCACGGTCCTCCTCGCTCCCCGCATCCGATTCCAGGTCTGAGTGCCCCTCGGGGTCACTGCTGTCCCCCGGGTCCTCATCGCTCGGGTCTTCGCCCTGTTCCTCTTCGCTCTCGCCGTCACTAGCTTCCCCGCTTTGCTCTTCCTTGATGCTCATCTTTCCATCCTAGGGTAGAGCAGGGGGACCACAGGCCTCACTACCCCGAGGGAACATCCCGTAGCGACGCTGGACCCCGCAGCCACAAGGAGCAGGGGCCCCGAGTGCCGCACCCGCCCTCCGCGCCAGCTCCGTGCCAGACGGCGAGCCCCGGAGCCTCAGGGCCAGCAGGCCGGGGAACGGCTTCCTGAGTCCTGCCGCCAGGGCTCCGGGCAAGGCTCAGCTTCTGCTGGGGAGCAGCAGGGACCCAAGGTGTGGCAGGCGCCCTGGTGGCCATGGGCTCCAGCAGCTGTGTCTGCAGCCTCCCGCCACTGGCTTCAGGGTTGCGAAACGGTGGGTCAGCAGGGGCTTCCTGACATTTGGGCTGCACCTGGAGGTGGCGGGACCTCAACACCTGGGGCTAACCCTTGACTACGCTCTCCTGCCAAATACCCGGGTGTTCTGTGAGCACCCAGTACCTCGGATCCCCTTGTGCTCAACACGCCTGGCCTCCTCCTCTATTCCCTCCCTGAAACCAGGCTGATTCACTCTGAAGGGGAAAGGGTGTAGACCTAACAGAGTAGTAGAAACTCAAGTATTTTACCGGCTCCCGCAACAGCAGCGCTGATCCTGAAGATAACCACACACTTACGAGTGGAGGAAGCCGATGTCAGTGAGCGAGGACACAGCACGAGGCTGGCGTGCCCCTTCTCCAGGCAGCCTGCCCGCAGGTGCGGGATCGGACCCACCACACACTCCCAGACGCAGAGCACACGGGCATTTTTACAAATTCACCTTCCATCTGGGATGACCCTCTCAGATACCAGAAACCGTGCTTCTGAATTCAGAGAGCAAGTAAGCCAGCGAAGGCAAACTCCTTACTGTGTAGGAAAGCAAGCGCCTGTTGTCTTTGTCCAGAACAAAGCTGTCATTTAAGTCGTCCGCGGACAGGTGCTTTGGTTTTCTAGCATCGCCGGCTTCGTCCTCGCCACGCATCCTCCGCAGTCTCGCGGCCTGGATGGGAAGGAAGCACATCGTGGGAGGCACACCGGCCCTGCCCTCCTGCAGGCCATGGTCCCCAGGCCGGGGGCTCTGAGCCCGCCTTCCCCCTAGTGTGCAGGGACCTCCTACCGCACACAAATGGAAACAAATATCATGGCACAAGTGCGTCTAGTCGCCCGCAAGGCAGACCCGTGCTTCTAAGGCCTTTCTGGCTGAGCTACACAGACTTCCCTCCCCACTGCGCAGCCACGCCTCGGGGGGCTCAAGCAGGAGGTTGTCTGCGCACAGGCCGCCGGCCAGGAAGAAGCCCGGGTGGGGCTGGACTAAAGGGCCACATACAGAACAGTGTGTCAATGTTCATTTTTGTTTTAGAGTAACGAAATTTTAAAAGCCTTTTCTAAGGCACAGAAAACGAGCTGAGAAGGTTGTGCACTAGATTGTTAGCAGCTGTTCTGAGGTAAGGGGATTAGAGCAAACGTTCATTTATTTGGTATATTTGGGGTATTGTTCGCAATTTTCTTGCTTTTATATCAAAAAAGAAATTTATTTGTAGTAAAAGAAACAAACTTTAAACAGTCTAAGAAGATTCCTTTGATAAAACAGCGCCATCTGCAGCCCACCTCACAAAACGGAGAAGAAAGGCCTCAAACCCAGGACCCGCGGTGCCCCCCCCCCCCCCCCGCGTGGCGCTGGGCCCTGCGGCCCCGTCGTGGCCACGGTCACACCAGTACCTCCAGCTTCTGAAGCCGATCCTGTTTCTCCTTCGCCAGCTCCTCTTCCGTCTTCATCCTGTTAGAGGGCTGGGCCTTCCTTTCAAGGCCCAGCTCACGAACCATCATGTCATACGCGTCAGGCTAGGGCAGAAAGAAGAAACTTTTCACTTTTAGTTGTTTTTGCTTTTTTAAATGATCTGCACAGGCGGCTTCCTAAGTATCCGGTAACGTCTGGACACCATGAAGGAGGGAGCCAAACCGTACCCAAGTCTTTCCTTCTTGAAAGAAAACTGTTCTAATCAATCTGTAGGACCCTTTAAGGTCACATAGGATTTTTCACTCCGGGAAATTCTTCTCAGAACATACCTGCTTTAACAAAACTAAACATTGCTCATTAGGCATGAAGCCCACAAAACGGGCTGGGGTAAAGGTGGCAGCCACAGTGTCGGTGGCCCACAAAGGTGGACGGCTGGCCACCTAGAAGCCAGACACGCAGGTGAATGCTGCTTTTCCAACAATCTGTAGACTAAAAAGGATGTGGTAGGAGCTGTACACCGTTTGGAGGAAAAACTAAGTAACTGTATATATGGACGTGCAGACGTGTGATGGGAAAAATCAAACACCGTTTGGAGAAGGCCTCCCGTCGAAGGATTTTTCATACCAGCAACAACTGTTTTCTTTAGTTTAATTATCCAGGACTAGATACTGAAGTCTCTTTTTGTCTAGCTCTACACGGACACCACACGGATCCGGAAACTCCACGAAAGCTCACTGGAAGACAGAAGATCTAAGAGAAAAGGAAGGCAGCTGCCCACGTCAAGGAGCCGGAAGGGACGCTGGCCTCCACCTTCCCCATGGAAAGGTCCAGTCCACTTGATACCCACCTTGGGGTGCTCCTTCTTATCCCTGTTCTCGGACTTGGGAGTTCGGTGTGTCAGGAGAGTCTGGATTTCTTTCCAGTCTTGATCCAGCTTCTCTGTGAGCTCCAGGGCACCTTCCCGTTGTGCCTGTCTCTCCCTCTGGGGAGAGAGAGCAAGGTGGCGCACGCCGCCAGCGCGGGGCCAGAGTGAGCAGCCGAAATCAATGCGTTCGTATGGGCAGCACGAGACACCCCGAGAAATGAGTATCTTAGAAAAGCGAAGCTACAAAATCTCAACACACAGAACTAAGTCCCTGCCATCAACCGTTCATCTGGATGCTCTGAGCAGTTTGCTGGTAGTAAAGACAGCGATTCACGTCAACACACAAAACCAACCAACCAAAGACACCCCCAAGTCCTCCCAAAACACAACAGACCGTGAGAAGTGTACGCAAGATGAAACGTAAAATATTCCCATTCAAAACGAATGCTTCTATTAAATTCACAGAAAACGTTAAACACAGCCCAAACACATACAAGGAAAGCCAAGCCCGGGAGCTGTTCTGGTGAGGGTCCCGGGCCAGAGCGCCCCACCAGGAGCGCTAACACACCTTCTCCTGCTTGGACTTTGCAATGAGCTCTTCGATGAGTTCTCTGCGTGACCTCGGCTTCTCCTCCTCCCCTCCCTGCTGCGGTGGGGTCTTCTTATGAAGGAGCCCGCCACCGCCTCCGAAATGGGCGGCAGTCAGCTCGGCTGGGGACAAAGGGCAGAAAAGGCATCTTTGAGACTGGTGCTAGCGCACAAACCGGTTCCTGCACTGGTCCGCCAACGTGTATCCAAGTGCAGATTTGAGAACCGATCCCATATTCAAGAAAATAATCCTCCCGCGCCGTAGCTGCACGAGACCACAGGCACATAAGAAATCCCCAGGATGGGCGCCTGGGTGGCTCAGTCGTTAAGTGTCTGCCTTCGGCTCAGTCACGATCCCAGGGTCCTGGGATCGAGCCCCGCATCGGGCTCCGCATCGGGCTCCCTGCTCAGCAGGAAGCCTGCTTCTCCCTCTCCCACTCCCGCTGCTTGTGTTCCCTCTCTCGCTGTGTCTTTCTCTATCAAATAAATAAATAAAATCATTAAAAAAAAAAAAAAGAAATCCCCAGGATGAACCACCCTGAGAAAACCCAGAGCCACAAAATACCCCCTGACCGTGACCCAACACCTGGAAACACCAAGGCGCTACTTGTCAACTGTGTTCAAATCTCGTGAATGATCAGCAAATGCAGTAAAACAAGGCAGAGTCTGCGTCTCGGGACAGAGAGCCCAGGATTGGGCCGCGGAGAACTCGCATCCCTCACGCCTCCTCGGGCAGGGACTCCGAGACTGGAAGGTCCTGAGGCAGGAGACTGCACCCGCGGCAGGGGCCCCTGACGGTTAGCTGGCCCCGTTACCGCGGCAGAAAAGAGAAAACACTGTGGGAATCAACCACTTGGGAATGGACAGAAACCTTAAAAAAACCCAGAATCTCAGATGAGAAAATGGAAGCTTGCATGGGAAGAAATTTCCCCCAAATCTCCTGCCAGTAACAGAAACAGAACGTTCAGGCTGCTTTCCCATAGCGGGCCCACAGCTCTCGCCCCCTTGCTCGTGAGGCCACCTGTTCCTGGCCATACCTGTGCAGATGGATGTGTGTGCGGGAAGCAGGGGCCCGTGTATTGAACCGCCGACTCCGGCCGGGCTCTCGAGGCCGCCTGGCAGTGAATCACCAGGGCCGGGGGCGCTCCACTCCCCCCCCCCCCCCCCCCCCCCCCCCCACCCCCCCCCCCCCCCCCCCCGGGGCCAACCGGTTGGGCCGTCCCTCCCCAGCTACCCAAGGAAATGACCTAAGCAACTCAACTGCCTCTGTCCCAAATCAACTTTTCTTCTTCTATCGGGTCATTATCGGATTTCTCTCCTGCTGAGGCGTTCCTCACCACCTTCTCCCACCACGGCTTCTGGAACCCCGCCTTCAGTCCTGACTCTCCCCAACTCTCCCGTCACTCCCCTTGGCTTCCTGCCGCCCCTCTGGGGTGGATTCACCGGTTCTCGTGGCTCCTATTGCCAGTAGCAAGGCCCCCTTCCCACTCCCTTCTGGAGGGCTCTCTCTAGGGGGTCTGCCCCGAGCTCCAGGACTCAGCAGCGGCCCCTGATGTCCCACCTGCTCTTTTCCTCCCATCCCTAAGGCTGCAGCTCCCGGGACTCGAGGCCTCCCCCGGACATCCAGCAGCATTTCAAACCGCCCCACGCCGGTGTGTGTCACAGGGTAGCCCGTCCCAGTGACTGGCAGTCCCATGTTAGCAGGTGCCCCGGCTGAAGCCCTGGGAACCCTCTGACCCCTCCTACACCTCCGTCACAATGAGGGAAGAACCACCTGACAGGGCTGACCTTTACGACGAACCTCTCCAGCTCCAGGGAAGGACACCGCACCACGCGGCCGGACAAAACACAACGTGTTTCCGGGTGATTCATTTGTAAAGTTATAAACACACGTATGTTCAAAAGTGAGAGCTTTTCTTTTCTTTTTTTTTTTTTTTTTTTAAGATTTTATTTATTTATTTGAGAGAGAGAGAAACAGCACGAGAGGGGAGAAGGTCAGAGGGAGAAGCAGGCTCCCTGCCGAGCAGGGAGCCTGATGTGGGACTCGATCCCAGGACTCCGGGATCATGACCTGAGCCGAAGGCAGTCGCTCAACCAACTGAGCCACCCAGGTACCCAGAGCTTTTCTTTTCTAAGTTACCTGGGTTTTGATGAGCTCATAACCAGATTCAAAGGTTGCCAGGAAATGTCTAATGAACAGCTGAGCCCCCAAGACCCAAGGCTAGGAACACATGGAACCCGACTTCTCCCCTAGTCACCCGAGCATCACAGCCTCGTGCCGAGAAGCCTGAGGCCACTCGCCCTGTGGAGACCAGGTTGTCAACGCGGAGGTACCAAGCGCTCACCTTCATCACGGTGAGTTAGGACCACCTAAGTGACCACATTTAACAGGTAAGCATACACAAAAAATCTCCACAATGAACCTTGCGAAGAGAAAGGCACAGAAGACGGAACTAGCAGACTGTCCCTCGCTCCCGGGGTCCTTACCAGACAGCGTTCCGCGTTCCTCAGGGTCGCTGTCGCTATCGACAATGTCATTATGCTTTTCAATGTCTGCCAAAGACTGGCCGCAATGAGTTAATTCTTCATCTTCATTTAGGTTGTAGATGCTTTTTTTCTCATGTTGCCGCTGACAGAAGAAAAAAAAAATCAGCTTCCTAAAATTTCCAATCCATTTAAGCAGCAAAACCCAGTTATTTTTCCATTATTTGTTTAATGTGACAACGTAGCCCAAGCACATCAGATTTTCTGGGTCATCTGAGCAATGATCCAGAGACAAACAGCACCCGCAGGAGGTAAACAGGATCAGTGGGCCCGCCCGAGCCACGGGCAAATCCCGCCAATGTTCCACAACCGACTGGCTCTCCACCCGACCGAGCCGCGAGCCGCACTGCAGTCAAGAACTCAGGACACCGTGTTGTCCTCGAGTCAAGATACTTCTCCACCCGGCTGGCGGCAGACAAGGCGCCGCACTCGCCACTGTACCTTGTGGGGGAGCACCCGCACAAGTGTAAGTGAACGACGGGGCAACCGCCTCGTGTTTGGCTTCTGTGGACAACTGTGGCATCAGACCCTCCTCCCCCCGGCCCTGCGCACCTGCTGTTCCAGGGCAAACCTCCGCACCATCTTCTCCTCCGAGCTCATGTTGCTACTGTACTCCCCAAAGCGCTTATCTGTGAAAATGTTGGACTTATCTCTTTCCCTGTATTCCTTCAGTAACGTCTGGGTGCGCTGGAAAACAGATCACAGAAAAATCTAGTGTCGGTCCTGGCAACCTTGAGCTCTGATGGCTCGGCGATCTTGGTCCCTAAAGAGGAAATGCTCCCACCAGGGGACACGTGATGGTTCCAATGAATTATAAGATGCCACCGTCACGGCCATTCTGGGTGCCCGAGGCCACCGCCACCAACAGTCGGAAAAGGGCTAATCTGCTGGCTGGAAAGACGGACCTCAGTTACTGAGGAAGCAGGCTGCCCCCACATAACGGAGGCAGAGAGGACTGTGTCTGGAGCTTGGGGGGCTCTCTAGGGCGTGCCCTGGACTTCCGTGCCCGGTACTAGAGGTTAAAGAAAAACAGCAGCAACCAAAAGAGAGCAGAACGATGAGTACGCGGAAGTTGCTCCGTCAGGTAGAGACACCAGAGGAGCTGAGGTTCTAGCCGCAAGGAAACGAGCCAGGAGGTGAAAAGGACGCCATGCACGTCGGCCACAATTACACAGGGACTGTAGTAGGGCTGCCTATTTTCTCTCTGTCACACGGATGCCTTCATTTGTATACAGCTGATCCTGGCTCCCTTTGGACTCCAGATCTGCAAACTTGTCTACTTGCTAAAGGTTACTGGGACCCCCCCCAACCACTACCCACAGCACTTTCGTGATCATCCATGCGTGTGAGGCCTACAAGGTGCAGTCCTGAGTGTGACAGCTCAGACTCGGCGGGGGGGGGGGGCACCTAGCACCTCTGTCCCCAGCGGTCTCCCCTTGCCACAGGATTATGGGATCACAAGAATTTACACAAGATGGCTCAGGACAGAGCCGGGCACAGGTACTGCTGTCTGTTACCTGCTCAACTCTGGGTTTGGGTCTCGGCACCCCTAATCCTGACCTGAAGAAAGTTCTGGAACGGTTCCTTGTCTCCGTTTTCTCATGTGTAAATGGGGATAATACCAGTACTTCCCTCATAAGGCTGACTGTGAGGAGTCAATACACACTTCTTGATACAACGCCTATTCCACTGGGAGGGATGACAGACACGTCAACTCTGGTCATCTCACCACGTGAGTGAGAACGGAGGAGAGCGACGCTGGGCTGCGGGATGGCGCTGACACCACACCTGCAGTCTCGCTGTGCGCGCAAGTGCTACCCAGAGCACTGCCCACCGACTGGAGCAGAAGACACATGGGACAGTGCATAGACTTCTGAGGGACGGTCACCGATGAGAAGAACAGGCCCATCTTGTTGCCCCGCGTGCCCCGACACTCACCGCATGCTCTAACTGCCCTGGATGACCTGAGTCCCCCTCTGGACAGCTCTGAGCTCTCCCACCCCACGCTGTGCCACACACTCTGTGACAGGGGACAACGGGCCTTCGTCCCCACCTGTAACATTTTGCTCACCCTTCCAATCTCGAGTGTGACTCCCTCTGTGAAGGAGTTTCTGGTTTTCCTATCATACCTTCTGACTTGAGCCCCCAAAGCACCGGGGATGGGAGGAGGCACCAACACCTGCCTCTGGGCCATTCACCGCAGGCCAGAGCACGGAGCACAGAGGTGACTCTGTCAGGTACTACAGGGATGAGCACCCTGCCCTATTGGGGCCGCAGGGCTTGGGAAAGTATCAGAAGTGGTGACTTGTGCTGGCCCCTGAGGGATTTGGGGGGATAAGACAGGACTTTTGGACAAACTGAGTTGCAAGAGGCAAAGCAAGGACAACAGGTTGCGGCCAGATTGTGAAGGGGTCTGAGAATGACAAGCTGAGAAACAAGAATAATGTCTAGTGTTTGGGCAACGCTTAATATGTGCTATTTAATCTTACAACGACCGTTAGGGAAAGGATGGGTATTATTATCCCCGCTCTAGAAATGAGAAAACACGCTTAGCTGGTGGAAACAGAGCTGCTCTGGAGCGCACGTCACCCGGGCCCCCACGGTGCCCCACACCTGCCCTGGGGGCCTCATCAGCCCCGGACGTTAGTCTTGTCCGGTCCTTGCAGTAAGGATGACACTCCATTCAGTTCAGAGAAGGACTGGATAGCGCCCTGCAAGGCAGAACACGGAGGGCGGGCCCAGGAAGGCTGGGGTCAAGTCCTCACTGACCTTTAACCCCCAGCAGCTAGGAGGGAGCTTCAGGCTTCACAGACATTCAAACCCAGTGAAGCCCAGCCCTTAGCTGAGACCCTGGGAAACCTGCAGGTCCTTTCTGTACCCTAACTTTTCCACCCACCTTAATTTTTTCAGTAGTATACTATGTGTCTTACTGAATATTGTTAAACCCAAGAACGCGTCTCAGGGGCCGAACACGGAATGCCACCTGCACAGAGGCTGAAAGGCGCAGAATACTCTGGGACGGTAAGCACACAAGGTTGCGTTTCAGTCTCCCCGCGAGGGACACGGTGCTGTGCTTGGAAAGACAGACGCACTCGTTCTCCCAACATCGGTGACATCCCTGCGCTGCGAAGAAAAGGATGCGCGCCCCCTGGACCAGAGGCTCCAAGTCCCTGCGAGGACAGGCTGGAAGAGGCGTGCACGGGCGCCCCGTGGAACCGAGGGGCAGGCGCACACGCGCGCCGCGTGTCCACCGAGCGCCAGCTTCCCAGGGCCGGCTCCCTGCAGCGCGCGCTGGGAAGATCGGGGGGACCCCCGGCCCGGGCACGCACCAACCTAACCCTCGGACGCTGTTGGAGGCCCCAGGACTCCAGCGCTCTCCGGACCCCCCTCGCCCCCGCCCCCGCCCCGCCGGCAGGTCCCCGCGGCGCGGCCCCCGCCCCTTACCTTCTGGACGGCCCGCGCGCGCGACACCCCGGGTTGTCCCACGGCGTGGCGCGCCTTTCTGCCCAGCACCGGGAACTTCTGCCGGTTCACCTTCACTTCGAACGGGTTGGGGTTGGGCCTCGCGCGGCCGCCCGGCGCCCCCGCCGGGGCCCCGGGGCCTTTCCTGCGCGCCGCCGCCGCCCTGGCCTTCCCCATGGCGCACCCGCCAGCTCGCAGGCCCACTCCGCCAGCCGGTCGGCGCGCTCCCTCCGGAACCGCGTGCGGGCACCGGGGAGCCGCCCCGCCCTCGTCCCGCGAGAACCGAGGCGGCGAGAGGTACACGCGACGCGCAAGCTAGCCTACGCGCCTACAGGCGGGGGACTACAACTCCCAGCAGGCCACGCTCGCCGAACGCACCGCCTCCTCCCTGCGCGCGGCCTTCTGGGAGCGGTAGTGCGCCGCCCCGCCCCCGCCTCGGGGCGCGGCGGCGAGGGGAGCGCTCGGGCTCCCTCTTCTGGGAGGCAGTTGGGGGGAGCCGGCCGCCCTGCGAGGAGGCGGCGGCGGCGGCGGCGCCGGGGTGGGGGGCAGCCCCGGCCGGTGAGCCCCTCCCTGAGGTGGGGCTCGGCGGAGACTCCGGGCGGCCCGGGAGCCGGGCTCTGAGGAGAGAGCTGCCCGTGCCAGGCGCGAGCGATGAGGACGAGAGCC